>NC_056745.1:764179103-764499142 GCF_019279795.1 Protopterus annectens
ACACACCAGGATCAGGTGGAAGGTGAAAAACAAGCATCCTCTGAGCACCCAAAATAACCCTCCTAAATGGTACCTCACCCACACTTTGGCACTGAAGCCACAGTAGCCATACTATCCTGATCAAGTGTCTCACCCTCAACCTGTCCAATATTTGAGGGCTTGGTGAAATAGGTACATATAGACCTACTTACTGTATCGAGAGAAATACAAGGGATGGCTGAATGTCAACCTCAGTGTCAGATTCAACCTTTGAACCCCCACCGACTGTGCATCTGTTTGTCCACCACCATCATCACAGTCTACCAATAGTCTGACATCGGGTCGTAAGAATCTGAAACTTCCACTGTCAAGATTACCTGTGATAATAAGCAACAAACATAAGAATGAAATTAATAACACATTAAATATTTAAAACAATTTATATGATAAACTAACACTGGTCACACTATTGCAGATTGTACAGCAATACACACTGATTACACTCACCTCACACACACAGATAAATGCATATATCTGACAAATGGTCATCAATAATCCAAAATAAAAAATCTGCTTACCATGTGCAGATGACTCCACACTTGGTAGGGAGGATGGTCCTTTAGGAAATGAAGCAAGAGAAGGACACAAATTAAACATCACAATGGGAATAACACAGGGGGACAGTAAATACACAATTGCCTATATGTCCATAAAGAATACTTTTAACTGAAACTTGGCTGACACGTCTACCCACAGCCATTTGTAATAAAGAAGTGTGTCATATAAGTCTATTAATTTATCAATAGGTTCATAAAAAATTTCTCCAGGAAGTATTACTTACATTTTTATATATTTTACTACCCAAGCAAATCTAAAACTTGCCATATGTAAGCTCACCTGGAAGCTTCTCCTGAGACATAGTTTTCCTCCCAGACACATCAGTACCAACATCAATCACATGTTAGTGTGTAGTTTCCACTGAGCTCTCTAGCTCTAACAGTGGGCAGGAACTCTTCTTTTGGTGTCAGTGGGGGCCCAGTAGCAGCACCCCTTTCCGTAGCTAGCTGCTCATGGGCAACTGCAGATATTCTCCTTTGGGCTGATGAAATCATATCAGTGGCCCTATGACACACCTGTTCATAGGTCCTGGTGCAACCCCTGCTTCACTGACGTCACTCACTAACTGGTTCCAAATCTTCATTCTGGCAGCCACATTCCCACATCCTCTCTCAAGCAGAAAGGCTCCATATTGCCTGAATGCCTGCACAATGAAATCATTTTCTGAGTCACTGAAAGGGGGTTTACATGGATTTGTACACTTGGTGTCATACTCATATGTGACATAAAACAGAGAAGGATACAACACATAAATGTCACCTAACTAAATTCTTGCTTATATTCACATATTTCTCAACATTAAGCACTGGAAAAAAAGAAGTTATGTACTTACCATAACATTCCATCTGAGTTGTCCATTTTCATTTATCCTTGACCAATGGGTTCGGTTTCGAGAATTTTTTTTGGGATAAACTCTTGGCTAGACTTGTAAGGGCACCAGGGCCATTAGCCTAGTAACCTCTTATGATCCTATGATCTTAAAAGTCTCAGCCATTTCCACAGCTTGTTGCAGGCCAAAACATTTGAGCTTCAACCATTCCCAGAATGCATCTCTCCTAGTTACCTCAGATCAAGTTTGCAGATTACAGCTAAACAGACAAAGAACAGGAGGCCTGATGAAAATCATATCTGCTATATAAAACTGGTCAAACATGAAAGTATGTGTCCTATCCATTCCATCAAAGGATATCAGAAAGGCCAGGGGAAGGAGGGAGGGAAGTCAAGGATAAATGAAGGTGGACAACTCAGATGGAGCATTATGATGAGTACATAACTTCTATATCTGATGTTGTCAATCTTCATTTTATCCTTGACTAATAGGACAGAGTCCACAGCTACCTAAGATCTTGGGCAGACTCAAGGAAGGACATTCCTAAGCACCACTGAATCAATGGATGTTTTAAAGTACATAGGTAATTTAAGACACAACTAAAACAGGCATTTAAAATTACATAGGAATTAAGACACAAGTAAAACAGGCATATAGGTTTCAGTAAGTTCAAAAGGTCAAAGTACATAGGTAATTTGAGATTCAACTAAAACGAGAAATAGAGTTGGGAGACAGTGTAAAGGATGAGTTTTAAATAGTGTGATAGAAGTTTGGGCTAAGAGATTTTACCAACTGAGTTGTATGAGTAGTATGTTCTACTACTGGAGACCAGGTCCACTTTGTAATGAGTAATAAAGGTATGAGGAGAAGCTGACGTTGCTGCTGCACAAATCTCATCCATGTAAGCTCGAGTTTGAAAAACTGCTGATGTAGCCTTAGAGCTTGTCGAGTGAGCCTTTACTAGTCTAGGCAAATCAATTTTCTTTTTGTCATAAATAAAGGATATACAGTTTTTTAGCCATCTGGCCAAGGTTACTTTGCTGACTGATTTGCCAATTTGGGTACATGAAAAGGAAACAAACAAGGGATCTGATTTTCGAAAATCTTTTGTTCTGTGCAGGTAAAAATGTAACTGTCTGTGAACATCCAGTAAATGAATGGTGCATTCTCCTTTATTAGAAAAATTGGGTAAGAAAATGGAAGATTAATAGTCTGATTAATATTGGTGTCCGATACTACTTTAGGAAGAAAGGAGGGATTTGTCCTTAAGGCAACTCCGCCTTTATAAAAAAATCAAGTATGGTGACTTGCAAGATAAAGGTTGAATTTCTGAAATCATCCTGTCAGAAGTTATCACTACAAGGAATAAGGTTTTCCAAGATAAGTATTTAAGGTCACATTCGGCAGAAGGTTCAAACAGAGGCTGAACAATGGATTGTAACACTAGAGTAAGATCCCAGGAAGGAATAGGATCCTTAAAAAGGGGGGGGGGATTAACAAAAGAGTTCCTTTTAAAAATTCTTTGCATAACTTATGAGAAGCTAGGGAATTATTCCCAAAACCATTATGAAAGTTCAAAACCACTGCCATTTTTTATAGTAGAAGGAGAGGCTTCTGCATCAAAAAGGGAGGATAAGAATTCTAAAATCTTTTCGATGGGCACTAAAAGGGGTTCTATATTCCTTTCACAGGACCAAAAGGTAAATCTCTTCCATTTACTTGTACAGAGTTTACAGGTGAATGGCTTATGACAGACTAATAATTCTACGTACCGGGGAAGGAAGGTTAACTTGCCTGGCAATTAATGGCACTGAAGGAACCATGCTGTCAGCATGAGGTTCTGGAGGTTTGGTTAATCAAGTCCTCTGGATGAGAGAGGAGGGGCAATCAGGATTACTCACTCTTCAACCTTAGGGCTTTCTGAAGGAACTTTGGACTTAAGGGAAATGGGGGAAATACATACAGAAGTCTAGGGGACAACTGTGCAAAACAGTGTCCCTGGGCAACTCCCCTGATGGGGGAATTAGGATGAAGTAGTTGCTGCATCTGTTGTTCAAAGGCAAGGCAAAGAGGTCACAGCAAGGCTGGCCCATAGGTGAAAAATCATTTCTGCCACTTTGAAATTGTGGGATCACTTGTGAGGTAGAAAAATAGACTTGCTCAGTTTGTCTGCTATCACATTGGAGCTCTGCAGGATATGCATTGCCATCAGAAATCATTTGGAAGAAATCACCTACTGCCACACTCTGAGCACTTCTCAACATAGAGGGTAAGACTTGGTTCCCCTCTGTTTGTTGATATACCAAACTACAGACATGTTATCTGTTTGAATCACAATAGTTTGTAGAGGGAGAATAGCTTGGAAGGCTTGCAATGCTAAAAGCACTGCTCTCATTTCTAGCACATTGATATGCAAACTGGCCTCGATGGGAGAACAAGTTCCTTAGACAGTCTTGCCTAGATTATGCCCCTCCACCCCATCTGGTAGGTGTTCATGGTTGCTATGGCCTTGGGCTGTAGTGAGACAAAGGGGTGGCCTAGAAGAATGTTCTCTGAGTGCATCCACCAAGCTAGATCTTTTCTGCAAAGAATGGTAATTAAAATCTGATCCAACATAGGCAGGTGAAGTACTGACCACTGAGATGCAAGTAGCTGTTGAAGAATTCACATGTGAAATCTTGCCAGGGGAACTAGAGTTATTGTTGCCACAATAGGCAGGTACTTTCTTGCTGTGTTATATCTTTCTAACTTGTTCCCTGATTTTTTGTAATCTTACTGGTGGAAGGGAGGCTACAAATGTTCTCATATTTAGCATTGCTCCTATGAACTCTAAACATTGAGTTGGAATCAGTTGAAATTTTTCATAATTCACAGTAATTCCTAGGTTGGAGCAAGTCTGTAGAACATAATCTCTTCCTAGTATCAACAGATGACTGGTCAGACTGGTAATGAGACAGTTGTCCAAGTTTGGAAACACTGAAATCCTTGCATTCTCAAGTGAGCTGATACTACTACCATGCATTTGCTGTACACCCTGAGGGCTGTAGTGAGGCCAAAGGACAGAACTCTGAACTGATAGTGACTGGCTCCCAGCCTGAAGCAGAGGAACCTTCTGGAGCGCTTGGCCATTTTTATGTAGTAATATGCATCTTGATGGTCTATCAAGCACATCCAATCATCCTTCTCCAGAAAAGCGAGAATGGACTGTACTATGACCATCTGGATTTTTGTTTGTAGAACAGATTTGTTCAACAAGCTGAGATACAAAATTGGTCTCCAGTCCCCAGTCTTTTTTGGCACTAAAAAGAATCTTGAGTAAGTTACAGACTCTAACTGGTCTGGTGGGACTTCTTGGATGATTCTTTTTTTCTAGTAGTCTTTGGATCTCTAGGTCTGCTGGTCCTTCTGACTGGGTGGAACATCGGGGATTCTTTTGGAAATAGGAGGGGGAAGAGAAAAGTGGATGACATAACCCCTGGATTTAATCCTCTGCACCCAAGTATCTGATGTGATTTCTAATTAGGCATTTAGGTGTAAGGATTAGCATCTCCAGAATGTCTACAGAGAAAAGCAATTGACCTCCATTCAGGAATGCTGATAGGGTTCCCCAGAAAAGGAATCTCTAAAACCCTGATTTTGCAGGCCACCTCTGCTGCGTGGGTGACGTCTTCCGTTATAGTCCCCCACTCTGCCCCTAGGGGAACCTTTATTGTCTCTCTATATTCTGTGTATCAATAGCACCCCCTTCCCTAAACCTCTTTCTCCTTGCTGGTACTAATGGTCCATTAATTCCTATTTTTTCTCTACTAATTTTTCTTCTATACCACTACTAGTATTTTTAAACTTACCTGATATCTCTCTTGATGGCTTTAGTATGTATATGCTTTGTATTGTTGACTATGCATCACATTTATTTCATATTGTATAACTATTTTATTTTGTATATTTTATGTATCTCTCACTATCCCTTTTTGTACTGTTCAATTTTGTATCTGTGCCTCTGCTGAAAAGTAGCCTCTAATGGCCCAGTCAGACTCTCGTGGTAAACAAATGGAAATAAATAAATAAAATAAATAAAAACTTTCATCACATGCATTTTCAAAAGGCCCTCTGGATTTTTTGAACCACATTTTTCCACCCACTCTCTGATTCCTGGAAAAGGGTCTTTGAGGAGTGGAAAAATGTACACCCACAGCAGTAAGGGTCTTTCAATCCTTCTCACGCCTGGAAAATGTTTCTCTAGGCTTTGGGTTAAATAAGTAAAAAAATAATTAAAAAGGAGCCACTCGTTGAGCAGAAACAAATTTACTGAAATAAATAATAAATATATATATAAACCACTCAGTACATAAATACAAAAAGTAAGCACTTTCGTCAGGCACATAGACCAAACTTCTTCAGACAATTCAATAATATAACAGTTCAGCTTATATAACACTCCCACCCCCAGTAATTACTTGCTCAACTGAAATCAGTACAATTAAATTAAGTTAATCAATACTACAAACTATACACATCAAAAACGTGAAATGAAAAATTAAAAAGTAAAAAGTAATAATAATAAAAACAAATCAGTATATATATACTGACTAAATAAAAATGTAATATTAAATGCATATTTATGCTCACTACATACACACTATTTTCATTAAAAAAATGTTTTATCTATCCAGTACTCTAAGCTTCAATTTACTACTGGTAGAAATAGTATCATTCAACCCTGGGGGGGCGTGGGCATTAAGGAAGACTTGCCACCAAGTCTCCCTATCCTCCAACCATAATTTCCAAGGTCCCCCTCGCTCACCCCTCCTAACCTGTTCTAGCACCACAAATTTGAATACATGGTCAAGAAAAGTTTTAATGTGTCTGTATAAAGCATTTGTTTCGTCTCTCCTACGGACATCATAAAGATGTTCATAAATACGCTGACTCAATTTACGTTGAGTTTTCCCAACATAAAAACCAGGACAATGGGAACAGAGGGCAGCATAAACAATGCCTTGGGTATGACAATTGAACTTCCCTTAATACTGATAAGTTTGTTCACAATTTTAATCTTAGATGTCACTAAAATATTCTTACACTGGCTACATGCACCACAAGTTGCCATTTTGCCCTGTACTTTACCTACCCTAACTTGTTCTAATAAATTTTTAATATTCCTGCCTCGTCTGTATACAAATTCAGGGTGTGTACCAAAACAGGTACCCAACACCGGATCACTATTCAAAATTGCCCAATTCTTATTAATTATAGCCTGTATAACACAGCTATCATTAGAAAATGTTGTTACCAAGGGACAAGATACTAGGTTATTCGTACCCCCCATATTCACATTGACCAACTCTACAGTAGTTCCACAGTCACCAACTTTTGTTGTATTGACATCGATAGTTAAGTACCCTGTATTGTCATTTAATTTATTCAAAATAGGCTTGAAATGGCCACTAATACATTTGTCTTTTACCTCCTTTCTAGTACTACTGATCAAATACTTGGGGTACCCCCTATCCAAAAACATCCGGCACATGAAATCACATTCTTCAATGAAGTCATTATAGTTGGACACCATCCTGGCTTCCCTAACTAACTGACCCTTAATTATACCTCACTTAACATGTGCAGGATGACTACTGTCAAAATGTAACATACTATTTGAATATGTTGGCTTCCTGTAAATCTTAGATTGCAAACTGTCCCTTGATTTAATCAAACTGACATTCAAATAGGAAATCCCATCTACCCCTATGTTGTATGTAAACTTCAAAAATGTGGAACTTCCATTAATATATTTCATGAACTCCACAATGTCTTCCTCTGAACCTTTCCAAGCTATAAACAGGTCATCCAGGTACCTGAAATACAAAATTACATTACTAAACAAAGGAGAGGAAAACAAATAGATTCTCCCACCAGGCCATGACTATGTTGGCAAAAAGTGGACCACATGGGGAACCCATAGTCACCCCCTCCAATTGCTTGAAGTAATCACCCTCAAAAAAAATATAATTATTCCTGAGTACAACCTGCATGAGTTGTGTATACATATTATTGACAGGATGAGATAACCCAAACTCTTCAAACAAAAATTCAGAAAACCATTCGAGGCCTATATCCTGGGGGATACAGCTATACAAATCTTTAACATCAATTGTAATGAAAATGACCTTCTGGTTGATTACATCGATTTTTTTTACACTTGTCCAAAAATTGCCACTAATCCTTGCACAAATGAGGGATCCTTCAATTTATAATCAAAATATTGAGCAATGTAACTGGTTTTAGACCAGGATGAGTCAACTATTGGTCTGAGGGGTGGGTTACCTAAATCCTTATGGATTTTAGGGATACCAAAAATCGACGGAATTTTTGGAACATCAGTGCTCATATAGTTGTACTCATCCAGGTCAATTTGGTCCTGCATCAACAAATCCAAAAGATCACTGTCTATCCTACTATATGCAATGTTAACTTCATTTAAAGAAGCTTCAGTGTACGTATCACCATAAAAGATTTCAAACATTGTTTGCACATAGTCGGCTTTCGACATGATAACCAACCCCCCCCCCCCTTATCTGGTTGCATAATCCGTAAGTTCTCATTTCTTAATTCAGTTAAACAATCATTTTCAACCATTGACAAATTGGCCTCAAACACATGGTTCCCCAAAAAATGTTGAAAATCAGTCTCACACATTTTTTCAAAAGTTTTAATAGCATAATGCAGGTCTGGATTGTAAGTACTGGGCATTTTTAAACCATGGTTGTTAACATTAAAGGCATCATTGTCATTTCTATGCATGAATTTCAAATTTAGTCTGCGTGTGTACATTTTAAGATCACAAATAAGCTGACTGATATCACTTTTACCACTGATAACAAAACTGAAACATTTACAGACCACGTCAGCATGTTGAGTTGAAAAAACATAATCAGTAAAGTTGAATACTTTATAATCTTTTTTTAGAGTTCAAAACAATACTAGGTTTAGTAATAGTTTCTGTACTCATCTCCTGTTCCTTGTAAACTGGCCAAACTTCTGCCCGTACTGTCTCCAATTCCCACCCTGCTGGTCCTAATGGTCCATTAATTCCTATTTCTTCTCTACTAATTTTTCTTCTATACCACTACTAGTATTTTTAAACTTACCTGATATCTCTCCTGATGGCTTTAGTATGTATATACTTTGTATTGTTGACTATGCATCACATTTATTTCATATTGTATAACTATTTTATTTTGTATATTTTATGTATCTCTCACTATCCCGTTTTGTACTGTTCAGTTTTGTATCTGTGGAGCTTTTCTTCCCGGGCCTCTGCTGAAAAGTAGCCTCTAATGGCCCAGTCATACTCTCCTGGTAAACAAATGGAAATAAATAAATAAAATAAATAAAAACTTTCATCATCTGCATTTTGAAAAGGCCCTCTGGATTTTTTGAACCACATTTTTCCACCCACTCTCTGATTCCTGGAAAAGGGTCTTTGAGGAGTGGAAAAATGTACACCCACAGCAGTAAGGGTCTTTCCATCCTTCTCACACCTGGAAAATGTTTCTCTAGGCTTTGGGTTAAATAAGGACAATCTGTCATTAGGAGCATTGATGAATGAACACATAAATGGCTCCCCAAAGTCACATCCAAGCATGTCTTCTTATGGCTATGCTTGAACCCACTGCACTAGTAGTCCCTTTGGCCACATGTGCAATGAGCCACATGGCTGAATTAGAAGCAGACTCCATGGTAGCTACTTTGTCTTGTACCTCCCCAGAGACATCTCCAGCCAGGATATCTGATAGCTCCTTGATCAGATCCCTTTGAAGCATGGTGAAATGTGCCAAAAAATTCAAAGTAAGTAACAAGAAGGTCGATGATGGGTAAATCCGCTTACCAAACCTATCCATCATCTGAGACTCTCCGATGGGTGGATGGATAGACGAGAGCCACCCAAGAGGTAGCTGGGCAAGTGCAAAAAGCCTGCAGGTATACTAATTCCTCAGGGATAGGATTTTGGGACTTCCAATCACCCTCTGTTTCAAAATTTCCAGGATGTCTCCAAAGGAGACATCATCAGGGGCTGATCTGGGGGACCCTTCCTCTTCATCAAAATCAGCAGCTTCTGTGATGGATTCCTGCAGAGAATCTAAGTGCTTCCTCTTGCACTTTTTCTTCAGAGGGACCTCATCAGGGGGATGGTATGGTGGGGATTAGGTATCTGAAGAAGACAGAATCTGAGTCTCCTGAGGTTTTAGCACTCACTGTCCCAGTGGAGGTGCAGGCTGGATAATTGGACTCGAGGAAGGAATATGCGTCAAGGAAGAAGAGATCAACTGAGTGGCTGTTTCAGCCAAGGCCCTCTCCATAGCCTTGAAGGCTGACCCCGCCGAAGAGGGAAGGGAGCCCGGAACTGAGATAGACTTCCTCGGAACTGTGGTCACTTCCAGCTCTGATGAGACCACCCCTGAGACAAAAGCTGGTGCAGAACTAACCCTAGCTGAAATCCCAAGGTGCAGAGACAGGTCTAAAAAATTAGAGTTGACTCCTGCCCCTCAGGGCTGATCAGGTAGCTACTGCCCTGGGAGGTCTCTAGATCTGACACAGCCAAAGAACTCAGAGCTTGAATCAGTGCCAAATTAACAAAGATTGTCATTAGAACTGATGCAGCTGATGCCAGACAACTTGAAGCTGAAATCTCCAAGGCCTCAGAGGAGGTTAGAGGAGGAGTAGTCAACAGAGTGAAAGGATGTTCAGCACCCTAAGGGGCTGGAGCCAAAGCAGCACCTGAAATTCCTCTCACTGGTAAATTTTTTTCAGCAAGTCTTTCCACATCAGCCTCTGTGAGGCTTTTGGTGGAAAGGATAGAGGACATAGAAGGAGACTTGGGTCTATGCAAAAAGACCTTGGGTGATTCCCCAGCAAAGGGATCAATAGAAGGGGAATATTGACATCTAGGTGTTTGCCAAGTAAAAATACTCAGTGCCAAATCAGTCAGCACTGAAGCAGTGCTCAGAGGTTGAATCTGTGGAACCAAGCCAGCAGTTTGAATCTATGCTGAAGCCCTTGACATCAAAAGCTTCGAATCAGTGGAGGGTAATGATTTATTTATTTATTTTATTTATTTATTTATTTAACATTTGTTGACCGGGAATGTCTGTCTACTAGTTTCCACAGAGCCTTTTTCAGCGGAGGCCGAGGAGAGAAATCAGATGCATGAATGTGGGATGTGGGGAGGAAACGGAGCGGAGGAACCCAAGAACACGAGAACAGGGACAACTCCACTGCACCACCCCAGCCGAGGAACCGGCGAACGAACCTGCTGTGAGGCGTGCGTTAACAACGTTAACCACTGCACTATGATGCAGACACTGTAGTATCATCTGTTGGAGCCAAGAAATCTTTCGGCACCAAAGTTTTCAGTTTTATTTTCAGTTGCCACAGGAGAAAATGGCGTATACATGCTTCTTTTCTTAGCCTTCCCCGAGGAAGAGGAAGAAGGTAATGAAATATCAGTCTTGCTTTTTCCAGCAGATATGGCCTCATCGAAGGCAGTCAGAATTAAACCTTTTAAGATTAGTTTATTTTTTCTCTCCACTAAAGCTTAATGGCTAAAGCCATTACAAATACTGCAATCTTCCTGCAGGTGATGTGGTCCCAAACAAGAGATACACAAAGCGTGGGTGTCTGAGGAAGGAATTTTGTGGCCACACGGTTGATATTTCTTAAAACCAGAGGAGCCCTTAGGTTTTTCAGCCATAATGAGAAAAGTTACACTCTCTCCTCACATGCATGCGACAAATGGTTGGAGCAATTACAGGCAATACAATCGCTCATAAAGTTTCACGTGAAAAAAATCAAAAAGTATATATATATATATATATATATATATATATATATATATATATATATGTATATTTTGAGCTATAAGAAAGGAGAGAAAGTGCACCAAAATGTACAGAAAGGGGGGAGGTCTATCAACAATAGTAAAACAGAAGTACACAAAATGTACAAAAAGGGAAAATACCAACAATGGTAGTCAGAAACTATGCAAATAAGAAGAAAAGGGCAGTGAAAGGTAGAAGTAAGCTTAGAACTAAAACTTAGTGAGGAAAGACTAAATAACAGTAAACAATTTCACTTAACTAGAGAGCAAAGGCAAATGCATCTATCCAGGAAAGTGGCAAACAAAATCTGAGGTAACTAGGAGAGATGCATTTTGGATAGGGTTGAAGCTCAAGATTTTTTGCCTGTACAAGCTATGGAAATGGCTGAGACGGTTCCGATTCTTGGAACAGAAGCCATTGGTCTAGGATAAAATGAAGACTGACAACTTCAGATCACACATTTCAGTTATTACATTTGAAGGTTATGTGGTTGTACCACATCTCACTCACATACAGACTAATGATTGGTCCAAACTGAGGAATACTACTTTAGTAATGTATTATTTTTCCCACTGAAATAACAGGATGACTACACATTTTCAAGAGAAAAGCCCTTAAAACACACTTTTATTGTGGCAACACACAAATGGCTTGCAGCTTCCCCACCCACAAAACAACAAACAAATGTAGGTTTGTACAAACCAAGGAATACTGTATAATTTAATCGGTATATATGTGTGCAACACAATTCTCACAATGTGTACACATTTACAACAGAAAAGTCAATTTTGTATGATTGCCAGTCACCTCACACTGTGACCACCACTCCCCTGGAAGTGTCTTTGGGCAGTCGCAGAAGCATAACACATGTGTTATTGACATGGTACATTACATTTACCTGCAATAACATAGAAAATTGTAAAATAGCAATTTTAACAATAGCACATGATGAAAGTCAATAACCTGTCTCTATCTGAGAAATGTAAATGCCTGTCAAAAATGCCTATTGCAAAAGTGAACTTATAAGAAGTGCATACAGATAAAAGTTCATTTAATACTGGATCCATATAATTTGCTTTGTAGCATGTCACAAAATCTAGAATGTACTTGAAAAATACAATCACATCTTAGCAAAATTAGAAGCCTACTCTGCAGCTAAATCAAAAGGAATAGCAATCTTCTGTTTTGTCCAAATACACAAGTCTCCTCACCTTCAAGTTCTCTAGCTACACGGTTACTTTTTTATAGTGTATATTCAGGCCACTGAACACACGGAAGATACAAATGAGGTGTGAACTAATTTGAACTGCTGAATCCCAAATGTTTGACTTTGCGTATCAGATGTAAACATAATGTAGGCCCTGTAGACAAAAAATATCCAAACTCCACCACAAGGGATGAACAACAAATATTAAATACGTAAAGGTATATAATCGGGAACTAAAGCAAAACTGATGAACCAGGATTTATTAATTTAAAATCTGTCAGGCGCTTTCATGCCTTACTATAACGGCACTTCATCAGACCAACAATTTAATTAAACAGCAAGTATAAATAATCATTTCAACCATTCACATGGTTTAAAACAACCAATTAAAATCACGATTACTTCCATTCTGAACATTTCATTCACAAAAAATAGAAAATCACATGACTTAAAAAACAATTAGTGTATTTCAACAATTCATTCACAAAAATACGCTTAATAAACTATTATTTATA
The DNA here is from genome assembly GCF_019279795.1 of Protopterus annectens. Lineage (NCBI taxonomy): Eukaryota > Metazoa > Chordata > Ceratodontiformes > Protopteridae > Protopterus > Protopterus annectens. Next base: position 764,192,130 of record NC_056745.1, read on the forward strand.
GCGTAGGCCCTACATCACTGTTAGTTGCTAACGGATTGCAACTGTGAATGATTAGTGAGAGGGAGAAGGAAGACACAAGAGCACTTCAGACTACCTTACCTACATTGGGTGTGTCACCCAGGAAACACAAAGTGTAGAAGTAACTTTAACAAGCTTTTAAATGGAAGTAAACAGTAAGCATTTATCATTTTTGTTCACCAACAGCAAAACTCTCATGCCTTTGCTGAAAAATGTTTTTCACTGCCAAGTATTTTTATCTTACATTTAAAGGACAATGATGCTAAATGCACTATAGACTGCATGCCTTAGTGTACAGCACAGATAGGAGAAAAATGAACAAAATACAAAGAGCAGAAAGAGCTGCACTGGTGCAAACATATTCATAGCTGGTTGTCTGATCATTCACTGCACTAAATATGTAAGCCACACATGTACTAACAAATGACAGTGTACAAGTGTATATGTCTTCTTAAACTGTAGAGGAAATGGAAATTGTTTGCTTGCACATGATTAGCTTTCCTGCTTCAAAGTTGTCTCTGTGGCAAGTTGAGATAAGACACTCCCAGTGTGTTTTGTGGCTTCATTAGTATGATAGCTCAAATCCAGAGTTGTGTAAAAATCTCTTAATGTGTTAAAACGTATTCTATAATTTTTTTAATATTGACATTTACATGGTGTGCAGCTTAGCACAGACAAGGTTGTTCTTCTTCTTTTGGCTTTTCCCAGTTAGGGGTCGCCACAGCGGACCACCGGTCCACTAGTGATTGGCAGTAGATTTTTTACAGGTGCCAAGGTGCCAGCTTGAAGTCCAACCTTCAGCAAAGGCACACCCATTCTATGCATGTCTTTCGAACGCCACTTGACCGCAGGGGGGGACATGCAAACTCCACACAGAAGGCTCTCCAACCGAGAATTGAACTGGAGAACCTCTTGCTGTGAGGCAACAATGCTTCCGCTGCACCACCACAGCTTATTAGCACAGACAAGGTGAAACGTATAAATATTTTAAATTTAATAGAACTTACCTTAAGAAGTGCAACTCTGCTTAGCACCATTGGGTGGCAGTCAGCATACATACATAACATCTGCAGTTCCACTATACCTGCAGACACTAAAGAGACTGTCACTTTCAAAAAGATACATTGTTACTCCTTTTGCCTTCCATTGTGTAAACACGGTAAGCGGTGTTGCACAGCAGTCAGCAATCATAAACAGTAATGACTGTAAAAAATACATTTGCAAAAGGTATAAGTTCATGGCCACAGTACAAGTGAGCCAGAGTTCTAATCCAGCAAACTCGAAGTTTTATTAATGCTGTTCCACTGCAATTTATATAAAAATTAATGACATAAAAATAATTATACATAACAATAAGTATGTATACCAAGTGGATTGAGCATACACATGATATCATATATATTAAATGTGTAACTGTGGGTATCAGTACAATTATGGTTCTACAATTATTGTTTTTTCTGATCCGGGGTGGATTTCATACTTTACTGACAGTCAGGTCACACACATACATGGTTAACCACTCAACTTTTTTTAATGTGTCTATCTAAGTAATGAGCGTGTCTGAGAAACACTTTCTCTGTGGCAATGAGCACTCTGGACAGTAATGTGTGAAAAAATACACCTGCTGTCCAGCCTTAATTGTGGCAACTGGTGTAACTTCATGGGCACAACTCAGATGTGCCAGCATTCTAATTCAGCACACTACAAATTTTATTAATGCGGTTCCAGTTAATTTTGAATAAAAATGAACAATATAAAGATCATTATACATAACAATAACTGTGTATAGCAGTGTTTATCATATGAATTATATGTGTGACTGGGGTATCCTGACAATTATGTTTCTGTAATTAAAAGTTTCTTTTCTGCCCTGGGATGGACTTCATACTTCACTGATAGTCACCTACACAACTCACATAACACAAATCTAACTGAAAAACAAAGTGTATTGTGTGGTTTGACCCAGAACTCTGAAATCTTTCCTGCAGGTATTACAATTGTAATAATTTCCAGTATATTGTCACACATTACTCCTGCATCACACATGAGAATGCATAAACCAGGACCTTGTCAGGTCACACACATACATGGTTAACTGAAGTGTAGCACCACTCACTCTTTAATGTGTCTACATAAGTAATGAGCATGTCTGACAAGCACTTCTTCTGTGCCAAATGAGGCAAAAACACCTATGTGGAAGAATATGTATTCTCTGTTTTACGTAGGTTTGATTCCCAAATTGTACAAATTACATTTATCATTGTAAGGGCCCTCAAAATATGTGTCAAGTCATAAAATTTATAACCTCCAATTCATGTCTTAAAATTCAAATCATTTAACATATATAGCAGTAGACAAACCATAAATGAATGCCAACATTCACATTACCCTTTTTTCATAACCTGACTTCCTCTCTGTTTGGCAATGTTACCCTTCTTACTTCATAACCTGACTTCCTCTCTGTTTGGCAATATTACCCTTCCTATTTCATAACCTGACTTCCTCTCTGTTTGGCAATGTTGCTCTGCATGCACTGTTGCACAAATGTGGTTGTCATGGTTATGTCGGTTTGTGTACTAGCCATAAAACGCAATATCACAAACTGGTCGGGAGACACTTTATTGCTGGATGACCTGTGCAGACATGTCAGGAGCTAGGAAGGAAGATGTCCAATTTAGGGCTCATAGATGGGGTGTAGAGAAGTCTAGAATATTCATAGCACTCCTTGTAAAATACCACAGCCATAGGCATTTGCAGGGGAACTATACCAGATATTAATATAAATCAGAAACTTGGAACAGTCTAGCCAAGGCTGTCAACAATGCAACTGGCATTCCACACACTAGGAGCAATGTAAGCACCATTACAATGACCTGAAAAGGCGGAAGCAGGAACAACTCAACCAATGGGTGGATGAGTTTAGGACTGCTGACATCCCACAGTTGTGTAAGTATACAGATAAAGATACTTTAAATGATATACCAAGCTGAAGACAGCCAAGACTGGTATGCATAATGCTCATCTCTTTTTCTCTCCTCTTTATTTTACAGCTGCCCAGGTGATTTCAGCAAACAGGGAGGCCCATGCTGAACACTTAAAAAGACTAAAAGAAGCAAGGGATATGTATGCAATACAAATCAACAATCATTTTATTAAAAGTGTTGCTCTTCCATACATTACTAGCAAATTAATCATCCATATCTTAACTGTAAAAGTAAGCATGCATGTTTCATTCTGTAGCTCAAGGCATAGGTCTCAACCGGTTAAGAGGCCAATGTGGAACAGAGACCATAGCAACATGTGGCAAACAGTCAAAATGTGGAACACCGTATTTTCACACTGCACAAAAAGCATAGCTTGATGGAGACCATGGCCTTTCAACCAAAATATACCATATTTAAGTATTTAATAATGCACACACTCTCTTGCAGACACAGACATTTACATGTACACACACAAATGTAGAAGCAAAAAGACAGTGGCTCAGTCATATAGAAAAACACACACACACACACACACACACACACACACACACACACACACACACACACACACACACACACACACACACACACACACACACACACACACACACACACACACACACACACACACACACACACACACACACACACACACACACACACACACACACACATACATTCACCCTTGTCATACCTCTCAACTGCCTAGAATTTTGCAGAATGCCCAAATTTTTGCCTCATATTTTTGGTCTGTTCCTGTTATGTAGTTTTCTGACAAATCACTGAGGAATTAAATAATAGGATAATGACAGAAATTTGAGTTTCAGACATCATATCCTTCAGAGCATGTATGGTAATAAAAAAACTGTTATTCTAGCAACTTTCTAAGTTTATAATAGGAATATCTAAAAAATTGTCGCTATTTTTGTGGCTTTATCACCGCATTATGTTTGGCTATTGGCTTTGTCCAGATTTCTTACTCTAGGAGGTTGAGATGTTCATGCATGTGTGTGTGCATAGAGACAGAGGTTGGATACGGGTCGGTACACTTCTGCTAAGCAAACTACTCATTAAAATACTTTCTCCCCAACAAAATACATTCTCTCTTTTTGTTTCATGGGGAGGTCCAAAATATATTTTCCTCTAAGGATAGATTACACTCATTTCTCTGTCTTGGATGTGAGGGTCATTGTAAAAAATACTCATGAAACCACCATGCAAGGATGCCAAAGTCCTTTTTAGTGAATTCATAATTTGGGAGCTCTCATTTGCTCCTGTCCTCATGAACAGTTACTTGATTGGTTTGTATACTGCAATGGTGATTGGCTGTAATTGCAGTATACAAGCAAATCAAAAACTGTGTAGCACAGCCAACACTGTTCAACACGGAACAGCGGAGCTACTGTTTGATTGGTTTGTATACCACAATACCGACTGATAGTAACTGGGGTATACAAACTAATCAAAAGCCCTGTAGCAGAGCCAAAGCTGTTCAATACAGAACAGCGGAACAATGTGTTCTTTTATGGTTGAATGTGGAGCGTTCCATATAATCTGGAGCACTTGGCTGCTCAGGCTCAAGGGAATAGTAGGAGTCAATCATAATAGTATGTTCAGATGTTGAGGATTCAAATCCCACAAATACATACTAAAGAAAAGTTATTAAATATTAATTTCAACAAAATTAGCATAAATACCATGTTGATAACTTAATCTGTATTATTTTTAAAAACATATGTGCAATATATGCATATTGCAAGGATTATTTGGAACAATTCTCAGTCCTATTTTGGATTTTTAAAAATTGTAGTTAACGTAAATTTAAAAATATATTTTTATTGTAGAAATTTGTTGTATGCAATGTATAATGGCTGTAATTATCTTTTTTTCCCTCTTGCCCCAATCCTTATCTCTCTTTTTTATTTTTATATGTGTGATTACACAGTTCTGCCATAATTTTCTGATAGCCAACAAAATGATTTCTAGCACAGGGAAGTAGACCAGCCACTCCATCTCAGCCTGCCAACCCTCCAGTGGGTGCCACACCAATGCCCAGCACATCTGGAGCCCAACCTTTGCAGTCCCTGTACTTCCAAGGCCCTCAACATTAGGTAGCATTACTATGGCAGCTGGCACAGTGCTTACCCTCCAGGAGTATTGGTGGAGTTGGGGATTTTGTCACCCACCAGGAGCTGCCAGGCTTGTTGTGTGAGGTGGAAGAATGTACCATTGGTGCATGCTTCAGCCATCTGTAGAAGTTGCTTGTTGGAATTCAGAGAAAACAAAAACATTAAGCAATCCAACAAAAAGCTGAGTAAGGGGGTAATAACGACAGTTCTGAGGGTGAGGACTAGATTGTTACTGGCCCCATACTTGACAGGCATGTGCCTCTGATGTCCCCTCCCTATTCCCAATCAAGGTGTCCCCCAACCATTTGTGTCCCTCTCCATCACTGTCTATGTCTTGTTTGTTCTGTTTGTCTGCACCTGCTTCCTCACCTACCCTACTTACCTGATTCTCATATACCTATTTCCCTTCCCCAACATTCCTCTGTTTTTGAATTAAAATAAAAAAAAACTAAGCACCTGTCCCACAAAAAAAGTCCCAAATATAGCTATCTATTTACTACATGTGTCTTCTTCACCCACTTGATTCAGTCCAATTGGCTGTACATGTTTGCTTTGTTGTCATCCATCTGTGTTGAGGTGACAGTCCAAATTTTTCCAATTTACTATCCATGTTAATATTGCACTGTTGAAGAAGTGGATAGCTATGGTTCTTTGCTAATAACCTCCTGCACATTTCTACATTGCTTCCTCTTTGGTATTTCCCCTGCTTGCCCTCCATTTCACCACTTTCCTATCTACCCCATTTTCACATCTTCAATCTGGTCAAAAAATTGAATCGTACACCACACACCTGGCAGAAATGCATCCTAATTAAGCCCTTCACTTTTTGTCCTCTGTGTTTGCACAGAGTTTGGCATTGCACACCAGTCCTGAGTGATGGTGAATGTCTCTTCATGTCCTATGGCATTGACCACACTAGTGCAGTTACCTCCACGCAATGCTGCTTAAACTTGATGCGCTAAAGGAATTCACAGTTAAAGCAGAGTAAAGGCAGTACTTTTACTCTAACATTTATTTTGATTGCTGTATGAATAAAAATGAAACTCCATATGTATACTGATGACATAAATCAATTGCCTGATGTTCATTTTTGTACAGTACTTCACTGTATTCATTGCCGTAGTGTACGTCACTGTAGTCACTGCCTCTCTCATTTCCAGGAATTATCACATTTACTTGCACAATGCCATACTGACAACATGTGTAAAAAATTTATTTCAGCTGGATTTGAACCCTGTGTCATTTGTACTCCAAATATGATCTTAAAGGGACAATCCCAGGGATTTTTTGTTTTCATTCTGATCTTTGTTTACATTTTCAGTCTGGCTTTCTGGGCATGTCTAAACTTTGGCTGCGGGGGTTGGGGGAGGGTGCTTACAGGAAGCTTCAGAGGTGTTAGGCAGATTCCTTCTTAAATTGCAGTTGTACTCACAATAGCCCTCAATCATTCATTAGTTTCAACTGTCCTTTTTATCCTCAGAGAAACTAGCTTTTCAGGAATGTTAATACCCTGCAGGAAAGCATCCGAGCATTGCAAAGTTAAAACATTGGTAAACAGAGTTTTCAGTTAATTTCATTTCATATTGTATTTTGTGCCGATTTCTAAATGCTAGCCAAGTGCAATGATTTTATGACACAAATGCCCTAGCTTCTGTAGAAAGCACCTAAAAGATGCAAGTTTCAAACAGTAGTAGAAACAGTCTTGTTTCTTTTTTCATGTTCAAATTGATCTCTGAATACTAGCCAACTGTGATGATTTTCTGACCTGCTAATAGCTCTGCAAAAAGGCATATGTCTTCTAAATGGTTCAAACATGAGTAGACAGTCTTCAGTTCCTTTTGTTTTATAGTCTACATTGCTCATATAAACTCGGAAAGCTGCTAGAATAACACAGTTTGTGTTATTGTGCATTTTCTGAAGGATAAGAAGTCTGAGTTGAAATATATGTCATTATTTCGTGACTTTCATCTTCAGTGATTTGGAGGAAAACTACAAATTTTATGAAGAACGGACCAAAAACATCAGATGAAAATTTGAGCATTCTGCAAACATCTGGACAGTGGAGAGGTATGACACACTCATCCATTCCTTTAATTTCATATTTTATTTTGTGCTGTTTTCATGCATTTCCTGCTATACATACTACATGCTACATACTACATGCTACATACTACATGCTACATGTTGATTTATTGGTTGCACTATATGCCCTTAAGCAGTTTTATTTCTCTTTCTACCGTACAACTGTAAGCATTATTTGTACTTGATCCCACTGTTATCTGTAGACAAGTAACTGGAATGATACAGTGTGTTTTCTTTTGTCATCATTCTGTCTGTATTGCCTGATGAGTGGCTAATTCCCTGTCTGACAATCCTTAGTCTTACATGACACTTTTCAAACTGTGGTTGCTGTTCCAAGTTACTCACAAGAAGGCAACATCAGAGCAGTGACACAACTAGTATCCTACCCTCTTCACTACCTCATACTCTAATACTTTGCCCTTCATGGCAAATCAACACAAGATAGATCATTTTCCTTGTCTGTGTCCTGACTTCATATACTACTTTTTCACAATTATATACAGTGTCACGGTAGGGCTGCCACATCTCCTGTTGCCAAAGTGGGATTTTTGTATGAAAATGTGAGATTTTGTAGGACAAACCATACCTACAACCAGTGCAAAGGACTGGACTGCAGTTTACTGCTAAAATAAAAGTTAATTTCTTTTTAAATATTTACATGTTATAAAGACACTATAATGGATTTATGCATATACTGAAGGAAATGTAGAAACATTTCTGTCCTAAAATTCTCATTCTCAGCAATTTCTTGTGGGATCATTAAAGTATTTCTGATTCTGATATTTGACATTTTTGATGTTTTTTCACAGGACACAACTGCCCATGCAGTGGCTGTCCTGCATAAAGTGGGACATGTGATAACCGTGTGTTACTGACATTACTGAAGATGCACAGCACACATTGGAAATCTGTTCTCTAAAATAATGCTGGTCAGTCCTGCAATATAGCAAAAGCAATGTCTTTCGGCTTTTCCCGGTTAGGGGTCGCCACAGTGAAACTCCAGTCTGCTAATGATTGGCAGTGGATTTTTACGGTGCCAAGTTGCCAACCCGACGCCCATCCTTCAAAGAAGGCACACCCATTCATGCACGCACCTACCTGCATGTCTTTAAACATCACTTGACCATGGGAAGGACATGCAGACTCCACACAGAAGGCGCTCCAGCCCAGAATTGAACAGGAGAACCTCTTGCTGTGAGGTGACAACGCTAACCGCTGCACCACCATGCTGCAATATAACCATTCCTTAATACTGTACTACCTGTCATTCTGTCTAGATCAAAACTTCTCTTTTCAATACAAGGGTTATGTTCTCACGTTGTTATAGGGTGATATTAAACATGAAGGTCCATCTGTCTTTTGACTGGATTACTGAGATTATGCAACATTATATTCTTTAATCAAGTGTCAATAAATACATAAATAAATAATAAATGCACTTGAGACCATGCATCTATGCTCTAATACACATGCTATTCCTGATCATACTGTGTTGTGCTTTTCTTCCTTTTGATTGTCACTCTCTGCTACAAAACAACTGTCATGTGCTTCGTCAGCTTGTTAGCTTTGTCTAGCACTGATTTTTTTTTTTTGGTTATGCCTAATATTTATTTATTTATTTCCAGTTTGATTACCGGGGAAGTCTACTGGGCCCAGAGAGCCCATTTTCAGTGGAGGCCCAGGGAGAAAACCTCCATGAAACAGATTACAGTAAAGATAGCAGTCCAATAAAAATAAAAGTCCAAGTAAAAGTAAAGTCCAAATGTGAGGTGTCAGTGTAATAAAGTTGTGTACCCCCATATTATTTATTTATTAGCTATCTAGACCACTATATATCCATTTCTAAGCCATTTGTTCTTGTTTTGTCATTATGAAAAGGACACCCTACACTATCACATGCCAACCAACAGTTTTCAGCCTCAGCTGTGTAGCCCCCCCTGCATTTCTAGGGTGTCTACCACAGAGACACCTTTAAGTGATCTGTGAGTGTTACTTCAGTAAAATGAATTACAAATTAAGGTGGCATCCTGGGACTCTGCTCCAATCAAATTAAGTCATTCATGTCAAAGAGAAACAGTTAGCTGTTCTTTGAGATCTCTTAAATCTCAAAGTTCTGCATGTCTACTGTTGTGAGTGTGTAGATATGCTACGTGAAGCAACGTCATGTCAGCCCCTTGTACCCATACCCTCATTCATTGAATTCTTCCCTCTCTGCTGGGAAAAATCCTATACTTTGAAGACATCGCTTAAAGATATCATCAGTTTTACTTTATAACCCTACTGTATGCTCTCCAGGCACATCCACCATGTAATGGCAGTCAGTTCGCTACTCATGGTTTTGTTTTGTCTTTCGGCATTTCCCGATTAGGGGTTGCCACAGCGGAACTCCGGTCTGCTAATGATTGGCAGTAGATTTTCACGTTGCCGAGTTGCCAGCTCGACACTCAACCTTCAACGAAGGCACGCCCATTCAAGCATGTCTTTTGGAACGCCACTCGACCCACGGGGAGGACATGCAGACTCCACACAGAAGGCACTCCCTGCACTCCAGCTGAGAATTACCCATGGTAGTTGGCTTGATTTCCCATTAATGGTGCTGCACTATAGCACAAAAAAGCTATAAACTCCTGAATCTGCCACCCTTCAGATGATATGTTAAACTGAGGTCCCATTTGCCAAAGAGGTGTTAGCTCAGATGGATGCAAGGATCTTGTGTGTTTGTTTAAAAGAGCAGTGGAAATTTAATGCTCAGCTGCAGTAACTACACCATTTTGAATGTATATAGTATGAAATGTTTCGACTTTCTGTATGAGTGATGGTGAAATCTGTACATTAACATTTTCTGCTGGTGAGACCATGTATTTCTACAACATATACTACACAAATTTGGGTACAGAAGATTTTGCTCAGCTTGTAGGTTTCATTTTCAGTTACTTCTGGGTCCAGTTTAATCAAAATCAATAGTATATATCTATGCATGTGAATATTACATAGTGTGGAAGTTCTTGCCATATGATATGTCAAACTGTCACTAAATTGAACAGACATAAATGTAAATACCATTGATGTAAATAAAGCATTTTGTACATAGTCTAAATAATAATGCTTCTTTAAAACAGACTGATATATTTTTGTAGTAGATAGAAAAGTTGAGTTAATGAGCATTTATTCTATTACAGGTGGGCTTTGGGCCTGTTAGAGAAGCTGGTATCTTAATGATGTGGGAGTTTGGGCATGGAATTGTGGTTTGTAGGAGTGTGCTACAAAAAAGAAGACCTTCCAGAATACTCCAAGGAAGCTTAGATGTCTTCGATTAGGAAGTCAAGAAAGATGATGAATAGCACCTTTAGATTGTGACAAAACTGGTTTGAGAGACTTTTTTTGTGGACTAATAGAAATAGCTCTTTGTGTAGTTCTATTGCTTCAATGTATACAGAGTCTTCACCAGTATTTTTTTTCTCTTCAATAAAGATTCATTACTTTATGGAACAGTGGTCTCTGTTGCAGTATTTTACGCCAATGTGAGTATGTGGGTGTGGTAACCACCCAACTTCTACATCTGTGTAACTGTTGTGTTTATAGTCTTTGCAACTGTCAGAAATTTTCAAGAGAGTAAATTCATGCTAACTCTAACAGGGAAAAATACAGGGATAACTCCCTTCCCCAGCAGTGGTATCCACAATCCTTCATAGTGGCCCAACAGTTGTAGCAGAATTTATAAGATGTAATGAGCTTTTACTCATGAAAAGTATAATCTCAACTAAATGTTTCCTACTGAAAACCATCCACCATCACTAAATAGATCAACCTAAAAATGAAAATTGCCACTGAAGTGGTGCAGACAGATAAATCCTTAACTACAGCCCAGCTGCCCTGTTTGATTAGTGGCTTGGGTGACAGAGAGCAGCAGGGAGGGATGAAAATGCCCATCCTGGAAGGGAGGGTGCTCATTGATGATGCTTCATAAGGTGAGGTTTGGTCAATACAGGAGAGTTGTCCTCAAATATAGTCAATGAGCATGGGGATGGGGAAAGGGAAAGCAGGTAGGGCATATAAAAATAAACTCACCAGGAAGGAAGCACAGATGGCAGAGCTCCCAGGGTACCTTTAGGATCCATGACTGTATCCACAAAATCAAATAAATGGCTCGCACTTCATGGAGAGAGCAAAAAACCTATATTAAAGGTTAAAAGACAGACCAGTTTCGGCCTAAAACAGGCCCCTTTATCAATGTAAAAATAAAACAGAAGCAACTCTCTTGCAAACCATTAAGGCACCTAAAGAACCAACAGGAAGAAACATAAATAATTCATTAGATCAGACAGTCACCTAAAGATACAAGAATATATCATCACAATTGAACAGCCCTGTTAGCACCAAAAATGGTAAAAATATAAATGAAAACAATAATAAATACAGACAAAAATGAGGCATTAATCAGTGCAAGTTATAAATGTTAAGTAAAATAAAACTCACTGGATACACACGGCACGTAACTCTTTATTTAGAAAAAAATGTGAGCGCTTTCGCAGAGTCCTCTCTGCTTCATCAGCTATAAATGTTCATCTAAACCTGGTGGAAATAATCCAGCAAGTCTAATTATCCAAGCTTTTTCCTTTCCATTTAATAGCTCATGCCATCTGGTTTTAATACATTTCTGTCCACCCACTCTGTCAATAATCTTCTTCTTCTTTCGGCTGTTCCCATTAGGGGTCGCCACAGCGGATCATCTGTTTCTGTTTATTCCTGTCCTCTGCATCTTGTTCTGTCACACCACCCACCTGCATGCCCTCTCTCACCACATCCATAAACCTTATCTTAGGCCTTCCTCTTTTCCTGTTACCTGGTAGCTTCATCCTTAGCATCTTTTTCCCAATATACTCAGCATCCCTCCTCAGCACATGTCCAAACCAACGTAATCTTGCCTCTCTGGCTTTGTCTCCAAACCTTCCAACCTGGGCTGACCCTCTAATATACTTATTCCTAATCCTGTCCACCCTTGTCACACCCAGTGCAAATCTTAACATCTTTAACTCTGCCACATCCAGCTCAAACTCCTGCCTTTTTGTCAATGCCACAGTCTCCAACCCATATAACATAGCTGGTCTCACTACTCTCTTGCAGACCTTCCCTTTCACTCTTACTGGTACTCGTCTGTCACAAATCCCTCCTGACACTCTTCTCCACCCACTCCATCCTGCCAGTACTCTCTTCTTCACCTCTCTTCCACACTCACTGTTACTCTGAACTATTGATCCCAAGTATTTAAACTCATCCACTTTCGTCACCTCTACGCCTTGCATCCTCACCATTCCTCTATCCTCCCTCTCATTCACACACATATATTCTGTCTTAGTCCTGCTGACCTTCATTCCTCTTCTTTCTAGGGCATATCTCCATCTCTCCAGGGTCTCCTCCACCCGTTCCCTACTCTCACTACAGATCACAATGTCATCTACAAACATCAGAGTCTACGGGGACTCCAGTCTGATCTCATCTGTCAACCTGTCCATCACCATTGCAAATAAGAAAGGGCTCAGAGCTGATCCTTGATGTAACTCCACCTCCACCTTAAACGCATCCATCACTCCCAACCGCAGACCTCACCATTGTCACACTACCCTCGTACATATCCTGTACCACTCTTACATACTTCTCTGACACTCCTGACTTCCTCATACAATAGCTAAAGGCCCGTGTTGGGGCAGGAGTAAGAAATCCCTAAGCATCTTTTTAGAATCATAGAAATCCTGGCTTTCCCAGCAAAAATGCTCCCTAAGAGTATGCAAGTTTTCACCAAAAAAGGAAATCCTCTGGAGGGGAAGCAGAGGGAATACAGTCCTCTACATCAGAGTCCTCATAGGTAGATAAGGGTAAATCCTGGTCATCAGAGGAAACAGAAATTTCAGAATCCTGATCAGAAGAATCATAAGCAAATTCAGTCCTAGGTCTCTTAGAGGGGGAAGGTTGGCCTCCCCTGATTAAAATAATAAGGTCTTCAGCCATTCTTATCATTTGTTTTTTAGGCATAGAGGCCTGACCATGCAGTCTGGGCATCGGTTTTCTATGCATGGATCGAGTTTTAGGTCTTGAAGAAGAAGATGGCATCAGTTTAATATGCAAGTCAGTAGGCCTGAATACATCCTCAGAAGCTGGTGCCTGCACAGCGGCTCCGGACCCATCCAAGGTAGAGACATTCACAGGTTCCACAGTTGAAGCATCTCGCGGCATACCGGACTTCGAATGGGTCTCAGTAGAGGCCTGTGAATCTGAAGTAGTTGGTATCAGGGACTGCAAAAGCAGCTCACTGAGTACCAGTGGACTGGTGACTAGCTTAGGAGAAGCGCCGTTGGCAGCCTTGGACGTATACGGTCTCTGTCTTTATCTTTGCATTTTTTTGGAATGTTGGTAGTCGTGTGGCTTACTGAAGCCATATCTGGGTAATTGAACCGAGTACCAAAATATTTAGAAGCGTAAATATACCAAAGATGAATAGTTTGTTGCTTAAATAAGGCACAAAACCGACAGCGAGGTACATCATGGTCAGGGCCTAGGCAAGGAACACAGTACGAATGAAAATCTTTATGAGGTATTTGCTTTCCACAAGAAATACAATTATTGACTTTTACTGACATCAGTTTAGAGCAAGAAAAAGTTTCCCCAACGAGGTACTTAGCTTAGTTGAAGACTTCAGTTCTGAAACTCGAAAATGAAAATTTCAGGAGTTGGCCAATCGGCACTTGTGAACTGCTTCTGCTTCGGGCACCGCACAGCAAGAAAATCTGACATAATGGCATCAGCTGCATGCTTTATACCCCTGACTACCTGACGTCATGGAAGATGGGACGGCAACCGATGCAGGACCCAAGACTTTGATAATCAAGCCGACTGAGGGCTAGTGCAAGCAGATAACCCAAATGTGATGACTGCAACAGTGAAACACGAAGAACATCTAATGTGTAATTCCTAGTGCAACAAAAAAGGACTAAAACTAAAGGCTAAGAAATGCAGTATCATCTCCTTCAGAAGACAGTCCAATCTTATTTATTGCATCAATGACACCCCAATCTCCACTGATTCTGTGATTAGGGACTTGGACACCTGGGTCGATGTCTCCATCTCCTTCTATTACCATATAGCAGCTGTAGTCAGAATATCCTTCTGTAGCTCACAATTAATCACAAAAGGCACCTCATATAAAACCATGGATATTACAGTTCCCCTGTACTCTGACATGGTTAAATCCATTGTATAGAGTAGTGCACCCTTTGTCATGTGTCTAACTAGACACATCCAAAAGCTTGAAAAAAAAAAATACACAGGTTAAGTTGTGGTGGTGGTGGTGCTGCAGTAGCGTTGTCACCTCATAGTAAGACATTGTCCTGTTCGATTCTCAGCTAGAGCGTTTTCTGTGTGGAGACGTGTGAATGGGCATACCTTCGTTGAAGGTTGTGCATCAGGGCCGGCAACTCGGCACGTCAAAATCTACTGACAATCATTAGCGGACTGGAGTTCCGCTGTGGCGACCCCTTACTGGGAAAAAGCCGAAAGACACAACAACAAAAAGGTTCCCAACAAAAAGGATCTTGGGCCTCAAAAATCTTAGTAATCAGGAAAGGTTGAAATCATTGCTCCTAAACTCCATGTCATATATTGTCATCAGGACAGATCTTGGCCTTGCTTTCAGTGCTGTCGGGGACCCTATTATCCAAGACATCCTCTTTCTTGACATATATCAAAGAATCCAGCCAACACTAGAAGTAGAGATCTCAATTTACTACAGGTATTAAACAAACGAAATGGAGACATTATTCAGCACGTCCCCTTGCTCTGGTATAGACTCCCTTTTCATGTCAAGCAGTGTGATTATCTTGGTAATCTCCCAGTGAAGTACCTCACGGGCGGTTTCGCTCAGCTTTGGGCGGGGGGGTGGGCATAGCTGAAATGATTGGCAGTTGTCCGTCCGGAAATGTATGGAAGCAATACGCAGTCACAAGCAAGTGACAGTTCTGCAGCACGTCAATGTGCGATGGTTAGCATCTACAAATACGACTGCATGTGTTACCGGGCGACAGTGATAGAGTCCGATGAATGGACTGCCTAACAGGGTTACCACCTATCCCACTTTGCGAGGGACAGTCCCTCTTTGGGCAGTTGTGTCCTGCAAAAAATTTGAAAAACTGGCAAAATTATTTCCTATATTTTTTTGTAATAGTTGCATAACACAGTTATTCTGTATCTGAAACACCGAAATGTTATAAGAAACAGAATAAGCAATTAAAATGCTACAAGAATAAGCTATCATTTAGGCAAAATAGTGAAGTTTTCTCCTTTTTACTGGCCATGGGTATGTTTCACCCTGCAAAATCTTACGCTTGTGCAGGCCACAATAGTAAGTTGTTCCCATTCCCCCATGTGATCAGAAAAGAGGGTATTACCATCTGCGACAGCAGCAGAACACTATTGAAATTATAAATCCCAGCAATTTATTGGTCCGACCCCACAAGAGACAGATGCTTTAGCACTAGCAACGGAACCCTTTTGGAGGCAGGCAAACTACAAGAATACATAAAAGTTCCTTTTTAAACTGCTTTTGCAAGAACTACAAAACATATCAGCTCGCCTGCCGGTAACAGGTCAAAAACTTATTTCTCTTCCAGAGGCTTACATCTCACACACTTCTTATTCCATGATCCCACCCCTGATCCACTACGATTAATTGTCTACACAGACTGTGTGCGATACAGACAAGGAGTATTTCGCGAAGACCCTCAATCGGATATGTTTTTTTCAACCATTACATTAAATAACTGCGTTTATTTCAAATACAATTGAATGCAGCGTTCGAAATAAATGTGACAGCAGACAGCTGTCAGGGTTACTAGGAGGCGGGCTTTGCTACTGTGTTTTTCAACAATTACATGACATTGCTAGGAAGCGTGTCTGGGGCGGGCTTTGCTACTGCGCATCCTGCGAGGTACTTCACTGGGAGATTACCATTATCTTGTTTGCCCTCCAACATATCTTAGACAAATTGATGACAACCATAAAACACACTCTGGGACCTACAGTCCTTGCCCTCCATGAAATGTTTTGTAGATCATGAGGGTGGTTATGGATAAGGCACACAAAGCCTCTGGTTAATTAACTTTGTATTTCCTATAGTGGGTATAAAAAGCATGCACTACATCTGAAAACACTGCATTGTCTCTTTTCTCAGTAACAATAAACTGTTCAAGGTTCTTATTCAAAAGTTGAAACCCCAGATAAGTGCTGAAAATAAATCAATTCACCAAGGTTATTAGGGAAAATTTGAAAAAAAATATATATTATACTACAGCCTTCTAAATATACCCAAGAACATCAGTCATTGTCCAGTCATCAGCACAGACACATGTTATGTATACTTACACACACACACACACACACACACACACACACACACACACACACACACACACACACACACACACACACACACACACACACACACACACACACACAGAGTAACTGAAATGCAAAGGCCTAAATGTTGCTAGAAAATCATCTGTTTTTGTCTAAATCACTTGGGCTACACTGCCATTGGTTAGTAATAATAGGTTCTCAGAGTAGCAGAAAATACTGGTGCTGGAAGGTAAGCAAAACACATATATGACAAAGAGAGGATTCCAAGAAAAATGGTGATCCCTAGAATGTAGTCAGAGAAAAAAAAAAGACATCCTGATCCATGATCTGATCTCTCATCTTCCAAATTCATGCTCCCCAGCCCACATCAGTGTACAGTAATATAAAAAACAAGACAGCAGTATTTGTAAATGAATGTGAGACGACAAGACACTAAACAACAGGGTAGCCAAATTAAACCCCCTTGCATCATCAGACATACTCAGGACTACATTTATATCCACCCTAATGCATTAATAACAGCAGAAATAAACGAAAACATCACATTTTCAATCTTCCACTGTTTAGGCTGAATGTCTAACTCCAGGTTAACTTGGCGTTATGAAAATAAAACATTTTATAAATGTTGACCCCCAAGTGTCCATCTGTGATACTTCTATATAACTAAGATGATATATAGCAGTACTTTTTAGATTACACAGCCATCTCTCAGCAAACAGTGACACTGTAGCATTTTTAATCATTAAAAAAAAGGAACCAAATTAAAAATAAGACAAAAAGGTAAAAAAAATATGTGTCGATGACTACTCATTCACACTTTAGTTAAATAGTGAACTTGTAAAATAAACAAACAAATCTAACACTACAAAGAACTACATTTTTTAGACATAAAATACTGCAACAGAAAAACAGTATACATATGTATATATATATATATATATATATATATATATATATATATATATATATATATATACATAGTGATTTGTCAGTTTCACAATCTCTCTACAGTAAAACGTTACACATACCTGTAATAACCAGCTGCCATTAAGTAAACATGTGCTGTAGTTGCAGTCTTCTTCTGCAAAGAGTATGCCTTTCAAATAATCACCTCAAAAACTTACACAGTACCCATGGAACAGAACATGGCAATTATCCATAGTATATAGCACAAAAGGATCATTGGGCCTTTCAGAAAACCCACTAAACCCAGTATTTAAATAATGAGAAATAATATAAAAATTGTCCTAAAGTTTCTTCAAACTTTTCACTCTAGTTGTGGGTTCTCACCTAAGCCAAAGATCCACTAAGAAGTTTAAAACATGTCTCACCTCCTACAAAGCCACACCCCACCAGTAATAACTTCTGCAGCTTCTGCAATCTCTTTAATGTTAAAGATTGATAGCATGGGAGCCTCTCAGGTATGCAAAATGTTCCTCTGTCTCCACTGTCCTATCAAGGCAAATGAGGAACATTTTCACCTCTTTAACCACCTCATCAAGCTGAATGGGACTTTCTCATCTCATTTCACACGTACTGAGCAATTCTTGTTATCACTAAAGAGGATTGTTTTAACTGGAGCTTCAAGTGATTAAGCTCTAACAAACAATTAAGAATGATCAAGCCCAACTTATAAAAGATGACTATGGCTTTTCTGTTCACGTAGTGCAACATTTTATGGCAATGCTATCATTATTTTTATACATTTACCTTGGTATATCAGTAATTATAAAATGTTAGTCAAAACATAATATATGATAACATATATTACACACACTTTGAATTTTGTGTGAAGCTTGAGATGATAACTATGAACATTTTAAGTGATTCCAGATATGATCACTGGATGCCCAGGCTGACTGTCATCTTCAATAACAATTTAAAAACAGGGATCTAGGCAGGTAACTGCATGCTCACTGTCAACATATGCAATAATAGTAACAAGAATCTGTCCTTAGCAACTGCCATATTCTGAACCAGCATTTCTGAATATTGTATTTGTCACTTAGTAGCCGGAGTAAAATGATATATACTGATTTAGGTGGTCACTATTTGTCAGCATTACAAAGACACCTATTTTTTCCATGGCCTTACTTATACGACTAATCATGGACCTGATAAATTAATGACATAGGAAGCACTGGACAGACACAATTTTGTTTTGTCAAGGGCAGGCCATGTCTACTGAAACTGGCATATTTGTTTGAGAAAGTCACTAAGGCCATGGATGAGGGTAAAATGGTACATGGCACCTATCTCAACCTGGCCAAGGCATGTGACACAATTCCCCACTTGAGTATTTTAAATATTTTATTTATTTATTGCATTTGTTTACTGGGAAAGTCCACTGGGCCTAGGACAGCCCATTTTCAGTGGAGGCCTGGGCAGAAAAGCTCTGCATACAAATTATACAGAAAATACAATTTCAGTTACATAAATAGCTAGAAGGCAATACAGTAAAGAAATAGGCATGGATTTTAAAATATAACAATATAATGCAAATGCAATAAACTCACAAATCAGGACATAAATCCCTATGTCACCAGATGGGTAGCCAATGTATCTAGCAAAAGGCCAGTTACTAATAGTGCGCCACAGGGATCAGTACTGGGACCACTCCTGTTTGGAACATACTTCTATGAAGTCAAAGCTAATGTGGAAGGCCTCTGGAGGACAAAGCTTGCCAATGACTGCAAGCTGACAGCAATCATTGAATCCCCCATGATGTAGATATCCTTCAAAAGGGTCTAGATCAGACAAATGAATGGCACCAGAACCATGGCCTAAAACTAAATGTGAAAAAATGCATTATCATTCCCTTTGGGGAGTCAAATGCCCCATGCAAATTACAACATCAATAGCACACCCTAAGAATAGACTTTTTATTTTTATTTTATTTTAAGTTTGATGACCGGGGAAGTCCAGTGGGCCCTAAAGAGCCCATTTTCAGTGGAGACCCAGGGAGAAAAGCTTCACAAAATTACATGTTACAAAAACATAATTAATGAGAAATATACAGTAAGTTAACATATAAAACATATAGTCATTGCACTTTATAAGTCAGGTATACATTGAGCATTGATTTTAACAAGTATACTGATATTTGAAACATCAGTACATCAGTAGTAGGGAGTAGATCTGTCCCTAGTATGGGAGAGATCATCTCAGGTCATGGTGTAAGTGTTAGTAATGATAATTGGTATTGATTATGGTGGAGGGTAGAAAGAGAGGGTGGGTTGGAGAGGAGGTTATGTTCGAGCATGACAAGGGCATTCCCATTTGGAAGACAGATGAGAGTATAAGGGAAATTTGAAATTGTTATGGTTAGGTAGGTTGCGTATGTGGGAGAGAAGAGAGTTCCATTGTTTATCCATGAAGCAGGATAGTAGTAGTTGGCCAGGAAGGTGTGATGGTTTGTGGACTTGTAGGAGATTTTAGTTTTCAGATCTGACTTAGAGATGAGTGATCTAGGTGCAACCCCTGCAAATTACATCAGTAGCATACCCCTAAGAAGTGAATCAGAGGTGAGTCATCTAGGTGCACGGATAAATAGTAGCCTGAACTTTGCCGTGTGTCCACAGTGGTGTAGAAGTCCTTCTATGTAGTTAAACTTATAAGCAAAGGTATGGCATATAGACTCAAGGAAATTGTAGTTCCACTATACTCAGTCCTTGTTATACCAGTAGTCAAGTACAGTGTGGAATTTGGCATGTACTTGACTAAGCACTTACAGCAGCTGGAGCAACCGCAAAGGTTCCTCATAAAGAAAATTTAGGGTTGTAAACCACATGTCTTATGCAGATTAAGGGGTGACCTATGCCTGACCTACAAGGCACTACCAAATGCAGCCTTGATGGAGCTGCTACACATCTGCAAGTCAAACAGCACGTGAGTCCTCTGATCTAGGGATCTATACTTAGCGAAGCAAACAAAACATGCTGGAGAGACAGATGTGTCTCAGAGATTGTCCCTCCTTTGGAACAGGCTCATGTTAAGCAGAGCCTTTCACTGGCACTCTTAAAATGCAATCTGGATCAATGGATAGGGAATCACAAATTCACTCCCTGTAGTAGTGCCTATGTCATTTATAGACTAGGGCAATCTAAGATACTGAAGGCATAGGCACAAACCCATGCCATCCTCTTACCCCTAAGGGACATATATTAGTAAAATCAGGTTATCCTTTTTTTCCCCATTTAAGCTGCTCTACATGCATTCTGCACAGCCAAAAATGGAAAATCAGGTTTCTGGCCTCAGCAGTTTTATTTATTTATTTTGCAATTTTATGTTTATCTGCTGACTAAGATTTGGCTCTTCTGTCATTCTGCCCAGAGTTGTCGACTAACTTGGCTGGTATTCCCTTAAACAAACTGGATGAAAGAAGTAAAAACACAACTATATTCACGATAATAAGCTGCCCATCCCTTCTTGAAACACGAAGACCACCTTTAATGTTTAAAATTCAAACCATAAAGTTAGCGCTTTCGTCTTGCTCTTTTATTTGAAAACTATTTATTGATCTTGCTCAGCAGCATCTGGCACCCCCCCCCCCCTGCTTAGCTGTGCTTTGCTGAGTGCAAACAGGTACTGCTAAGCTCCAATCTGCTTTAACATAGTGTGACACACCTCCTTTTGATGTCAACTACTTGTTCTACCACTACTTACATGGGCCTAGCCCTACCATGGGTTATATCTGTGGACACTGTAGCCATTTTTGCTATTCAGTAACCCCATCTCATTTACATACAGCTAACTGAGTATACTCTGAATACTTCACTACTCCAGGGCCTGCCTCTATAGCAACCACTGGCACCTGCCATTGTAATACTCTGCATGCTGGGCACTATAATGCAATATATTTGCAAATGTCTACTTTTGACTTTTTTACACTTTTAATTTATTTTCCATAACGGCATGTTTTTGCATCGATGCACGCCACACAAACATCATATATGTATTAAAAATATATTTTTTAAGTATGGTATTGCTTTCTGGACTCACTGGCCATAGTTTTGGCCATTTGCATGTCTACAGTACCATATCTACCCTTTTGTTAGGCTTTTACAGCCCCTGTTTAAAATTTATAGTTGGGTACATGGTTTCTATTCGCTTACATTCCTTACACCAACACGACACCTACACTGGTGCCTTTCTGCTTACTGGATCACAAATCAACCTCATTTGCTTGGTTTTCACCAGCTTAGGAGGTGATTTGCATTCTGTGGGCACTTCCATGTCTGCACGCTAGTGCATGCCCCTACGCCCTGTTTACTGGATTGCTCGGCGGGCGTGTTCCGTGTTGGGGCTGTAACACTACACCTACACGGAGAATCAATCATTGCAGGCTTTACTAAATTCCACCACTGGTACAGACTTTCACATTGACCCCTGATTGCTAAAGGCACTGTTGTAAAAAGCATCACGATTACAACATTAGAATATTACTTACCACTATCACAGCCGATGCTTTTTGCAGTTGCAACAGAATATATATTCCTAAACAAAATTACCATATGTATGGTTCAAGCCCCTAGGCTCAAACACTTTTTCAGCAGACCAGACCTTTTGGTAATTACCCAAAGGATGAACATCTGTAAGATGCACAGTGAATAGTGCATCATGTATGAGTGCAAAAGGAAGTCATTTTTTTAACCGACACTCATATTTGATCAAACAATATGCAGTTATTTCAGCAAGATAAGGAAACTGTACAGTCTTCTTCTTTTTCTTTCAGCTGTTCCCATTAGGGGTTGCCACAGTGGATCATCTGTTTCCATTTCGTCCTGTCCTCTGCATCTTGCTCTGTTACACCAACCACCTGCATGTCCTCTCTCACTACATCCATAAACGTTATCTTAGGCCTTCCTCTTTTCCTCTTACCTGGCAGCTTCATCCTTAGCATCCTTTTCCCAATATACCCAGCATCCCTCCTCAGCATATGTCAAAACCAATGCAATGTCACCTCTCTGGCTTTGTCTCCAAACTGTCCGACCTGGGCTGACCCTCTAATATACTTATTCCTAATCCTGTCTACCCTCGTCACACCCAGTGCAAATCTTAACATCTTTAACTCTGCCACATCCAGCTCTGACTCCTGCCTTTTTGTCAATGCCACAGTCTCCAACCCACATAACATAGCTGGTCTCACTACCCTCTTGCAGACCTTTCCTTTCACTCTTACTTGTACTCCAGCTCTGCACATCACCCTTATTCTTAAAAAATCGGTACCAAAACACTTTCTCCCCACTCCTCAGGCATCCTCTTGCTTTCCAAGATTTCATTAAATAATCTGGTTAAAAATTCCACTGCCATTTCACCTAAACACCTCCATGCTTCCACAGGTATGTCATCTGGACCAACAGCCTTTCCATTCTTCATCCTCTTCATAGCTATCCTTACTTCCCCCTTGCTAATTCATTTCCTGATTTACTGTCCCTACATAATCCAACCTTCTCTCTCTCTCATTCTCTTCATTCATCAGCCCCTCAGAGTACTCTTTCCATCTCCTCAACACACTCTCCTCGCTTGTGAGTATGTTTCCCTCATTATCATTTATCACCTTTACCTGCTGCACATCTTTACTAGCTCTGTCTCTTTGTCTAGCCAATCGGTACAGGTCCTTTTCTCCCTCCTTAGTGTCCAACCTTTCATATAACTCTCCATACACCTTATCCTTAGCATTTGCCACCTCTCTCTTTGCCATGCACCTCCTCCTCTTATACTCCTGTCTACTTTCTTCATCTCTCTGACAATCCCACTTCTTCACCAACCTCTGTCTCTATATACTCTCTTGTACATCCTCATTCCACCACCACCACATACACATATGTTTATATATATATATATATATATATATATATATATATATATATATATATATATATATATATATATATATATATATATATATATATTATAGTAGCTTATAAGTAGGGCTTCTGGTGACAGTGATAACTATCTTATAGTTTGGACTTATGGGGGCCATAGGTAGTAAACCTGTGCCAGCCTTCCTGAGGTGTGTGTGTGTGTGTTTAAAACAAATCTCAATGTGTGTGTGTGTGTGTGTGTGTGTGTGTGTGTGTGTGTGTGTGTGTGTGTGTGTGTGTGTGTGTGTGTGTGTGTGTGTGTGTGTGTGTGTGTGTGTGTGTGTGTGTGTGTGTGTGTCAGCTACTTGGGCAGGGACATGAAGCACTGGTTGGACAGAGAGAGTGCTGGAGGGCTTGGCTTGGAACCCTGGCTAATTACTCAACTCTATAGATGTGCCAGTGGGGTGTCTTATTGGCAATCTGGAAAAAGAGGCTGAAACCAGTCCCAGAAGGACTGTGGTCTTGCTGTGCTCTTAAGGGAAATTACACTTTACTGTGCATGTACTTGTCATCCTTCCATTGTGTAAATCTCTCACTGTTGCCAGTGGTGAGGATTGAGGCTCCTTGATTACTGGGCCAGTACAGGGGCATCACATATTAATTGGTGGCAGTGGTGGGATATCCACATGACATATTAATTGGTTGACAGTGGTGAGATAGCCACATCACATATTAATTGGCTTGTAGTGTTGTGGACATATAATTCCTGTAGCCTGCAAACAGTAGTCTCTGAAGGTGTTTGCACTCGCAATCAGCCATGCAGCGAACATCCAGAGTTCCTATAACTGTTTTATTTTTTTATTAGCTTAGTCAGGGAGAGCAGGCAAGCATGTCAGCAGAGGAGGATGGCAAGCTAACAAGGAGCCAATTGGCTGAGATGTGCCAGGCTAAAGGACTGGTGCATGCCAACCTGACTAAAGCAGACATGATTTCAGTTTTAGTCACAGCTGCATCACAGAATAGCAACCAGGAGGACAACCAGCCTGGCATTGTATATGTACAACTCTCAGAAAATGGATAGTTCAACGTTTCCATGGAGGACTCAAAAATCCATCTGGAGTTAGAGACTTGAGCTGGAGGGCAAGCATTTGGAAATAGAAGCAGCAGAGAAACGGAGACATCTCAAGGCTGAGGAAAATGAGAAACTGTGATGCCTGGAAGCTGAGGAGAATGAGAGGCAGAGGCAACATGAAAAGGAGATGCTGACTCTTCAGAGTCATGGAGATAATAGGGAAGGGAGTAACTGAAGCCCAGAATCAACAAAGGTCAGTAAATTCCTTCCACAATTTACAGAGGGGCATAATTTTTGATTGTTTCATTCATATGTTTGAAAGGGTATTTAGGTTCATAGGTTCATAGGTTCCATAGGTTGGTACTGGGCTATCTGCCCGAAGGCATATATTAGCCCAGCCACATTGTGCGGTATTCACCGCCCCTTTAGTAGTTCCCTAGACCCTTGTACTAGCAGCTAGTACCCTTGGCCCCTATCTAGTAGTGCTGTTGGTGTGATCCCTGGTGTGAACTTTCTGTTACCCATCCACTCATCAAGGTTCCTCTTGAAGAGTGATAGTGAGGGTCTCTGTCTTATGTAGATCGGGACCCTGTTCCATAGTAAGGGAAGTCTCTGCAAAGGGAATCTACCTCTCCAGCATGTTCTATTCATTGTTGTGTTGAGGTTTATATCCCTAGAGCATGTAGCTCGAGTAGATTTTGTTTTGCTAAGATGGTGCATGTTCAACAATTCTGAGTTGGACATGGCTCTGTACGTTAGACAGAGATCGCCTCTGAGAAAGCGGTATGCAACAGAGAACAGTCTTAGCTTTTTCAATCGTGCTGCATAGGGCAACTGTTTGAGGCCAGTAATCCTCTTGGTTAGGTACCTTTGTGGTCTCTCCAGCTGCTGGAGATGTCTAGCCAGGTACATTCCAACTGGTGCATTGTACTCAATAATGGGTCTGATGAGGGAAGAGTAGAGGGGCACCATTACATCCTTAGATCTTGATGCAAACCCTTTCATGATCAGATGGGTCACATAGAAGGATTTTCTAACCACTTTGGCAACATGGTTATCAAAGAAAAGCTGACTATCTACTTGGGTCCCTAGATCCCTTATTTCTTCTTCAGATTTCAGGGGATTACCTCCTATGTTGTAGTTTGCGGGTACTCTGTTTTTTCCAAAGGGGATTACTATGCATTTTTTTACATTTAGCTTGAGACCATGGCTTTGACACCATGCATCAGTCTCATTTAGGCCCTTCTGGAGGATCTCCATGTCAGCCGGAGACTCTATTATAGCGCCCAGTTTGCAGTCACCCGCAACTTAGTCAGCCACAGCCCTTCCATGCCTGCCTGTACTTCTGAGTAACAGTATGTAAACAGTATAATGTTGACCAAGGGCTGTGGGTGTGGTTCCTGATCCCCTCATTCCGATGGTAAAGCTGTAAAGGCTATCTCTAAATTGTCTGATACTGATTGCGTAAATTATAATATTGTAAAGAGCTGTATTTTAGACTGCTTTAGGTTAACAGCTAAAGCTTACAGACAAAAAGATTCAAGAGCATAGATGCTAGGCAGATAAAAGTATGTGTGACTATATTGTTGAACTAAGCACTTATTTTCATAGGTGGGTGAGTGGATGTAAGGTCACCACTTTTGAAGGGGTGGCAGACCTTTTGGTGAGGGAACAAGCCCTTAGCACTTTGACTGAGGACATGAGAATCTGGTTAGCTGATAGACAATGCACTACTGCGGATGAGTTGGGGAAGAATGGAGACCTATACTTAGCACGCAGGGCATCACTGCACAGGAAAGGGACACCCAGTGCTGCTCATGGGTCTAAACAAACCCATGATGGGCAGCCCAGACTGCCTCAACAGAGTCCGCCAGTAGCAGGGGAAGCCACTGGTCCAGGTACATGTCCAGGACCAAGGGTTAAATGTTTTAAATGCAACCAGTGGGCCCGTGTAGCATATAGATGTCTGTGTAGGCAAGGTGGGGAACAAAAGGTGGGAGAGCCAGCAAGTGTGAATGACAAAATGCCAGCAGTAAGTTGTCTCGAGGCAACAAGGGTACCGAACTACCACAAGAGGTTATATCCTATCTTAGTGGATGGATAAGGGGCAACTGCTAAGACAGACACAGCCTCTGACCTAACCATTGTGAAGCCTGCAATGGTTACAGAGGTGCACTACTTGCTTGGGCAGTTTACTCCAGTTAGAGCTTTAGGAGGGACCTTTTTCCCATTTTCCCTACTGCTAAATGACTGTAATGCATGATATGTTTGAAAAAGCATCACAAACTCCCACAGTTCATATGACGTAGTGGTATGTTTCTCTGACCCTAGTGCACAGACTCCTGGGTTTGAGACTTGGTAGTACTATGTTTTTTCCCTAATATTATATGACTGTAATCCATGATATGTTTGAAAAAGCATTACAAATTCCCACAGCTCATATGGTGTAGTTGTACACTACTCTGACTGTAGTACACAGAGTCCTGGGTTCAAGACCTAACAGGGCTGATTCTTTTGTTTCTGGGAAGAACAGAGGCTGATTGAGAAAGTGATTAAAGCTGTTTTAAGGAGGTTTGTGCGATGCTAAATGGTGCTAAGAGGTGCTTAGTCTGGCTTGGCTCCTCTTAGTGCTGCTTATTCCTGCTTAAACCCATGATAATTTCAAAAAAAGAAAAGAAAAAAGGGTGATAGGAAAGTGGTGAAATGGGGGCAAGCAGATGGAAAAACAATGTGAAAGATAGCTAGGGATGTGCAGGATGGGTGTAGGAAAGGGCAATAGCTCTCAATTTCTTCTGCAGCAACAGCTGTGAATAATGTGGACAATTTGGAATTTAGTGCCTCACACGACACAGGGAGGGGTGTGGGTTACATACATTGTTTGAGTAATTCAGGGTAAATTGATTGACATCAGTGTACTTGGGGGTGAAATGGAGAGCTATGTATGGGATGTGTTTTTTTTTTTTTTGTGGGCGAAATGTTTTGTTCATGACTACCCAATACATTTTGAAAAACCTCAACACCATATCATGTTTGGGAAGATCCCAGTAGATCTGCCTTTCCCACCTCATCTGGCTACAGCACCGGGAGATGCCCTTTTTTTTTCCTTGTCTTTTTTTTTTTAAGGTGAGAGTGGGATGTTGGGGAAAGGTTGTAGGTATATTTGGGGAGGTAATCGGGTAGGAGAGGTTGCTTTGCAGACAGACAAGACAGCAGATAGGGGTGGTGTATGACAAATGAGGGGGGTAAACACCTTGGACAGGGAGGGTGGTTGGGAATCAGAAGCCCATGAGCCCCCAGATGGAAACAGTGGGACTGAGGTCCCCACCCATGGGCAGTCACCACTACCCCTTCACGGCCCCAAAGATGGCTGTGCTGGGGCTGGACAACAGGAGCAGCCTGCCCCTCAAGGTGTGCCAGTCTGCCCTCGATCCATCTCAGATGTCCATTCAAGTCTGACTGGATGACCCTGCGCACCATACCTCAGAACTTCTTGCAGGTGACAGTTTTCTCTCCACGCCCGTGCCTGGGGGGGGTGGGCCCCAATCCCCAGAGGCAGTTCCACCCATGGGTGGTGCAGGACCAATGGAGGAGGCAAGTTCCGGGTTGGGTCCCA
Organism: Protopterus annectens; assembly: GCF_019279795.1. NCBI lineage: Eukaryota > Metazoa > Chordata > Ceratodontiformes > Protopteridae > Protopterus > Protopterus annectens. The sequence continues at coordinate 764,220,239 of NC_056745.1, forward strand.
GACATGCTGGGACCCGGTGCTGTAGCCAGATGAGGTGGGAAAGGCAGATCTGCTGGGATCTTCCTTCCCAAACATGATATGGTGTTGAGGTTTTTCAAAATGTATTGGGTAGTCATGAACAAAACATTTCAAGATTAGTTATAACAGCATGCATGGGTGTTCCAATTAACCCAGAACAATAGAAGTGAAACAATTGCATAGCAAACATAGCACATGCATAAATGGAAGAACAGTCAGCATTGTAACCGCATGCCAATTACATTTACGGCAACAGGCCACCAACATGGTATTTGAACAAGGTATGTTAACATGCAACCAATTAAATATATGAACAATAATAGAACACAAGTCCCAACATTAGGTTATGAGAACAACATACCCATAGTATATGAATAATAATTATTGATGCAGACAAGGGGGAGGGGGATAGTCCATTAACAAATGTATAGGCGTCTATTTTTCACAACAGTACTGCTCAATACTCTACTGGTCTGCCCTCACTTTACATCTACCTATGGCCCATAGCTTCTGTAGCACATACATAACTGTTAAACTGTCAACCTGGAATGGTGTGAGACAAACTGTGACAACTCTGGGTACATGACTAGAGAGCACTCATACATAATAGGGTTACATATATGACAAAGAAGGTGTACCCTGCACTGATGTTGTGTGAGTGTGCTACTGGCATACTTCACCCGGATTCATATCTGTGTCCAAGGTTATTGTCAGCAGTGACCACTAGCTATGGCAGCGTGACACTTGAGAGACATGTACCGGGAAGAGTGCATGGTGTATGTACCTATCCTGCTGTCATTTGCAGGCATGGGGTTGGACAGTGGAACAGTTGTACAAAGTTTTAGTATGCCCTTCTTACAGCTACTAAAACATTTTTTACCTGTGGAGAACATATCTGTTAACACTACCTGACTGTTTCTACAAATATTCAAGATTACTTGAGTGTAAATATTCACACATCTTAGTACCACTCCCTGGATTCAAACCGTGGTCTGGGTGTGAAAAAATGAACGACAGAGCTATTTTGCATCACACTGAGCTATTGGGGAACTGCTCTCTCTTGCTTGACTGAATTCTGCCTAATACTCTCTTGACTAGACAGTCTGACCTTGTAATCTATGTGTAGTGTCACCAAAGACTGAGGTGACAGTTGAACATACATGCTTGAGATTCATGCACGACAGATAGTGTACTGTGTATTAATTCTTTGAAATACTATAATCCGGAATGCAAAGGTTAACACAAGGTAATGCTGGAGAGGACACACTATAATACATTGCACATTACTATTCAAGGTTCAGATCTTAGTGCAGGACATATTTATATCTTGTTTTACCGCTCCACAATCTACAGTTTTGCATAACAGCTGGTTATCAGAACAACCTCAGTCAATGCATGCTGTCAAAGCCATATTTGCTGTGAAGCAATTGTACACATTCTATTTCTTCAACAACATACCAGATTAAACACCACAGTTCATAGGTTCATAGGTTTGTACTAGGCTAATGGCCCTGGCGCCTTTACAAGCCTAGCCCATAAGATTACCCTGGCATCGTGCCACCCGACCTTAGATTGTGGTATATATCTTTATTTGAGCAACATGACACAGTGCTTTATTACAGTTCAGATTCTACATTCAGTAGTATTGCATATCCTGTAGATCAATATTGGTCTGACAAACTTTATTTGGTCAGTACACTCAGAACACACTAGACCTACTGTCAGTAAACAATGTACTCCTTCTTATTTATTGCATTATATACTGCAAAATAGATATGTACTCATCACACTTTGGGAGCAGCCTTGCTAGTCTGTCTGCATGGGCCTCCACATTGCTAGCTTTCACCTCTGCAGCTGTAGGGGAAGAAAACAACCATTATCATGGTCATGGGTTCAACACTTGGGACTGCTGTTTTTCCACAACTTTTGGCCCCAGAACTTGGACCGAAGCTCCAAAGATGGTGGTGTTTCCATGTTCATAAAGAATGCATATACCTACAGACTGGTAGCCCAACATAACGCATCTGAGATACTTCAGGTGCAGCTAACATTGGGTAATACAGCGATTCAGGTCGTAACCTGCTATAGGCTCCCAACCATGTCCCAAGACTCACACTCCATGTTCTTAAGCACCTTGGAAAATATTAGGGTCCAACCTAACACTCTCATACTGGGAGACTTCAACTACCCCTCCATTAACTGGGAAAACTATACATGTACCAATACACTTGCCCAACGATTTCTGGAATTCATTAATTCCAATGCCCTGGACCTGCTCATTCTTACCCCCACTAGAGGTAGCAACATCCTTGACCTGGTCATTACTAACATGGGTGACCATTGCTCTACATCAATAGTCAACTCCTCCCTGGTTAGATCCGACCACAAACTAATCACCTTGAAAATCCACATCCCTCCCACCTACCCCCACCCCCACAAAGGTAACCACCATAAAAAGCTTCTCCAAAGCTAACTTTGGGCTCCTAAAACAGAGGTGGATAACTTCACGGCACCCATGCAAATGGAGAATAGTTGCATGACCGCCGAATCATACACCAATGCACTGTACAAACATGTACACAAATGCATGGATCTCACCAAACACAATAGAACCAAGACTTTCTCCTCAAAAAAAGGGAAGCCAATCTGGTGGTCCCCTGCCATAAACAAACTCTACAACAGAAGGAGGAAACTGATGTGGAATAAGGTGAAGTCTCAAGACTGGAAAAACTCCCTTATCAGCTTCAAGAAAAGGTTGAGATCACTCATCAAAGCCTATAAAGCTAGCTATGAAAACAGAATTGCAGCAGATAGTAAAGACAATCACAAGGCCTTCTATAGTAATGTAAAAAATCTCCACGGCAATATCCAGATATGCTCTGAGCTACTGCGCAATGGTACCTCCTATACTGAGCCAACAGATATTGCCAATATACTGGCCAACAGATTCAGTGCTAACTTTACCCCTCTCCCCCCACCCAAAAGGACCAGTCACAATACCAGTAGATTGCCAGGCACCCAGTATTACTACTGCACAGGTTAAAACAGCACTGTCCAAGGACAAGAATCCAGCTTTTGTGGGACCTGACAATATCCCTGGCTGTGTTCTACATGAACTACAGAGTGAAATGGCACCTCACCTGTGTGCCCTGTTCAGTCACAGTCTCACCTCAGGCTTTTTCCCTACCAAATGGTGCACTGCTACAGTCATCCCTCTCCACAAAGGAGGAGTGACTACAGACCCCAGTTACTATCGCCCCATTAGCCTGACAAGTCTGATATGCAAAGCTATGGAACACATCATCATGGACCTAATAAACATGGATCCTACACAGTTTGGTTTTGTGAAGGATAGATCATGCCTGCTCAATTTGGTCGAATTCTTTGAGTCAGTGACCAGAGCTGTGGATGAAGGCATGGTGGCTCATACAGCCTACCTTGATCTGTTCAAGACCTTTGATACCATTCCCCACTCAGGAATCATAGAAAAACTCACTAAGCTAGGCATCAACCCCTATATCACAAGGTGGGTTGCAAACTGGCTCACAGATAGAACCCACAGTGTGAAAGTAGCTGACTCCAAGTCAGAGTGCCGACCAGTCACGAGTGGAGTCCCACAGGGTTTAGTCCTGGGTCCTCTCCTGTTTGATATCTACTTCCCTGAAGTCCAGGCCAACACAAAGAGACTCTGGCTGACAAAGTTTGCAGATGATTGCAAGTTGGGAGCTATTATTAATTCCCCAAGTGATGTTGATATCCTACAGAAAGGCCTCAATGAGACCAACTGGTGTCAGAACCATGGCCTTAAGCTCAATGCCATAAAATGTGTCGTTATCCCCTTGGGAAAAACCCGGTCCCCTTGAATTACCACATTGATGATAGTCCACTGAACACAGAAGGTGTTATAAGAGATCTGGGAACACAGGTTGACAGCAACCTCTCTTTTGACCACCACATTGCCACTGTGGTCAGACAGTCCTTCTATCTGGCACATCTCATTACTAAGGATTTTCCATACAGGAAGAAAGAGGTCATTCTCACCCTCTACTCTTCCCTCATTGGCCAATCATCGGGTACAATGCCCCATTTGGCATGTACCTCACTAGACACCTGCAACAACTGGAGAGGCTGTAAAGTACCTCACAAAGAGGATCCTAGGTCTTAAACACTTGCCCTGTATTGACAGACTCAAAAAACTCCAACTATTCTCTGTCTCATATCGCCTACTTAGAAGTGATGTCTGCTTGACTTACAAAGCCATGACTGACCCAGCTCTATTGGAAATGCTACATCTAAAGAAATCCCAATCCCTCCGCACCACATGCTCCAGAGACCTCAACCTCATTACCACAATTAACAGAACGTGCTGGATGGACAGGTTCATAACTCAGAGACTGCCCATGCTATGGAATAGACATCCCATACATGTCAAGCAGAGCACCTCACTGGCCCTCTTCAAGAGAAATCTTGATGAGTGGATGGGAAATAGAAAATTCACCCTGGGGATCACTCCAGTGGCTCTACTCGGCATAGGCACTGGGAACTAAGGTCAGGTGGCACGTTGCCAGGGTAATCCTATGGGCTAGGCTTGTAAAAGTTCCATGGCCATTAGCCTAGTACACACCTATGAACCTATTATGCATACCTTTGCATCACATACTCAGGCTAGAATTTGGTACAGCTGTGGGTGAAATACTTACAAACTACTGGGGCATTGCTGTCTCGAGCATCTTGGATCCAGTGGGCCAAGAGCTCCCCCTTCTTCTGCTTTAGGTCGGCATAGTGATGTTGTACCTTCTCACCAGTTTAGGGGATTCTGGTGGCACTGGTGAGATCACATGTCAGATGGTCCCAGGCCTCACATTTGTATTGGGAGCCCTGGTACTGGCCCTGCAGCAGTCTCTCATAATGGTGTTGCACAAGGAGCCCAGCCATGACCTGGGACTCCAAAATGCCTCAGCGCTGCACCTGAAAGCACGCTCCCTCTCCAATTCCAGACATATGTCATGCAGTGATCAAACTACAACAGATTCTGGCTGTATTTCCACATGTGCAGTTTAAATAAGGCCATATTCCCACCCTTTGCCATCACTGGACCATTTTCAAAAATGCTGAGCTATTCGCAAACCCGCTAAGCTGAGTTGAGCTGTGCATAAAGTGGCAAATGCTAAGTGGTGCTTATCAGTGAGCAAATCGGCTTAGCTGACCTGAATGGTGCTTAGAATTACACTTTCTAAGCAATGCTGAAACCAGCTTAACACTGCTAAGCATTGCTCAGTTTTCATTTCATAAAATATTTACAGACTGGACATCAATTATTCATTAGTGACATATTATTAGGTATATATATTTTACTTTACATGACATACCCCTATGTGCTTTGATTACATAACCTTGGAGTGTGACTGTACTGTGTGGGACACTTGTGTTTACATGGGGGATTTCACATCACATATCCATTGACTCTTTAATTTTGGACCAGCTACACTACCCTGGTTGACATATATCAATCACTACTTCATTTAAAAAAAATCATTTTAACAATGTTTTCCCATGTAAAAATGAACAGCCTGTCTTGGTACTCGAACCATGAACTACTATATGCAAAGCTGGAACTCTAACCACTATGGTAAGTCACCATTAAAAATTTCAGCTATACATTTGTATGTAGCTCCTACAAGATGTTTAAGCAAAGTGCCGCAATGTGCATACATGCTCAGCTATGCTTAAAATTCACTTATAATGGGAAAAAATTGAAAACAACCACTTTAATTAGATATATTACTAATAATAATAAAGATTTGGTAATGCACAACCTGTCATTCTCTTAACTTTCTAAGTCTGTCTGAGCAATATTTTAGTAATTTCCCCTATTTTGGAACATTTGTCCCACATTTATTTTTTGGCTTTATCCAGAATTCTTTCTGGGAGAGGTTTAGGTGTGTGTCCGAGAACACAATTTTACTGTAAAGTGCCATATGGCACTTTGACAATGCAGGGGTTGGGTCACACCCCCCCTGCATTGCATTCCATTCCTTACGGCATTTTGACGATGAAAGCATTTAAAAAGTGCTGTACGGCAGTTTGACAGTACAGGGAGCATGTTACGGCTCTGCGAGCACTACTGCAACAAGCCCCCTGCACTCATTCAGTGTTCATGTCCTCAGATCCATCTCAGTAGCGAGCTTTCATTAATATGAAAGGTGCAGAGCGTAAAAGGGGATGTGGACGCGAACACCATTCACTTAGTGTAGGAATACCACTATTCCTACACAGAGTTTATTGAATACGGGGAACATTCACTTTAGTTCAAAATATTTTTCCCCAATGATGAATTCATTAACAGGTTAATCTGTCCATCCAGAACCCCTTTTACCATTGTTGCACATGGGGTCAGTGTGTCATTTCAATAGAGACAGTCATCTAGACCCAATGTTCACACTGCTGGGTATCAAGTCTTGTCACAGTTGTTTTTCCATACCTGTCTCTCACATAAATGCACACACACATATACATATCAATAAATATATTAAAATATACAGAATGAAAAGAGGCATATTTAAATTAGTGAGTTTAGTGATATAACAGACCAATAGTGCAATGAAGACCATATTACTGGAAAAGGAAACAGTCAATGAACTATTATGCATAGCTAACTAGTGGAGAAGCTGGAATTAGATATGCCACATACCACGTAAAGATTTTGCTGTTGGCATAATAAAGTGATACTGGAAAAGGAAGAAACGTGTGACAAATTATTAAGCTGAAAATTTCAGACTTGATAAGGATGACATACCTGGTTTATCTTGTATTGTGGCTGTACATTTTTATCTGGCACATACAGATGCTTTATTAGCATATAGACATCTAAGAAATCTAACAAAACAATTTATCACCAAAGAAAACCAAGTACTCAGCTAATTAGAACATACTCACCAGTAATACAAAACTGCTCAGAGCCTCAAATAATAAACTGTTAAATCCAGGGTAAGCTACACTGTGAACACCAGAACATACAGAAAAAACTATACCATAGCCAACCAACTCAATGCCCTCTTTATACACAGAGAGCAGTCTTTTAAAAACAAGGCCAAAATAATCAAGCTCTTGAGGGTCCTGCTCAATCAAATAATCCCCTTCAACATTTCTCCTTCCAACCAGTTCTCACAGATATCTTCAAAACACATCTGTAAAAATTAAAGCCTACTGCAACTGTCTCTAACAGTCTACCTGGTGAATATTTTAACATAGTAGCTGAGGCTATTGCATATCCAGTTTCAATTTTCATAAATATTTCCATATTGGAAAATCCTGCTATGGAAAAAATAGCATTCATTATTCCACTGTACCACGGTGGAATCAATACAGATATTTCAAACTGCAAGCCAATTGCCATTTTATCTCTCCTATCAAAAATATTAGAAAAATGTATTCATATGCAACATCTCAACTATCCACATAACCAGCTTCTGTCTTCAACCCAACACCACTTCCATCCTCATCACAGCACAGCTGCTACTTTGCTGAATTTTGTTAATTTCAATGCCCACAGAAATGCTGGAAGGCTAGTCTCCACCATCTTCCTAGACTCATCAAAAGCTATTCATACTTTCTCCCACCAGAAACTCTTACATAAACTCTCATCCTTAGGGATCACCCTCTCTTCATTGCAGTGGTTCCACAGCTATGTCCAAACAAAGCACAAGCTATAAAATGGAAAAATGATTTCTCCACTTTCTTGCCAATAAGCACTGTGGTCAAACAAGGACCTAGTTTAGGTCCCATACTTTTCAACATATTAATCAATGACCTCTACACTTCCAGAAAAAAATGCTACACTAGTTCAATGTGCTGATGACTTCACCCTAATCCGCTCTGCCAAATCTCTCTCTAAACTGCAAGATCTTATACCATAATTATGCTTATCAAATATAACATTGCTAAATAATTCACAACTACTTCTAACTGCCCCCAAAAACTTAATTATTGCTCCAAGTCCCAAAATAGCTCTCTACCAAAACAATACCAATATAATTTCTGCCAACACCACCTTGACAGAACAAGTAAACCACACAAAATTACTGGCTGTCATCATAGATAACCAGTTGAAATTCAGCCATGTATCACATGGTTAAAAAAAAAAAACATCATAAACTAGGTCCGTTATAGAGAGAGAAAACCTGCTTCACTGGCACAGCCAGAAGACATGTAGCTTCTATCGACAGACCACACTTCTGCCTAACCTTCAGAGAATTAAACTTATTACAGCTACCTCATCACCTAACTCTTTTTCAGCTAATCATAATATGCAGACTTCTTTATAAGCCAGAAGACTGCCCATCCCTTAACATCTTAATGCAACACCATTCCCCCATAGAATTTTACACTCTAGAGAAAAATCACAAATCAGTGTAACCAAACCATCTAATACTGCAGCTGATTCCCTATACTGTGATTATCTAACACTCCAGGAAAACAATTTGTTGAAAGGGTATGAAGAAGGACTCCGGAAGATTCAGTTTGAAGCCCAATTGGGAAAGGAGGGATACAACCTTGTCTAAGTACTGCAATCACCTGGATACAGAATCTGAACAAATTAGAAAGTCATCTAAATAAGGAAAAATGTGGATGCCTAGGGTTCTGCAGTAGGCAAGCATTGGGGCAGAACACTTTGTAAACACTCAAGGTGCAGTAAATAGCCCAAAGGGCAATGCAAAAAGCAAATATAAGTCAAACACAGCAAATGTCAAATTTTTTGTGAAATTAGGAGCAATAGGAATATGGTAAGCACCCTTGAAATCTAGTGTCACCATGAAACAGTGACCTGGAAGCAACGGTATGACCAACTGTAAAGTTAGTGTTTTTAAATTTGAGACTTCTACAAAGGTGTTTATAAAGGCCAAATCTAGGATGGGTCTCCAAGAGTGCTTATTTTTTGGTACCAAAAAATATTGTGGAGTAAAATCCTTAGCTTTTGTCAGGCACTGGTTCTATGAATCCTGCTTCTACCATGTGATAGAGCGCAGGAGGAAACAGATTTTTCTGGTCTGATGGGTGTGGGGGTAATACACTAAAAAGGTGAGTATTTTCTCTCCACTAGTGTATCCTCTCTGAATTATTATCAGAAAACATTTGTCTGAGTCTATTTGCAGCCAAGCTGCAGGGCTGAGAGAGACCTTGGGGGGGGGGGGGGCAAGGGTAGGTAGGGATGTTCTTGCATAGTCATTCCTTTGCAGGGGAGTTGATCTTTTTTTGGAAAGGAACCTATCTTGTTTGGTTTTGAGGAATTATCTTCCAGACTTTTGGTAGATGTCCTTGCCTTCACCGCTGCAGTGTTCATAATGTATGGGATTCACTGATGTGGAGCCCATCGTCCAGCCAGTCTACCAAAGCCAACCATTGCTTTAAGGTACACTGAATGTCACAGAGACACTCCTCATGTATTGTAGGGCATAAAGGTGACGTTCAGGAGTACCATCCTCAGAACTGATTGCCCCAGTAGGAACAGCAGTCCAAGGAAAACCAAAGAGAACCTGCACATCCAGGAAGGAAAAAAGACTAGGGGGGTGGTGGGAGGGAGTAAATACTGCAGCAGTGAAGCAAAGGACATCTACTATTATGGTAAGATTTTACATAACTGTACTATGTCCTTACAATCACCGCTACAATATTCGTAATGTATGGGAGAGTGCCAAACCTCAAAAAGAAACTTGGGAGGAGGAAGGAGCAGTAGAGCCTTCTAACAAACCACGAAGAATGGGATTAGCAAAACCAATTCTAGCTCTAGAGATGCCATACAACTTCTAGTATTTGGTAAAAGTATGCATAGAAGTCCAGGCAGCTGTTTCTAGAACAGAATTAGTGTCTGAGCCCTTGAAAAAAGCACCAGAAGAATCCACAGCTGTGGTAGAATGAACCTTTACAGAAGAAGGAAGGCTCTCACCATGAAAAGTGTAACAAAAGGAAATAGCCTTTGAAATCCAAATAGAAATAGCTTGCTTGGAAACAGCCAATCCTAAAGACCTAGGATGACAGAAACTGATTAGATTTTCTGATAGCTTTATTGTTATCCAAATAAAATCTCAGCTGTCTATGCATGTCTAAGGTATGCAACACCCTCTCCATGTCAGATTGCAGAGAGGGGAAAAAAGTAGGCAAATTAATAGACTGATTAAGTGACAACTCATTAACCACCTTAGGCATAAAAGCAGGATTAGTATGCAAGGACACCCTGTCCTCATGGAATATCAAAAAAGGTGGACAAGCCATAAGGGCTTGCAACTCAGACACCCGTCTTGCAGAAGCAAGAGCTAACAAAAGAACTGTCTTCCAAGAACAATGTTGCAAGGAAGCCAAAACAACAGGCTCAAAAGGAGCCTAATTCAATTTCTCCAGAATAAAATTAAGATCCCAGAGAGGAGGAACAGGCTTCCTGGGAGGTCTGATATTAAGGATGCCTTTAAGAAACTGCTTAACCTCAATTCTAGATGCTAATGGAGGAGTTAAAGGCAGACAAGCAGAAAGAGCTGATAAGTGGACCTTAATACAAGAGTAAGTAAAACCAGCACTGAGCAACTCACGCAAATAAGAGAGAACCAAAGAAACATCCACAGTAAGTGGATACAGGTTACAAGAGAAACGCCAAATATAAAAACCTCTTCCATTTAGATAAGTAGGATTTCCTAGTAGTAGATTCCCTGGCCTCCTGCAAGACCTGCAGCACGTCCTCAGAATAAAGGTGTCTATAAGGAATCAAAACCCTATCACACACAGTGTCAGTTGAAGCATGGACAGGTGGGGATGGAGGAGAGATGCCTTGTCTTGTGTGGAGTAGATCCATCCTGTGAGGTAACTTGTGATGACTGTCCTTGGCTAGATGCAGAAGTAAAGGGAACCAGTGCTGTTGCAGCCAAAAGGGAGTCCCCAACAACATTTTGAGAGCATCCTATTGAATCTTGAACAGGACTCTCGGAATACAAGGAAGGGGAGGGAATACATAAAGAAACATCCCCTTCCAAGAAAGTGAGAGGGCATCCACCTTCCACACCACAGGACCTAGGACTCTGGCACAAAACAGAGGAAGTTGTCTGTTGAGAGGGAAGGCAAAGAGATCTACTTGAGGAGTACTCCACTGGTGAACAATGTCCAGAAACACATCCCTCTGAAGCATCCATTCATGGGATTGAGTGAAGGACCTGGTCATAGTGTCTGCCACAATGTTTTGATCTGAAGGAATATAAACTGCCTGAAGAGTCAATTGATACTTGACAGCCAGATCACATAGCAGAAGTTCCAGTTGGCAAAGAAGGTAAGATCTTGTTCCCCCCTGTTTATTGACAAAGCACATAACTGTGGTGTTGTCTGTGAATACCTTGAAAGGTCCCAGAGAGAAAAAGAGATGAAATGCCTGAAGAGCCAACATAAGAGCTATCATCTCTTTGATGTTGATGTGCTCCCTCTGCTGATGGTGCAACCACACTCCCTGAGCCTTCAGGTAGCCAAACGTTGCTCCCCATCCCACATCTGGAGAATCTGTGAACAGATCCTGAGAGGGAAGAGGAGTTTGAAAAGGGAGCCCTAGATTCAGAAACAACTGCTGAATCCACCATAGAAGTTCCTTCTTGAAACAAGGGAGAAGAGGAACCGTAAAGTCTAGAGGATGGGCATGTTGAAGCCACACTAACTTCAGAAACCACTCCAACTTCCTTATGTGGAGTTTTGCCAGAGGGAGCATCAGAATGATGGAAGCCATGAAACCCAGAGTTCTCAGAAACTCCCTAGCTGTAATGGAAGCCAGGGGACGAAGAGCTTGAAAGTAAGAAATAAGAGTTAAGGCCTTTGGAGGAGGCAGGGATGTGTAGAGCATCCAAGCCTTCTTTTGGGCACACGTGTTCAGACAGGATGGTGTGCATTTGTCTAGATCAGGGAAGATAATTTTGCAGCAGATATTTTGCAATATTTGACAAACACTAGCCAGGACTTTTGCAAGGTCAAAAATGTAACAGTTCACAGATAGCAACATTTGATGCATCTCTGATGGTTGTTAATGCTTGGAGCATTAATAATAAAGTTTTTTTTATTAGAAAATTTGCTACGTTCCCACAAGATTGATGTTGTTATAGTTTGTGAAACATGGTTAAAGAACAATGACTGGAAACCAATTCTGACAGGGTATAAATGTTTTTACTGTAACAGACATTCTAACAAAAAATCAGGTGGAGGTTTTATGATAGGGATTAAAGATAGCTGTGAGACTTGTGATTATTACATGTTCAGTGATGACACCAATACTATAGACTGTGCAACTGTGACAATAAAGACAACCATGGAACATATAACAATTGTTGGAGTGTACAGACCACCAAAGTCAAGTGCAGATGACCTAGAGGAATTTATACATTTCTTACATGAAACACAGGAGGGAAGAATAATATTAGCTGGGGACTTAAATTTACCAGAAACAGACTGGAATAATATTGATTCAACAACGTTAGTAAAGAAATTATTCACAGAGTATATTCAGGAACAACAAATGCTTCAGATTGTAAAAAAACCTAGCAGGGGACGGAATATACTAGATATTGTTTGTGTTCCCAAAGAAATTGCTGTAACTTCAAGTCAAGTTTTACCACCATTGATGTGCAGTGATCATGGGGATATTAAGGTTAATTTGTTGCTAAATAATTCTGCCAAATTGAAATCTAAGCCAATGCACAGAAGGTTAATTACAGATTATAGGGAAGCAAAACAGTTACTATATAAAACTAACTGGAGTGAGGTGTTCAGTGGAAAAACTGCAGATGGAATGTGGAAAGTTTTGAAAGAGAAATTGCTTGAGTGCAAAAAGTCAAAAAAATGTTTAACATCAGGATCTAGGCACGCAACATCAGGGGGGTATATTTCCATAAGAACAAGATACCTGATTAAGGTGAATGACAAAAAATATAAGACATGGAAGAGAGGTCGAATTACAACTTTGAAAACTGAAATAAATGAGCTGAACAAACAGATTAAGCATAGTGTTATACAAGATCAAGAAAATTTTGAAGAAAATTTATATAAAGATATTGAGCATAATAGGAAACCTTTTTATAGATACATAAGATGTGGAAGGCGTAAAGATACACAAATTGATAAACTGTGTGCAGATTCTAAAATTTATTCTCAGACACAACAGATTATAGATATATTTACAAAATCTTATGCAAAACAGTTTGGCTCCACAAAAGGGGTGGTAAGTTGTCCTAGTGACATCCAGGTAACCCCAGATACTGGAATGAATCAAATTAGATTATATTGAAAAAGAACTGTGCAAACTGGATCCAAACAAAGCACAGGGAGGAGACGGAATAAGTAACAATGACCTGAGAACACTTCAGCTAGAACTTACACTGCCATTAGATCTATTATTCACTAGGTCATATAAATATAGGGAGATTCCTCAAGATTGGAGACATGCACTTATTAAACCTGTCTTTAAGGGAAAGGGGAGTAGGACAAACCCAGAATCATATAGACCCTTAAGTCTACTTTCATGTTGTGGAAAATAATGGAGAAGGTAATACTGGATAAGTTATTGTCAGAACTGGATAGGTTGGGACTTGAAACCATATATCAGCATGCATATGTTGAAAATAGATCTATTACCACCTGTAACATGATGTTCTATAACAATATAATAGCTATGAATGAAAAAATTGTGCTGTGATGTGATTTATATAGATTTAACTTCAGCATTTGACAGGGTCATACACAAACCACTGATCAATAAATTAGTACAACTAGGTATTGATGTACTGTTGATAAGATGGATAGCTGCATGGCTTACAAATAGGTCATGGCAAGTATCACACACCAAATGGACAGGTGAAATCCTTGGTTACAGTCAAGGTGTCCCACAGGGCTCTGTCCTAGGTCCTTACTTGTTTAGATTATATTGTTCAGACCTTACTTTTTCATTTTAGGTGTTCTATAGTCTATATGCTGATGACCTGAAATTGGGTAAACTGATTACAAGTGTTATAGATATGGCATGTCTGCAAAATAATTTGACTAAATTGACCATTTGGGCACAAGAGAATAATGTGTTGATAAATACATCAAAAACTAAGCATATGAGATTTGGGAGACATAAACTGAAAGGTGAATATTTAATACAGCACACAGTGATTGAAACTGTAGACTCATTTAAGGACCTAGGTATATGGGTAGATTTAGCTATGAGTTTTTCTAATCATATCAACCAATTGGCTAATGATAGTTATAGAACTATAGGTCGTATAAAAAGATTTATAAAGTGTAGGAAATCAAACATAATGAAGTCATTGTTTGTTAGTTACATTAGACCCAAACTTGAGTATGGAATAACAATATGGAAACCCTATAGGAAAACAAGCACGGATAAACTGGAAAGAGTACAGCGTAAATATACCAAGGGCATCCATGGATGTGAAAATCTAAGTTATTATGAAAGACTAAAATATCTGAACTTGTACAGTGTCTCGTACAAATATTTAAGAGGAGATCTTATTCAGGTATATAGGGCATTTAGGGACAACTACCTCTGGGAATGTTTGGGGTTATCAAAAATACAAGAGAATCATCAGATAACCTATGTAGAAGATTCTATAGGAATGAGAAGTGTACTAATTGGTTCTCTGAGAAAGTAGCTGATGCTTGTAACAGACTGCCAAATTACATTAAAGCAAGTACTAGTTTAGATATTTTTAAGAACAGCCAGGACATTTATTATGGGAACAAGTGTTTTGGTATATTGGCAAGCTAGAAAAACTTAATGCCCATGCTTGAAACATTTGTATGTATGTATGTATGTATCTGAATCCTGCAACCCAGAAAGACATGACCCTGAGAAGGAGTCAGGGAAGACTCTTCAAAGTTTATCATGAACCCCAGGCTCCGAAGAAGTGAAATGGTAAAACGAAGATTTTGCAAAAGGATATCTGGAGAAGATGCCTGAATCAGCAGGTCATCCAAGTAAGGCAATATTTGGATCCCTTGAATCATGCAAAAAGCAATCACAGGAATGAGGCATTTGATGAACACCTTTGGGGCAGTAGAAAGGCCAAAGGGCAAAGCACATAACTGAAAATGACAAGAAGCAACAGAGAAACACAAAAAGTTCCTGAAAAGAGGATGGATCAGAAGATAGAGATAAGCATCCTTGAGATCCAGAGACACCAGAAAGGCCTGAGGAGCAAGATAGGAAACAGGGCCTGAAAGGACAACATCTGAAAGGAAGGCACCTTCAGAAAAGTGTTTAGATGAGAGAGGTCTAGAATTGGTCTCCAAGTACCCTCTTTTCTGGGCACTAGAAACATTCTTGAATAAATCCCGTTCCACCTTTGGGATGCAGGTACCTCTTGAATAGTAGCCCAAGACAAGAGATCTTGAAGAACCTCTGGGAAAAAAAGGAAGTTGTTCCAGAGGAGGCTGAGCAATGCCCACAAAAGGAGGATGGGAAATCCACATCATGAAATACCCCTGACGAATGACTGACAGAACCCAAGAATCCTAGATTATTTGAAGTCAAATAGGAAGAGAAAGAAAATGGAGAAGAGAAAGAGGAATGTGGCTGGGAACAGGAAGATAGCCAGACAGCACCTGGTTTGTCAGTAAAGGAAGGCTTTTGAATCCCTGCAGTCTGAGTGGCCTTAGAAGGAGGAGTCTGTTTACCATGCTTTTTACCTTTAGCAGGATTGCCTACAAACAAAGGCTGGCTTAGAAGGGTAGTTTCTCTGAAACTTGGGTGCAGGAGAAACAAAGACATATTTAAGCTCCTGTAAGTCCTTCCCCTTGTCCTGGACAGACTTAAACAAGCCAGCAGCTGCTCCCCCAAACAAAAATTTATTATCCAAAGGAGCATCCACCAACTTAGCCTTAATATCATTGGATAAAGGTTGAAGCCTATGCCAAGAATACCTCCTCAGTACTGAACCAAAAGCAGCAGCTCTAGGAGAGCTATCTGCTGCATCATAACTGCATTTGATAGAATGACAAACTACTTGAGAGGAAGTCCCTAGCAAGGAAAAATCAGAAGATTTATTCTCAGAGTCTGGAAGATCAGAAAAAAGCTGACAAGCCTGAGAAAGAAAGGCCAACACATACCCAGATATATGGTTCTGATAATTATTTACCCTAAAAGCTAGGGTAGCTGAAGTATAAATCTTTTTACCCAGCCTATCCATGGTTCTGTATCCTTGTCAGAAGGCAGTAACTTGGATGAAGGAAGCAATTGAAATGGCTTATCAGAGGCTACAGACACCACAGAGGGGTCACCAGCAGGACATTTGAACAAAAAGGAACAATCCTCAGGCACCCTAATAAACCTAGCAGACTTCTTGGGAGCAGAGGGCAGAGAATCAGGCACTTGAGAGGCATTGGAAAAACATCCAGTAAAGCAGCCAAGGCAAGAGGAAAAGCCACAGGTTTAGGAGATTCTCTCTGCAGTAACTCATAGTACCTCTTATGGATATCAGAAATCTGGGCACAAACCCAGTTAAAACATTTAATCATCTTAAAGATTGTGTCCCCAAAGGAAATTTCCTCAGAAGGAGTATCTGGACTATAAGATTCCTCCTCCTCAGACCCATAGTCCATAGGTTCATAGGTTGGTACTAGGCTATCAGCCCTAAGGCCTATGCAAGCCTAGCCATAACAATTCTCTGGAATTTTTTTCCCACAATATTTACTTCTAAGGAGAAGGAATCTGGGTAGAATGAATAAGGGATTCTTCATCAGAATCCAACTCTTCCTCAGAAGAATTCAATTCCGAGCCTTTTAGGAGAAGAAGAGGACCAAGGAGGAGCAGGAACCAAAACCCCTTGAGGAGGCCTTAATGACAGCAAAGCATTAAATAACCCCTGAGTAAAGGCCTGCCACCCACTTTGTGGATACCTAGGAGCAGAAGAAACATGTTTAGTTTTCTGTTTCTTTTGTAAGGGAACATCCATCCTAGAAAACTGAGAAGGCTCTGACTCAGGATGGCATTCCACAACTGTAGTAGGAACTTCTTCCCCATGAAGAAACTGCAGAGCCCCCAGACCCCTCAGAAACAATCAACTGTGGTTCACCCGAATGCCCAAAATGGATGCCTGCAAAGCCTCATTGCACATGCTGTCAACCAGATCCTCACTGGCCTCGAACCCAGACATGGCAGAGAAATCCGACAAAACAGCCAGGCAAGTCTCCAGGTTTGTAACAACTTTGGGAGCAAAACCTGGCAGAGGCTGGACTGCAGAAGATTCTGGCCTTACCTTTTTCACCTTCTTCTTCCCTGACAGCTGACCCTCAGGGCAGGAACTTCCATCCATAGTATCTTTAGCAAAAAGCTTAAGATGCTGGTTCTCAAGATACAATGAAAGGGAAGAAAGCCTACTATGAAGGGTTTTAGGGTGAAAGCCTGACAAATCGAACAAGACGTATGTCCGTGAGAAGCTCCTAGGCAAAAAAGGTACTTATTGTGGTGGCCTTTATGGGGAATCTGTCTCCCATACTGGCATTTACCCTTCCTGGATGACACTAAGCCCCCATAACAGCACAAAAAAAAAAATCAAGAAAAGAACAAAAATCCCAACTGGGTACTTATCTGCAATGTTGAGTACTTCAGCAAACAGGATTAATCACCAGAATTCCAACAAACAGAAAAAAAACAGCAAAAAACGGAAGGAGGCAAACAGACCAATAGTTAAAAACATCCCTCAGAAAGTAGTTTTGAGGATGGTATGCCTGAACGTCACCAATATGCGATACTCTACACGAGGAGTGTTTAGGCAACATTCAGCGTACCTTAAAGCAATGGTAGGCTTTGGTAGACTGGCCAGACAATGGACTTCATTGCAGGGAATCCCATATGTTATTAATACTGCAGCGGTGAATGTAAGGACATTTTAAAAGATGCATTCAAAATTTCAGCTTTTAAATCAGAGAAGTTCAGATAAAGAAAGCAAGCATACCATCTTAATACAACAGCAGAAGCAGTATTTCCAGAGGCTGTATCTGCACATTCAAGCACACTTCTCAAAGCATGTTTCAAAACCTGAGTCAAATTAAAAAAAATTATTCATATAAGACTTTCTTTACAGGTAAGGATGCAGCAAAATCATCCAAACTGTTGGCACACAGTAAAAAAAAAATCCATATTTAGCCTTGCCAACTTAACCTTCTTAAAGCTAGATTTCTAGAAAGAGACATATTTTTGCCTGACGATCTAATCATTTCCCTCTTTATTAGGGGTGTTACATTAGACAAAGCGTCAGACTTTTTATTAGAGCAGGCAGTTCAAAAGACTGCAGCTGGGTTTGCAGTCAAATGAGAAAAGAGATCTGTTATATCTGAGGAGACCATACATTTTCACTGAGCCTTTTCAGAGACTGCTGGAATTGATACTAGTATCTTACAGGCAGCTTTATGAACTTCTTCCAAGGGTGGTGAGGGGGGGATAGCCACAGAATTGGGCACCTTACCCTCTGTATGATCAAATAATTTACCTAGCTCTGGGGTAGTTCCAGACTACTCCCAAGCAAAAACATCCCTAAATCTAGCAAACATCTCAGCAAAATTGAACACTGGTTTGGATGTAAGCTCAGGTTCACTTTCCAAAAAATCAGAGTGACAAGACTCATTGTCAGCAAGGAAATCACCATTATCCTCATCAAATTCCTCATCATTCTCTGAAACAACAGAAAGATCTGGAATCCAGGCTAGCACTAGAACCATACATGAGAAGATAACCAACAGAATGAGTTGTCTGCAGAACAGTCTTAGCCAAGGAAACTACATCAGCCTTAACAGCTATAGTCTGATTATCAGCTGTACGATGAAGCTTCTATTTCTTTTTTCTTGTGAACTTCACTACTAGATAAGGTATCTGGGGACAGGGTATTCTATCTTGCAAGCGTCCTGTTACCCCAGACTGCTCCTGTACCTAAAGTATTTGGTTCTCCCATACCTGTGCCATGTATCACAATAGCCCTGAAGAATGTATCTATACCCTGTTCCATAGTCTCCATCAAACTACAGTGAGACAGAACAAAAGGTAAATGGTCTGTGGCCCAAGCAGTGCTCCTGACAGAATGCTAACCACAGGCTGAGCCATATTTTTATTTTGCTGTTTTCTTTTTAGGTGCAACTGGATTTGATGAGGTGTTACCGCAGTTAGGATCCATCAAGTCAGGGTATAGAACACCAGCTGGAATAATAAATAGACAGTAGTGGATAATGTAGCACAATAAGCCCTTGATGTTTCTAGTAATAAGTATGCCCCCATACAACTAAACTCTATCAAACCATGCTATCATCACAAACAACAGTTTGAAATGTGTTTAGAATTCTTTTACAGTTGACAAAAGTTAAAGAATTTCTAGTACACCAAGTCCAAACACCAGGGCAATCATTGTGCCAAACCAGTGTTAAAAATTAGCTCCACACACTTTAATCACATTAAACTACCACAAAATAACACTTAATAGAAATTTTAATTGTATTTTCTTGTCAGAGAGAGTAAAATCACCACAGTACATTCAAATAACTTTATTCACTGTAAAATTATGATCTGATGTTAATAACATTCCCATCAGTATAATCAAGCTTGGTCTCCCTCTTTACTGCCTTCCTATATCCATATTAACTTAAAAACTCAATGAGTGTTAATTAAGCAGTTCAGATGTCTGATTTGTGACCTTATTTGTGATAATCAAATTACCACATTGTATCTATGTCTATTCTTACTTCAGCTTACATGTTAACTTTTTTGCCTGTACCTTATATATGTTTCTCTATTTTGATATTTTATAACAAAAATTAGCATAAGAGAGCTTATATTAGTGACTTGTTATGTGTTACCTGTCTACATGTGATTTTAAACATTTTTTTTGTAATGGAACTTTTCTCCCCGGGCTTCTGATGAAAACGGGCTTCTGGACCAGTTGGACACTCCCAGTAAACCAATGTAAAATAAATAATTAAATAACACAGAACAGAGACATATGTATAATAAACAATGCATAAATCCAGATAAAATCCAGGCGTTGCGACATTTTTCTGTCAAAAGATCAAAATAAAGCGGAGTAGTGGTAGTAAAGACAGGCCTATTGTGCCTTACAGCAGACATGCACACTGCAGAATGTGCATATCATATGCATCTTGACATTCTGCTAAGCTCTGAATCCATCCATCCATCCTCAACCCCTCTTCCCATGTTGCATGTGGGGGGTGTCACTGTTAACAGTGACAATTATCTTGAGCCAAGGTTTGCACCATTGGGTGGTAGCCCTACCACGGTAGTTCACACACACACACACACACACACACACACACACACACACACACACACACACACACACACACACACACACACACACACACACACACACCTAGGGACATTCTACTGCAATATATACATGAGCTTAATCTGATGTTTTGACTAATAGCTTCATTCTATAAAACCAGGATGTACGTCTGCACTTTCAATGACTTCATTGCTAGTCCTGAACATTGTGCTTAAAGTGTTTTTATATGGAAACAGTGACATAAAATAATTTGTTTACATATAGACATCAATTTGTACTACCACTGGTAAGGCCTCTGAGTTCAATTACACTACTAAACAAAAATGTACCAAGGACCTAGGTATCTGGGTTGTCAGTTTTCGATCCTTCCATCATGTGGCAGCTGTAGTCAGAAAATCCTTCTATTTTACACAACTGATATGTAGGGAGGGGCATATCATCCAGATCTAAACATGTCATTGCTCCCTTATATTCAGCTTAGAAATGCAGAACATTTTGTTAGTCTATTAACTAGCAACGTTATATTCAGCATGGGTCTATATTAGTTTGTCAAAAAGTAATTCCAGATAACAGCCTTTCATCTAACACAAACCAGCAAATGGCCGTTCATCGAACGTTCACTTCAGTGAACGAATTTTAAGGAAAGGGAGTTAGTTGGCAAGCATTAGGAAATTTGCCCTTTTCCCCACTGTAGTGCAATCTCGTAGTTGCTATATATAAGTAGGGGGGTGCGGGGGTGGAGCCCCCCCAAGCTTGTTAGGTTTGATATAATGTAGTTTGTGTTATGGTCGGTGTGGGGGACAAGTAAATCCCTACCATTAGAAAAAATGTTCACTGAAGTGAATGATTGATGAATGGCCATTCTCTGGTTTGTGTTTGATGAATGGCTGTTTGCTGGAATTAGTTTTTGATGAATTAATATAAACCCATTCAGCACAGATCAGTCCAACTGTAGCGTATAGTGCCCCATCAGAGATACATCTCAACTGATATTATCAAACAACTGCAGAAACCTAGCACTTCTCAGAATATTTCAGGCTTAAAGACCCCAGTCTAGCAAGAAAGGCTAGAAGTTCTATTCCTTGACTCAGTACCATATACTTAAGAGCCATGAACTGCTTCTAACCCACCATGCTATTGGAGACTCTTTTATTCTTGATCTGTTATAGCTTTGCAAGTGTAACTGTCTGGTCTGATGTTACCATTTTAGTGAAAAATGTAGAAAATATGTAACATAAACACATATAGTCTTAGTCATTGATCAATATTTCTGGCAAGGTCTTCAAAAGACATGAATGCAGACCAGATGTCAGAGTGGTCTCCTGTAGCTGGGGTTTATCTGTGTCTCTGTAGGACAATGTGATAAAAAGTTGTAGTCAGTTAGACGCCTTTAAGTTGGCAGAACAAGCTAGACACAGAAGGTCTATTGATCAATGAATTTAGTGTGCCTCTTATTCCTTCGATTAATTACTAAACTGTTAGTTTCAGTGCAACTGGAATGAATGGCACAAGTATTACTAACACACAAAACCTTCCTAACCTTGCAATGGAGGATAACTTATAGAAGTGCACATTTGTTGTGCAATAGGACAGCATTACAACTACAACCAGAGAAAAGAAATAAGTGCATTATTAAGTGCAGCAGTATAAACCCAGTAAATTATCTTGCTGTTGTCTAATATGTATAAATTGCAACATGAAGTAATGACAAATACATTAGATTTCATGGGAATTGGAAGTATGAATCTAGAAATCTGTTCCTTAGTATCTGTAAATATGATGCCCCATTACCACAGATGAAATTAGATTATACATGTATTTGTAAAGTGGGGGTCATGGTTACTGTTAAATCAATGCTATAGACAAGGGTTTTTAGGTGAATAGGCTTGAAAAAAATAAGATAAAAGGCATGGAAAAATGTAGATGCTTATTGCTTTTGCAAAGCCATTAGTTGCTTTGTTTCCATTTGTAAAAGCTTTTAGTGAGAGACAGGAAGTTTATAGGTGTAAGCTGTTACTCATGAGAGTTCTGACTGATGGATTCTAAGTGAAATTTGCACAGATTTCCTGTATCTGTGACATTGTTAGCTTTTTTCATTACTAACTCCTTTTACTTGGAGATGAGAAGTATGTAGGTGCAAGCAATTAATCATGAGAGGTCTGAATATTGTCTGCTGAGTGAACTGTACAAGCCACAGTCTAATTAATACTAAATGTACATTGGCAAGAAGTTTAGTGAAAAGTAAGTGGTTTGAAACTCTGTGAAGTGAAGAAGTTACACAAATAGTTGTCTCCCTAGTAGTCTTAGTACTTTAATGCATTTAATAACATTGCACAATTCAGTGTATTTATTTAACAGTAGCAACTGCACTTTTAATTAGGGCTAAAAGTTAATACTTGCTGAAAGCATGCATGCAGTTTTTCATACTTGGGAGGTGAAAAGAGATGAGATAACAATACAGGCTCTAATGTGCGCTTTAGCTAGCGTACCGATAATTTTACAGTAGGTAGTATCTTTGGGTAGAGCCTTCAGTCTGGGGCAGCCGCTGCTATCTGGAGGGGTAAACTTCATTTTTTTGAAAATGTACATTTGTTTTAAGATAAAAGGGATGGGGGGTTTAAAAATCTGTTCAGGTTTTTGTTTAAATGTTTTTATTGAAGCAAAAAGTCTTGAAAATTTGATATGGATTCAAAATGGTGATGAGAATAAGCAACTAGCCAGTCAAACATTAGTGTATATGTAAGCTAAAAATGTGAAATCTAGATGCAAAAGCACCATCATGTACAAGAGGTGGGAGTAATAGCTTTCAATCATAATGGCTGCTCTGTACATATTAACATGGAATGTAAATGGCCTTACAGTTAAAGACAAAAAGAAAAACAAAAGAATGAGTACTGAATTATATTAAGAAGTATAGGGTGCAGATAGCAATGTTGCTGAAGATGTATTATGATAGAAGTGAGCATGTGAATTTATCAAGTAAATGATCTTGGGGTTTATATTGAGCAGAATATCAGGCACAGAGGAAAAGAGGAGTAATAATACTGATTGTTAGATGTACTCCAATAGTGCTAGAAGAAGGGAAAAAGACAATAATGGTAGATTTGTGGTAGTAAGGTAATATTGTCAGTGGATGAGAGTTATCCTGGCATTATATTAATGTTTTACATAAAAAAAGAAGTTATGTTCTTACCATAATGTTCCATGTGAATTGTTCATCTCGCCTTTGTTCTTACACACGGGTTCGGTGCCGATCCTCTGCTCCGAGTCGGCCACTTTACAAGCTGTGCATCTGAAAGAAAGCTCGAGGCACAGTCTATATCCCATGATCCTCCTCTACCATCCCTCAGATCTAGTTTGTGAGAACCAGAAAACAGTACTAATCACTGCGTCTAACTCTCATGCAATCACACACACTAGAAGCTGCATACCATTAGAACCAACCCCAGGTAGGCAAAAAAAAAGAAGAGGCTGCTTACTGAGGATTGGATAGAGAAGGCCATCTAGAGAAACCAACCAGACACTAGTCATACCCGTTCTTCCAGAATGTGGTGGGGGATGGAGGGAGGGGTTGTAAGAACAAAGGCGAGATGAACAATTCACATGGAACGTTATGGTAAGAACATAACTTCTTTATGTGAAATTGTTCAATCTCGCCATTTGTTCTTACACACGGGTAGCGTCCCTAGCTCTGTTACCCTGGGTGACTTATGGAAGAATGTTCCTGAGTATAGTGGAACCAAAAGATGCTCTGTCCTTGGAGGACCTGTCTACTTTTTAATGAGTGACAAACGTATGAGGTTTTGCCCACGTAGCCGCTGCACAAATAGTATCCAACGGAAGAAGAGCGGCATGGGCAGAAGAAGTAGAAACGGTCCTGGTAGAATGAGCCTTAGGCTTGAATGAAAGTGGTTGCTTTGAAGCAGAATAAACAAAATTTATGCAGTCCGATAGCCATTTGGATAATGTTTGCTTGGTTACTGCCATGCCTTTCTTATTCTCCGCAAATGACACGAACAGTTGGTCCAATTTTCTATAGTCTTTTGTCCTGTCCAGATAAAATCTCAATTGTCTATGCACATCCAACTTGTGTAGCATGTACTCCAATTTGTTTGAATGATTTTTGAAAAATGTGGGTAGTTCAATGGATTGATTAATGTTAAGTACTGAGCATACCTTCGGAAGAAAGGACGGATTAGTACGTAAGGAAACTCTATCAGGGTGAAAAATCATGTATGGCAGTCTGACTGACAGTGCCTGGAGGTCTGAAATTCTACGAGCCGAGGTAATAGCGATGAGGAATAGGGTCTTCCATGACACATACTTAATCAAACAGGTTGACGCTGGTTCAAAGGGTGGTAGCATAAGCTGAGACATCAAATTCAAATTCCATGGGGAGATTGGATCGCGAATGGGTGGTCGAAGATGAAAGGTACCCTTCATGAAAGCCCTACAAAGCCTGTGAGACATGATTGAAGAATCCCCTTCACCTACATGAAAATTCGATATGGCCGCTAACTGTACCCTTATTGTAGAAGTAGAGGCCCCTCCGTGAAACAGTGTGGATAAAAATTCTAGAATTTTGTGTATCGGGGCTACCAAGGGGTCTAATCCTTGTGTTGATGCCCAGCAAGCAAAATGTTTCCATTTGCTTTTGTATAGTTTTCTGGTAGAAGGTTTGTGAGAAGAAAGTAGGATGTGGTGTACTGAAGGAGACAAAAACTTTGACCTGGCTAAATTGGGAAGTGGAGCAGCCAAGCTGTCAATTTGAGGGATCGTAGGGACGGATGAGGAACTCCCGATGAGTGAGTCAAAAGGTCTGGCTCCGGGTCCAGAATCCATGGTTCCTCCATCAGGTGGGCACGAAGGAAGGGAAACCAGATCTGTCAAGGCCAGAATGTTGCTATGAGTATGATCGTCCTTTCCAGGTTCCTGGCTTTCTGTAGAAATTTGGGAATCAAGGGAACAGGAGGGAAAGAATACAGGAGACCCGGGGGCCAATCGTGCACTAGTGCGTCCTTGGGGGCACCCCCCGGAGGGGAAAGAAGGGCAAAGTAGCTTCTGCATTTGGCATTCAAGGGGGATGCAAAAAGGTCACAGCAAGGCTGGCCCCATCTGCAGAAAATCCTTTCCACTACTAGGTTGTTCAGGGACCACTCGTGAGGTAACAGGATGGCTCTGCTCAACCTGTCCGCAATGACGTTGGATGACCCCGGGATGTGCGTTGCCATCAGAAAACGACCTGTGGACACCGCCCATTGCCAAATTCTCAGGGCCTCTCTGCATAATGGATAAGATCTGGTTCCACCCTGCTTGTTTATGTACCAGACCACTGACATATTGTCCATCTGATCTGCCACTGTTCCTACAGGTAGAGACTCGTGCAAGTGTTGCAACGTTAGGAACACTGCTCTCAGCTCCAGAACATTGATATGCAGATTGTACTCTATCTTGGACCACTCTCCTTGGACTGTTCTCCGCTGAAAAAGCCCCCCCACCCCATCAGGAAAGCATCCGTGGTTACTGTGGCTATAGGACTGGGTAATACAAACGGACGGCCCATCATTAGGTCTTGGCTGTTTAGCCACCATTGAAGATCCCGCTTGCAAGATTCCGTGATCGAAATGTGGTGAGACATAGGGAGTTGTTGGAATGACCACTGTGCGAAGAGTAGCCACTGGAGGATCCTCATGTGCATCCTGCCGAGGGGAACTGCAATCAACGTGGCTGACATCAAACCCAGTACTTTTAGCACTTGTGCCGCAGAAACTTTTCTGCTCCAAATCAGAATAGCAACCTGGTCTCTGAGGTTTGATACTCTTGTTTGTGGGAGTTTGATTAGCATTGTAGTAGTGTCTAATTCCGCCCCTATAAAGGAAATATGCTGTGAAGGCAATAAGGCAGATTTTTCGAAATTGACTGAGATCCCTAAACGGGAACAAAGGTTGATCGTGTATTCCCTGGCTTGCAACAAACGATGCCTGGTGGTGGTGGTGAGGAGCCAGTCGTCCAGATATGGAAACACCTGGAATCCTATCCGTCTCAGGTGAGACGCCACTACTGCCATGCATTTGGTGAACACCCTGAGGGCTGAGGTGAGAGCAAAGGGCAGTGCTCGAAATTGGAAGTGACTGGCTCCCAGCCGGAAGTGCAGATGATCTCGGGATGCTTTGGCCATTTTGATATGGTAGTAAGCATCCCTGAGATCTATAGAGCACATCCAGTCGTCCTTCTGTAGGAAGGGAAGGATCGATTGTAGCGTGACCATCCGGAATTTTTCCTTTCTTACGAAGGTATTGAGTTTGCTGAGGTCCAAAATTGGCATCCAGTCCCCTGTTTTCTTTGGAACTAAAAAGATCCTTGAGTAAGTTCCAGATCCTATCTGGTCCGCCGGGACTGGTTGGATGACTCTTTTTTTGAGCAGCCTTTTTATTTCTATGGCTGCTTGATCTCGCAGAATGGGTGGAACATCTGGAAATCTCTTTTGTTGGGGGGGCATTGTGATAAAAGGGATCTTGTATCCTCTGGTTACTATGCTTTTACCCAAGAATCCATTGTAAGACTTAGCCAGGCCTCTGGGTATAAAGCTAAGCGACCCCTGACTGCCTCCAGAGTATGACAGTCAGGCCTCCCTTCAGGAGTGCTGGAAGGGCTTCCCAGGGATGCTATCCCTGTCACCCTGGTTCTGCAGACCCCCTCTGCCGCCTGGGTGGCGTCTTCCATTCCTGCCTCCTCCTCTGCCTCTGGAGGGGGCATCGCTCTGTGTGGGCTGGTAAGATCCCTGAGTCTTTCAGAACCACATCTTTCCGCCTCTTTGCCCTTTGGGGTATGGCCTGGTCGGGGCGGAAAAATGGACCCCTACGGCAGACAGGGTCTTACCTTCTTGCTCACACCAAGTGAGAGTCTCCTTCACTTTGGGACCGAACAGGGTGGCACCATCGAATGGGGCATTGGTAAAGGAAGACTTGAAGGCTTCCACAAAGGAGCAAAGGCGCATCCAGGATTGCCTCCATAGAGCAATCACTGAAGCTGCAGCCCTACTCGATCCTTCGGTTGCATATGAAATGAGCCTCATGGATGAGTTTACTATCGAAGTTAGAGTGTGGAGTTGTGCTGTTACCTTTTCGGAGACAGCAGCATCTGTGTTACCCTGGAGAGTATCTGCCAGCTGTTTAATGAGATTTCTCTGAAGTCGTGTAAAATGCGTGAGGTAGTTCAGCGAACGCATGGAAAAAGTTGCTGAACTGAAAACGTGCTTCCCGTATCTGTCCATAGTCCTGGAATCCTTATTAGGAGGATGAACAGAGGAAGATAACTCAGACATTTCCTTCTTCGTGGCTGCCGCTACCACCATAGCATCCACTGGGACTCCTTTTGTAAGACAGGCCTTGTCTCGGGGGGCAGTAATATATTTGTTCGGCTTCCTAGGGACTGGTTCCACTGTATCTGGGGTCTCCCATGCCCTTTGAGCTATCAGCTCCATTAGTTCATCGAAGGGCGGAGTCACCCAGGAGGTAGAAGGTTGAGCCCCAAATGCCTTCAGCAACACCGATTCATCCTCAGTGGGGGCAATGGTCTGCCAATCACCCCTCTGTTTCAAAATCTCCAGAATGTCAGCAAACGAGACATCTTACGAGGGGGGACCATGGGGACCCCTCTGGCTCCTCCAAATTGGTGTCTGATGTGAGTGATTCTTGTGGAGAATCAATGTGCCTCCTCTTGCACAATCTTTTCCTCGGGACTTCATCAGAGGGGGCATCTGGTGAAGCTTCCGAGGAACAGGGGACACCCTCTGGGGTTGGCTGAGGCATTGGGTCTCTACGCTTGGTTGGGATCGCTGGTACAGAAACAGAATGCGGCCCTTTAGGGGAAGGAGAAGATGACTCCGAAGAGGTGAATGTCTTTTCAGACAAGACCTTCCTCATAACGTCGAAGGCCCCGGAGCCCCAGGCCGAGGACTCCACCGGGTCCGAAGAACACGGTAGTTTCCCCGAGACCGCGACCACGGGCCCCGACCCTGAGGACGGAGCCGAACTAATCTGAGCTGAGGCTCTGAGAGGAAGAGTCGGTACCGACAGCTCGGTTCAACTCTCGGCCCCGGAACCAAGGAGAGATAGTCGGCTCCGTGACTCCTCGATGGGCTCCGAGGGAGTCGAGGTCAGTGGTGCCGATCGCACAAAAGTAGGCTTCGGCACTGAGGGTTCAACGATCATCGGTTCCTCTTCTCCCGGCTCCGAAGACTCGAAGGGTCTCGGAGGGTCTGCTGGAGATACAGGGAGGGCTTCCAGTTTCTAGACCAACTGGGATGAAACTGCAATTAACTTGGACAGAGCCGTATTCTCCATGAGCTTCTGTACCACACGATCCACGTCCGTATCCGATAAGGGACTGGAAGAATGGGTCAAAGGGGCCAAAGATGTCACTGACCGAAGGATCGAGGGTGGAGGCACCTCCAACACCGGCTCCAAGACCTGAGGCTCGATGAGAGATAATTGCTCGGTGCTCGACCCCGAGGTCTGTGGAGCCGGCGACCAAACCTTAGAAGAAGTGCTTGGAGCCGATGACTTGGGCTCCGATACCTTGGAAGTCTTTGACCCCTTCGAAGACTTAGATGTCTGATCAGCCTTTTTCAAGGCGTCTTGAAATTCGGGCTTTAATAAGCCCCTCTCTATCAGCTTCCTGCACCTTTACATCATGATCATTCCACTGAAGGAGTGACAAATAGAGCAGTCCTCCTGCAGGAGGAGAGGGCCAAGACAGTAGACGTAGGAAGCATGACTGTCAGTGATGGACATCTTCTGTCCACACTGACACCTTTTAAATCCAGATTTAACCTTTTCAGACATAGCTGACATGAAACAAACTTTATGAGGCAAGAAAAAGGTTATTTTAATAACTCTATAACTCTAAGATACTAATAAGTATAAACAGGTAAATCAGAAATTGTCCTAATTAAACTATGTAAAACTATGAATATATATATATATATATATATATATATATATATATATATATATATATATATAAATGTAGAATAATAAGGGAGTAAATATGAAACACTGCACACAATATTAAGTAGCTAAATACTAGGAAAAACTTCGCTAAAGTTCTACTACTACTAACTGTCAGAGCCCTGACAGAAAAAATAGGCCTAAGCCCTAAGATTATTTATATATAGCCTCTAAAAGTAACAAAACCTGGCTAAATATGCACACACACATTAAACCTCTCTCTCTATATATATATATATACATATATATATATATATATATATATATATATATATATATATATATATATATATACACACTAGCAAAAAGTTTTTAAAGTTCTAAATCCAGAAAAAAATAGAAAGTTTTAAATGGCCCGAGCTCTCTCGATGCGATCAGCTGCAGTGGCAAACTAGATCTGAGGGATGGTAGAGGAGGATCATGGGATATAGACTGTGCCTCGAGCTTTCTTTGAGATGCAGAGCTTGTGAAGCGGCCGACTCGGAGCCACGGATCGGCTCCGAACCTGTGTGTAAGAACAAATGGCGAGATCGAACAATTTCACATCAACTTCTTTTATGGAGCTTAACGAATTTTGGGGAAAAATAGTAAGCTTTCAGCAGGGAAAATTATTTATGGGTGGATACTGGCAATTGTTTTGTTATAGTGAGGATGCTTTGGGGACCTAAAAGGGAAGTAAAAAAGGTAGATTTCTGAAGAACTGTTTGAGAATATTTGGTATGGAAGATTAGAATTTAGTAGCTGGAACACAGACACACTTTATGTATTTCCTAAGGAACAGTAACTGGGCTAGGCTAGTTATATATTATATTTCATAAGAGCACATGTATTTAATTAAAAGCCTTGAAACACATCCAATAACTGTTTAAGACCACACACCACTAAAATAAAGATGCAAGCTACTGGTGTGTTTTTTATTTACCTCTTAAAAAGAAAGGAATTTAAGAAATGAGTAATGGAAATGATTCAGGAGCTATTAGCAAAGAGAGAGACTTCAGAAGAAATAGCTAGTGAGTGGAATAAAATGAAAATGGAGTTATAACATGGTAGAAATAAAAGACAAAAACTATAGGAAAGAAATAATAGCGATTATTTAGAGGGGTTAAAAATATAGCAGAATGCTAAAGGGAAAATAAGGGAATATTTGGATAATATGCACGAGTTTAGAAATATTGCTGTTAAGCAACTATTTTTGATAACATCTCTAGAGCACAACTTAGGCTACAAAATGTAGAAAAGGTTGTCCCTAAACATAGGGAACCTATGACAAGAAAAAGGGTCTATATTAATCGAACTTTCAAAAGTTCAAGTGTTATATGGTCGACACCATATGATCGAACTTTTAAAAGTTCGAAAATCTAATAAAAAAATAAACTGCACAAATAACCTACCCAAATGTTTTAAGCAGGGGGGCAAGCTCCCCCCCCCGCTCTTTAAATATACCAACTCCGAGATCGCACTACAGTGCAGAAAAGGGAAATCTTCCAATTCCACACTGTACAGAGATCTCCGTTAAAACATTCAAACTTTCAAAAATGCGATTATCTAGTGTCGACTATATGACAGTCGAATGTTTGAAAGTTCGATCATCCAATATAGATCCCAAGAAAAATAACCAGAGATCCAATAGTGGTATTACAGATATTTTGAAAATTTCTTAACATTGGTATGAAACACTGGAATATATAAACCAAGGGGAAAAAAAAAACAAATGCAAATGTTCATGGAAGACGTAACTATGCCAAGGTTAGAGGAAGATGAGGCTCAACAATCAATATCCAAGGTAGAAAGAGAATAGATGAAAATGGTCATGTGTACTCAATCAACAGGGAAGTTTCAGGATAAAATGGTATTCCTGTAGAAGTCTAGGAAGTGGAAGGGAAGGAAGTGATAAAGATCTAGAGGGTTTTATTTAACAATATTTTGAAGACTGTGGGAAGTATCAGCATCTTGAAATAGTTTTGGTGGCTCTGTTACCCAAAGAAGGCAAAGGACCTTTAAACCCAGCATCAGATAAACCATTTCGATTTTAAAATCATGATTTTAAATTGTTTGTTTATATTGTCTAACCAAATGGCAAAGTTGTTACCAAAATTGCTTGATATGGATCGATACAGTTTTGTGAAGGGGATGCTAATATTTCTCAACTTTAAGAGAAAAATGGTGATCTAGAGGGAAGCAGAATGTTAAGAAGATTTTAGTATTATTGCTGGAATGTGATGTAGAGAAAACATTCAATAAAGTGAGCTGGGATTTTATGTGTAGAGCAATGGAAGAATTTGCATTTACTGACAGAATATTAACTAGGAGAATGTATAAGGGGTCATAGTCAAGAAGTAAGGTCCTCTCCAACAAGCTGTGTTTGAACATAGAAACAAGGCTGGGGTGTCCTTTTTCCCATTATTTGTTTTAGTTTATATATAGAGCTACTAGCAAAGAAAATAAGGGGTCCAGAAATGCAAGGAAATAAGTAGTATGGAACTCAAGAAAAAATAGCATGATTTGCAGTTATCATTTTGTGTTTGATAATTCCAGAAAATGACATTTTGGTGTTGTGGAACATTTTGAGCCAGCGTCAGGTCTTTTCGTATACAAGATGAATGTGGAACATTTTGAGCCAGCGTCAGGTCTTTTCCGTATATAAGATGAATTAAGATAAAAACAAATGCTATAGTGGTAAACTAGATACCCTCCACCAGGATTGGTTCAGCAATATCTATATTTATGTGGAATGACAAGTTGAAATATTTAGGTGTATGTATTAAAAAGGATATTATGTTATAGCAGTGAAGGGTATGTGTGACAAGATTAAATAAAATAATACATAAACTGAGAAAGTGGGGGCTCATGATTATGGATATGGAGAATATGACACAAGCAGTGAAAATGTCTTGATGTTTACTCCCTTTAATTTTATGTACAGGTTATGCATATTTTTATCAACCAGAAGAGACATTGTGGGTGATAAAGAGTTGAAGGAATTTATTTGGGAGGGGAACAGGGCAAATGTTAAGGGGAATAAGTTGATTCTCCCTTTAGAAAAAGTAGTTTAGAATAATTGATTTGAAGGGATACTTTATAGCTACACATTTAAGGCTTATATATACATTACAAGCAGAGGCTTATACAGCAAGGTAGAAGGGGATGATGATAAAATGGGGGAGTTCAAGAAATAAGGAGACAGTAGGATTTTGGATACAGGTACTTAAGGGGAGTAACAACCATACAGAATATTACATTTATAATGTATTCTAAGAACTAAGACAACACAGAAATGGAGAAAGACAGTTTTATCAAAAGGGATGACAGCAAATAAGGGTACAGAATATAGGCAAGAGGAGCTGCAATTTACTGGAGAGAATTAG
Source organism: Protopterus annectens (assembly GCF_019279795.1). Taxonomy (NCBI): domain Eukaryota; kingdom Metazoa; phylum Chordata; order Ceratodontiformes; family Protopteridae; genus Protopterus; species Protopterus annectens. Next base: position 764,252,939 of record NC_056745.1, read on the forward strand.
CAAAGCAACCAAGGTAATGGGATCAAATGCCTAGGCAAGGAAAGGTAAGAGACTGGCATGAGTTGAAGCAGAAGTTTGGAGTGCAAGTGAGAGACTACCTTCACTAACAGGGACTTGGAATACAGACAAAGTGAAAGAAATAGGGGAGTACTATGTGAAAGACTAGCTCTGTTAGAGTCTAGAACAGAATGACTATGAAAAGAAGTCGAAGGAAGTTAGAAATGGTTGAGAATAAAGACAAGAAATGCATTAAAAATGGATATCTATCTGAGTCCCAAGTGTATAAAAAGTCCATAAGATTTGAGACTGTTGCTTGGAAATGTTTGCATGGCTAGTTTTAAATACTGTTATCACTTAATACACAGGCAAACATATATTTACCGAAAAGAAAACAAACCATATTGGCATTTTTCCATTTACATTATACCTCACATATCTTCTCTTTCTTTATAATTATCATCGGTCCAACATTACATAAATTGTTGAATTCCTGCCTTCCCTTAAACCTCACTTCTCCTGAACATTATTCTGCATGTATTGTTCCCACAATTTCCCCTTATTTCTATGTAATTTGCTCCTTCTTTTCTAAAGATCCCTCTTCCAGTTCTGTTATCTATTTTATAATATTCATTAATTCAAATACAGTTGGATTAGACTCTGCTTTCCATCCTCTAATAATAGTTTTTTTGGCAGCCAGTAAAATTAAACTCAGTAATACCTAACTATGTATAGGCAGTTCAGATCATGTGTCCCAGCTCAAAAACATAATTTCCTAGGTTACAGTCATTTGCTCCCAAGTATTTCTGAGAGTACTCTATAGGGAATTTTTAAAACCTGCCAGCTCATTACACTCCCAAAACATATGTTCCCAGTTACCTCTTTTTTTCCCTGTCACACCTCCAACATTTGCTATCTACCTGAGGAAAAAACTCTAAAGTTTGCTTGATGTATAAAAATACCTTTGCAAACACTTCCAAGCAAAGGTTCTAAACATTCTGGACTTTGTTGCATATTTGGGAGCTATACATATGTCCTCCATTTGTTCTCTTGTAAATTTATTTTCTTGTCTCTCTTCTCAAACTTTACTAACCTCCTCTGACTGATTCTTATAGCTCTAAAACAGTAATCCGATGATGTCGTCAGCACCACGTCTCCACAAAGCTCGGACAACCAAAGAATTAGAAACTTCCGTACATAAAGGTAACAAAGAGCACAAAACGAGGTTAAGCTGCCTGCTACATAACAGACTTCCTCAGAACCATATTTACAATAGTAACAGCCTTATTTAAACAAATTTTGGCGCCACAGGTCACATGACCCCTTGTTGTTCCTTAAAGCACTATACTCCAAAGTAAAAAAGTTCAAAATTAGTTCATAATACATCCTTCAATACAAGCTTGTACATTAAATGTACTTAATCAAAACCCTGGTTCTATTTAATTCATAAAAATAATAAAATTAAAACATTAAAAACAAACCATACTGTACATTTTAAACAACCCTGAACACAATATGACACTAATATGACACTAATTGTCAGCAATACTCATCCACAAGTCACTAAAACCTAGCCCTAGGTGTACTGCTATACCTACACCTAAATGTTTAAAATGTACAGTATGGATTGTTTTTAATGTTTTAATTTTATTATTTTTATGAATTAAATAGAACCAGGGTTTTGATTAAGTACATTTAATGTACAAGCTTGTATTGAAGGATGTATTATGAACTAATTTTGAACTTTTTTACTTTGGAGTATAGTGCTTTAAGGAACAACAAGGGGTCATGTGACCTGTGGCGCCAAAATTTGTTTAAATAAGGCTGTTACTATTGTAAATATGGTTCTGAGGAAGTCTGTTATGTAGCAGACGAAAGCGCTTAACCTCTCGTTTTGTGCTCTTTGTTACCTTTATGTACGGAATAAAGTGAAGTTTCTAATTCTTTGGTTGTCCGAGCTTTGTGGAGACGTGGTGCTGACGACATCATCGGATTACTGTTTTAGAGTTGGATCTACTACATTTTTTCCTTGTCGTTGGTTTATCCTGATGGCGGAGTCGAACGACGTTTCCTTGGCTTTATTGGACAGAGAGGAGTTGGCCACACTTCGTTCGGAAGTGACGGCACTCCAAACAGATGTCAGCAAACTCCTTACGTTGGTTAGCAAGTTAACCGAAGCTATCAATGTAGGAGCTACTGTGGTGAGTTCACCGGCAAACAACAACGGTGTATCTGACTGCACGAATATGTCGCCTTCTAACATGATAACTGACACTGAAGCAATTCCAAACGGACAAGGGCAGTGTCTTGAGTTACAAACGGACTGTTTACCGGGTAGAGCTCCCGTAGTGAGAGACATCAATCTGTCGCCGGAGGCGGATTTTACATTCGATTTCAGCCTCATCCAATCTGACAACGAAAACCGACGTATTGGGACTAAACCCAAAACCAGGGAAGGTTGTAGGACATATTTAAATATCGTAAGGAGAAATGAAGTTGTTAAAGGTACTGAAATTAATTTAGCTTTATCTGATACTGTACACGGCTTAGACCGTACGGGCTCTGGTGCCCACTTTCATAAGAAAAGCTGTAACAATATTGACATATTTTTAAACGATGAGGTCATCTTTAAAAATGACGATTACAGAAATGAACAGTTTAACCAGCGTGGAAGAAATTGCAGCACAACAGTGGACAATATAAAGACTAAAATTATATTACTTGGAAAAAAGTTAATCCAAGTTAAAAGTATCAAAACTGACAGTGCATACTTAAAGCAGTGTTTAAATTTAAAAATTGTGCCGAAAGGGATAAGGTTTTTCAAACTCCCTTTGGGTATAGAATACAGTAATGTCAATATGACTGACTTCAATACTATGTTTGACGAATTTGGATTTGTGTATATGAAAAAATTGTTGAAACATAATGAGATGAAGGCTGAGGATCTTACTAAGGACATTGGGAATTTAAATGAAGATATTATTACAGATGTTAATTTTGATCAATGGGGTGATCTGTATCACAAACAGTTTTCCATTGCGGAAAACAAAGCCATGTTAATATACAGCAGAAAATTAAGGAAGATTGATAGGGATGTACTTAGTTACAAAAACAACAGGGCTTATGTGTGGCCCAGTGATAATAGGAGGGGATTCAGCAACCAGGAGAGACATTATGAGGACAATGACAGAATGGATAGAAACAATTATGAAACGAATTTTCAGGGGGGGAGGTTCTTCCCTGCCCCGAAACAACACAGAAGGCAATATCATTAGTGAGAAAGGCCTCTGATAGAGGAGTATCTACTTTAACAGATACTGTGAATGTTGTAACAACATGCGAAGGGAGTGGGTCCTCCGTTGCATCTACTAGCACAATTTCATGTGCTGTACCCCACCCTAACAAGCAGATTATTCACACACACAATGGATTTAATGTGTTTAATTACACTGACACTAAAATTGAGCCAGAATATTTCACCCTATTTAGTAAGGGTATGAAATTCATACCGACTAGTCAGTTTAATCTAGTGGACACCATTAAAGAAGTAAAATATTTTAGTCGTAGGCTCAACCTATCTTTACTATTTGATAACAAAGTACAGGATAAGAGTGATAATGACACCCATAACAAAAGGTTAACTAGGAAAAGTTTATTTGTCCCTAATTACCATCCTCAGGTGTTACACTATGAGAAATTAGTATGCAAAGATTTATATAGGTTGTACAGTGACATAAGAACAAATAGGGATTATGCGAATGTATTTACTGACAATTTAAATGTTGATGAGAGGAAGTGTCTTCAATTTCTGAGGGATAGTCCACAAATAAGAATCATGAAACCCAACAAGGGGGGAGGCATAGTTTTATACAATATTTTAGATTATAACAGTGAAATTTTTAACATTTTATATTCCTCTGGGAATTATGAAGCCATATCTATTAACCAAGTGCACATTGGCTACAAAAGAATAGATTTGGCCATAGAAGAATACTTGTTGGATAGTAGAATAACCAATGAAACTTATCAATTTATTCGAGTTGAATATCCCAAAATGGCCAAGATTGTAGGCATCCCAAAAATACACAAGAACTTGGAACATCCTCCATTCAGACCTATAATTTCTGGTTCCCATTCCAAAACTTTTAGGATAGGGGTAGCTATAGATGAATGGACAAAGCATGTGTATCAGAAGGTTCACCACTTAACTAAAGACTCATGGGATTTTTTGGGAAAACTTACACCCGATCTATGGAGAGAGGACTTAATATTTCTTACTATTGATGTAACAGAACTGTTTTCTAGTATCCCTAGAGATACAGGTTTAGAGTTTTTTTACAACAGTTTACGCAAATTTTCCACTTTAAGTAGTGACAGGGTGAATTTAATTGTCGACATGATGGGGTTAGTCCTCGACCATAATTACCTACAATTCCAAGGGGAACTGTTTAGACAAACGAAAGGGGTAGCTATGGGCGCATCTTGCGCCCCGATCTATGCTAATATGGTCATGTTGGAATGGGAAACGGAGTATATTTTTAAAAGTGAATTTTTTAGCAAAATTAAGTTGTACACTAGATTTCTGGACGATTTGTTCATATTATGGAGTGGATCCATGGATGAGGTTACAGAATTTATGGATTATATTAACAACACCACAACGTTCTTGAAATTTACACATTCTATTGACAAAGTAGGGATACCATATTTAGACACTTATATTAGTAACAATGGGAAGAACTTTATGTCCAGAATATATAGAAAAGGTACTTTTTCTAATGACTACCTCAATTATGGTAGTAGCCACCCTCCCCACATATTTAGTAATGTATTTAAAGGGCAGTGCATCCGTGCTGCCCGTATGTCTTCGGACAAGGAGGTTATGGAAACAGAATTGACAACTATTTACGATATGTTTGTGAACAGAGGGTATCCTAAGGTCATGTTGGACAACATTATGGTTTATGTTAAAGGCGAATGGGGTAAAAAATATAAACCACTTTTGGGTGTCCCATTTGTCAACAAAGACAGAAATGAAAAGACATGTGACAAGTATGTGTGTGTGATTAGATTCAACCCTTATTCTAATTTGGTTAAAGAAATTTTGTACAAGTACTGGGACATTTTAACATTGAATGAGGACGAGGGTGGAATTGTGGACAAACATCCTAGAATAGTGTACAAGACTGCGTTAAATTTGAAACACCTGTTCGAGCAAGGAAAGGTACATAAAAACCAGGCCAGAGGTACTTCTAGGTGCGGATCATGCAGACAATGTAATTACATAAACACAAGTAAAGATATAAAATTGAATAATGTTACGAAAACACACATAAAATGCTGTATGGGGAATTGCAACACCCAGAGAGTAGTTTATCTCGCTACTTGCACATCCTGTTCAGCTTACTACATTGGTAAAACTGAAAGGAAGTTCAAAACCAGGATATATGAACATTTATACAAGATTAAAAAGAAAGACACGAATAATGCCTTGAGTAGACACACTTGTGAGAAAGGAAACAATCACAGCTTCAGGTTTGCCATCATTGACCAAATTAGTTAGATAGTAGTGAAGGAAACTGGAAGAACAGACTTTCAGCATTGGAAAGTAGATGGCAGATCCTATGTGACGCAACAACATATCCTGGATTAAATGATTTTATAAGTATAAAACCCTTTCTACAGTTAAATATGTGAACATTTTTCATACCAACTCCTTAGGTTATCTTTTCAAGACAACCTGGCATTTTTTAAGTCACCTGGAACTTTTAGTATTTTTGGCATCCTCAATATTCTGTGAACTAATGTTATTTCAACACATTTTGGAAGTGAGGTTGTACTTATTTGTATACACCAATATTATATATTCATATACATATATTTATGTATTTATTTATTTATACATATTTTATACACATATTTATGTATTTACAATTATACATTTATTTATTTATATATTTACACATTTATACACCAATATATTTATATATTTATATATTTATTTAATATTTATACATCATTTATTATCAACTATTACTTATTAAGTTGTATAAATATTGTATTTATCGATTCATATGTCGGTACATATATAAAAATAAAAATAACATTATGCTATTTATTTAGCAATACAATTAAGCACTTTTCATAGAAGTACAGGTTTTAACATTTAAACATTTTAATATATTTTAATACACTTAACACATCATGCCTCCCTTCTAGTTTAACGGGTCACTCATATTCCCTTTTTTTCTAGGAATTCTACTAACCTGCACTTCAATCTCTCTCTCTTTTTTCCTAGGAACCCTTTTAATCTGTACTTAAATATTCTCCATCTACATTTTTCACTACTTATACATTAGTTATTTACACCTTCATGGTATATTCCCTGATGTGGGCCTAAAATTTTTAGGAGTATATGCAGATCAACAACTCTTATATATTTTTTAACCTTTCAACCTTTATGTTGGTTTATTTTATTACATACACACACAGTTGTATCCTTTGGGTACTTTTTTCAGGTATTATTTTTAGGTACCATTGTTAGGTTTCATCATAATTTTTTATTGTTACTAGTTAGTTTTAAATTATAGCACTAGGTGTAGGTATAGCAGTACACCTAGGGCTAGGTTTTAGTGACTTGTGGATGAGTATTGCTGACAATTAGTGTCATATTAGTGTCATATTGTGTTCAGGGTTGTTTAAAATGTACAGTATGGATTGTTTTTAATGTTTTAATTTTATTATTTTTATGAATTAAATAGAACCAGGGTTTTGATTAAGTACATTTAATGTACAAGCTTGTATTGAAGGATGTATTATGAACTAATTTTGAACTTTTTTACTTTGGAGTATAGTGCTTTAAGGAACAACAAGGGGTCATGTGACCTGTGGCGCCAAAATTTGTTTAAATAAGGCTGTTACTATTGTAAATATGGTTCTGAGGAAGTCTGTTATGTAGCAGACGAAAGCGCTTAACCTCTCGTTTTGTGCTCTTTGTTACCTTTATGTACGGAAGTTTCTAATTCTTTGGTTGTCCGAGCTTTGTGGAGACGTGGTGCTGACGACATCATCGGATTACTGTTTTAGAGTTGGATCTACTACATTTTTTCCTTGATTCTTATAGCTATCATGCAATATTTTATATGCTATACTAATTATCCCTTTCTTTAACAACAGCTTCTGTTCCAGAGTCAACTAAAACTCCACCAGAGAACATATTTTACTTAAGATACCCCTGTTCCTTTCTCTTTGCCTATACTATAATATCAGTCCCTGGCAGGGAAGGCAGTTGCTGGCCTGCAGTCCAAAAGTCTTCTTGGCCTCATTGCAATATATCACCTCTCTCTCTAGTTATGTGGTCCCAATACCTTGGTTCCTTTGCAAGTTTACTCCAGTAAATTTCAATCCCCTTTTGTTTATTTTTGTACCCCTACTTGCAGTCATCTCTATTGGCAGAATTTCCTTTCTCCATTCTCATGTAGCTTAGTTTTTAGAATACTTTCTGCTACTTTATGGATATAATATTCTGTATGGTTATTATTCTCTTTAAGAATCTAAGACTGGTTGAGTTTTAAATTGACTCTAGAACAGAAGCTGCTGTTAAAAAAGGGATAATTAGTAGGGCATATAAAATATACTGCACAACATAGAGTGATTTCCTCACTACCACAAACATGTGATGGTCAAAGGCTAGATTACTATCTACATGTCCCCCCCAAGTCCCTAACTATTGGTTGACTCTTAGGGGTGTGTTTTCAATGTGGTAGTTACCAGGGGAGTATTTCTTGGCATTTAGTTTTCATGGCTCTGACACCAGTAATTCATCTGTGTCAACCCTTCTTGGACAACATTAGTGCTGATGAGGGATTCTATGACTCCTCCTAATTTACAATCATCTGGAAATTTGGTCTGCCAGAGGTCCTTGACATTGGTCTTGACTTTAGAGAAGTAGATGCCAAAAAGGAGAGTTCCCAGAATCAGCCCCTGAGGGACTCTGCTGGTAACTGGCCTCTTTGTAGAGGTGGAGTCCCCATTTCTAACTTCCAGCTTCATGTCTGTTTGCCAGCTGGCTATCCACTGGGAGTCATAAGCATTTATACCTAAACTCCTGAGTTTGTCAGTATCTGAGTCGGATATTGTGTCTAATGTCTTAGCCAGGTCAAGGTGAGCAGCGTGAACCATTTTACCTTCATCCATTGCTTTGGGGACCTTCTCAAAGAAGTCTATCAGGTTTAATGAAACCAGTAAGTCACATGTCTAGAGGTTTTCTAAGTCATTATTGATCATTTCAATAATTCTTTCCATGGCTTTGCATATGAAACTTATGGATCTGTAGATGGCCTGCCTTTGTGCAGAGGGGTGATGATGATTGCCATTCTCCATTTGTGTGGCACACAGCCTGTTTCAAGGATATTGTCATACCTCTTAAGTGCACCTCATTACGTGGAACATTCCTTATTTTGTATCTTAAAAGTTCATGTTTCCCACTATTCTACATTAAAAGGGTATGTTGCATATTCAATGGTAAGAATATTTTTTACTAATATCAATGGTAAATAATATGGAATCATATTAATTCATCAAAAGAATGTTTACAAAGTAACTCACATTTACCATTGTAAGATCTTCTTATTTGAAGCTGTTGGTCAGCTGTTCATATGTGTTCCACATTTTGCACAATTGTCCAACATTTTGAGAAGCACTGTTGCACATTCTGGAGGTAAAAGTTTGAGAGCTATGGCTATGGCTAAGGTTAAACAGTGATTCTACAGGCCTGATAGGTTGCATTTCATACCATTTAAAAAGCAGCCTGGGCTATTGTCAGGCCCCACTGATGCAGTGTTCTTGTCCCTAAAGACAGCATTGAGGACTTATTCCCTTGTAATAGTTGGGGAGTTGTATGTAATGGTATTTCCTGAAGGGAGGCTGGCAGGGAGAAAGAGAGAGGTAAAGTTAGAGTTGAATTTGTCTGCTACTAGGTTTGCTGCATCTTCTGTCTCAGTGGAGATGGCTCCATTAATAATGAGCTCTGCTTGCAATTGTCTATTGCCTTTGAGGTTGTAGACCTATCTAAAGAATGCCCTGAGAGGAGGATTTCTGGCATGGCATGGAGCTGATCACTAGCTGGCTTTCCTCCCTCTGGCAATAATCAGATTTTCTTTTTTATAAAAGTAAGGCTTGAGTTTCCTCAATAATTAAGAAAAAAGGAAGTAGCTAAACACACACATAGCACATACATGTCAAAAAGGAGTAAGATGCACCAGAAGCATGACAATTTGAAGACGAGTGACAGCCAGGAAATACCACTTTTGAGGCGACCACCCAGAAGGCAGCCTTCTATTCCTGATACTGTGGACATGGCAGAGCTGTCAGAAAAAGATAAAATATATCAGGAGGTAATTAGTATCAGATAAACTATCCAGGAGCATATCTGTAAAACAGATGCCAGACTGGATGAAAGAAATCTACCTTGTCTTCCCATTCAGATGAGCTCCAGCAGTAAAAAAAAAAAAAAAAAAAAAAGAGGAAAACTGACTCCATGGTCCATTTGGCAGAGATGGAAATAAAGCAAGAGGAAATGGAGAATATAATTAAAGGAATAGAGGGAAAACCTCAAGTTTATCAATGAACCTGAAGGCAGGGAGGGCAGAGACTGTAGAACAAATCAGTATATGGAAATTTATTCCTGCCCAGACCATTCTGATTAAAAGGGCACAGAGGCTTTTTCATTGAGAAGGACTGCCACCCTGCTTCCCATGGCCAGTTATAGCTAAACTGCAAATCTTTACTCTTAAAGAACAGATTTTGAGCAGCTTATGAAAGAAAAGGAAAATAGTGTCAGAGTTGCAACATGTAGCACAACCACCTTTGGTGGAGAAGGTTGTGCATTCTATTCCCATACCAGGTAGATCAATTACTGACACTGCAGTGCAGTATGGGAGTGTGCTGTAGTCCTAAATGTCCCCTCCTTCATATAAGAAATTAAACCAAACCCTTGTTTGATTGAGTTGGTGGTAGCTCAAGTGGATATAAAAGATCCCACTGCACCTATAGAAGAGTAGAGGGTCTGTTATTTGTACTTTATTTACAACTTATTTATATAAATATTATATAGTTACATATTTTCATCATTGTTTCTCTTCTCTTTTTTTTTTTTTTTTTTTTTTTTTACAAACATTCACAATGGAGAAAAAACAACAATGTTATCTTTACTAGACCCCCCCACTCCTCCTTCCACAAACATCATTTTATTATTTTTATAATTCCTGGAAAAATCCATTTCCCATTAAACATTATCTCATTGAGTCTTTCATTTCATGTAACATAAAATATTTTATCTATTTTTAACTTACTCTCTTTTTTAATATCCTTGTAATATTTATATGTTATCATGTCTATATTTCTTTTTCCCAAAAACTTTCTTTGCACTATTTCATCCATAATTTTCTTACTCTTCTACATGTCAAAAACATACATTCTGCTGTTTCTGCATCCCCGTACTACAAATTCATGTCTTTTTATGCCATATTACTTTTAACAGAAAGTTTATGCTTAATCTCCATAAGAAATCCTGACATTCCACCAACGTTTTACACCATTTCTTTAATAGCTTTTTTTCTTTTTGCAAAATTTTCCATGGATTAATACAAAATGATTGATTCATTACCTTATTATACCATACATTCCTTCCTTTATCTCCTCAATTGTTACCTTCCATATATTTTTTCTAGATAATTTTGTATTTCAGCATCATAATGTTCCATTTTTTTTTTCTTTTATTAGATCCAACTTCTCCCACATGCACTTACAATTACATCTCTTTCCCACTAATTTCACCTTATCTTTCATCCATATTAATACTCTATAAATTCAAAGATGCTCCAAATACTGTTGGGTTTATCAAACTAAACCACTACCTTCTTCACTCATGTGTAATACTCCCCTTTTAACCAAATTCAATTTAGTACCCCATATAAAGGAAAAAATGTTTCCATTACATCTTTTTGTGGAATCATAAAAACACTTACTATGTCATTTTACTTATCAACACTGAGTTAACCAAGTTTGCTTTCTTTTTGTATGACAATTTGTTTTCCACAGTAAACATAATTATTTTAAACTTATCAGATTTTCCCATCAGCTTTTCTTTATTTCCTGATTACCAAACTCTATTCCTAATACCATTATCTCAGTTGAAGTAAACTGTACACCTGCTATTTTATTTTTATTCCTAATAAATGATTTTTTTCTTCGTTAAGGTGCAGCCCTGTTTCTTTTAATAATGCTGTTAAATATTTAATTACCTTTTCCATGCAAGGTAAACTCTTTGTTACAATAACTATCATCTGCATATGTCATTTATACTGGAATTTCTGCATTTTTCCATTACAAATTCTGCTCTTTTCATTTTACCCTTGATTTCACTATTAAATTCATAATTAAAACAAACAGAATACTGCTCATTGGGCATCCTTGTCTGATTCAGTTATTCATTTTTATTTCTTTACGTAACCATCCATTAATTAATAGCACAGTAGCTTGTTGCCATTTTGGACCACTTCATTAAAGCCATTGCTAACACTTTAGTTTCTTCCCTCTTTTTAGATCTCTCTAAAGCTTTCAATACAGTCCCACATATCAAACTACTCTCTAAAATGTCTGCTTTAGGCGTTTCCAGTCCAACAGTCACTTGGTTCTCCAGCAACCTATCTAAACAGCTACAATCAGTTAAATGGCTCTCTCCTTACACATCTTTTCTCCTACTTAATACAGGTGTCCCACAAGGTTTCATACTTGACCCACTGCTTTTTACCATGTTTATAAATGATCTACATACATCCTCCCAACATGCTATATGTATACAATAGGTAGATGATGCCACTGTCATTTGTTCATCTAATAGTCCTTCCCAGTTACAATCTATCACTCAGCAGTCTTCCAACTCTATTGAAAACTGGCTCAGAGATAATCAGCTTTTCCTAAATCCAAATAAAACAGAACCGCTCTTATTTCTTCCCAAATCCCAAACACATAAAAGACACCTTCAAAATATCCTCTCAACAATACTGAAACTGACGTTGTACCTCACACAAAGCTAGTTGGTGTCATAATAGATGATCAGCTGAAAGTTGATCTTCATATTCAAAAGTACATAAAAACAACTCACCTAAAACTGGGCGAGCTGTAAAGATCAAACAGATTCTTTACCAACTCCTCAAGAGTTAATCTAGGCAATACATACCTCCTTCCTTCACTACTATATGCCTCACCCATTTTCACCAACATTCAGATCTCCATAAGATCAAAACTTGAGCTTTGTTATAACAAATTAGCTAGATTTGCAGCCAGTTAGTCATACAACTCCCACCACTACTCTTCCCTCAGATATTTAAACTGGCTTATGTTGCCTCACTACCTGAAGTTCAGCCAACTCTTCCTTGCTCATAAAAATGGTATATAAATCCTCATCCTGCCCAGCAACCAGCAGCATTCTTAACCATTACCTCCCTAGTCACCCTCTTCTCTCATCTGAGAAATACCTCCTTGAAACCGAAAAAGTCTATTGGTCATTACCTATATTCCTACTCAGTAGCCAAGGTCTGGGACAGTATTCATACAGATATTAGAGCAATGCCATGTAGTCACATATTCAAACAATCTCTAAAGAGATTTTTCCTCAACTCCTGGCTCTGTACATGTTTTACACCAAGTTAAGACTACCCACTACTCCTTCATTCTCTCCTTTTTTCTCCCCACTCTTCCATCTTCCTTCCCTCTCCCTTGCTCTTCTTTCCCCCTTTCCTTTTCTCCCTTCACTTATTAGCCAAAGCACTAGTTACCTCTCCCATAGCTCCCTACTTTAACTCCATTTCCTAATCTCCCCAACTGCAAAATCGCTTTCTTTTCTCTTAGTCTTTTGCCCATATTTAAAATGCTTAACATGTTTACCATTGGTTATCACTACTGATTGTACTTTACTAGGTGTTCAATATCCTATGATTGTTGTTTAATATTCACTGTATGATTTTTCTGATCTGACTTTTTTATCCTGTATGTTGACTCTACTATTAGTTACTGCACTTCATGTAATATTATGTAGTTTATTAATTGAACTATGTATGTTGGAGTTTTTCTCCCCAACCTCCACTGAAAATGGGATTCATACCCATTCAGACTTTCCTGGTAAACAAATATCAAATAAATAAATAAAAATAAATAATATTCTCACTTTGTTCTTTATATAAGCAGCCATGCATATTATTTTAATTTCTCCTCCTACCACAAAACATTAACATATGCGAGAGATGCAATCATATAGCTAAATTGGAGGCTAAGCTCTATCTACCCAAGACTGGAACAGGCAGTCATGAGGAGAAGGTTAACAACTTGCACCACACCTCCAGCCTCACATACACATACTAAACCAGCACTGGCAAAAAATACACAAATTCACTAAATCATACTTGGAGGCTCTAAATAAAAATCTACAAAAGCATCACAGACCTCCAAAGCAGACACCCAAAAAACCTGCACCTCCCATCACAAACCAGACAACACACAAAACACAAAATCAGTGTGCCGCACAATCACAGCCCTTAAAGTGAAATAACATACCTAACACACTAATAATAGGCAACTCTATAGTCAGTCACACTGATATCCCACTCACTAGGCTGGACAAGGAGAAGGTTACTGTTAGCTGCCTGTCAGGAGCCAGAATCTGCCACATAACATAAGCACTCAGGTCACTCCAGAACAAGTACAAATATGACTCTGTCATTGTTCATGTTGGAGTGAATGACCTGATAAGTACCTCCCTGGACTACTTGAAAAGAGACATGGAAGAGCTCTCTGATCATGTAGCCCAGACCCTCACCAAGAATGATACCACAGTATAAAGAAAAAATGATCAATTTCAACAATTGTCTATGCTTCTGGTGTCATTCAAAGGGGATCCAGTGTCTGTCAGCCTGGGACGACAAGCTCGACAGGCCTCATTGCTTCACAAGAGACGGCTTGCATCTCTCACCCCTAGGCTTTCAAATCCTAGCCAAGGCTCTTGCTGCCTCCATAGTGCCTTTTTTAGGCAAGGCTCAAAAGTCAAACCCACCTCCATAAATAGCACAAATAAAAAAATGAGGGTTATGCTACTCAATGCCAGGAATTTAAACCTCAAAATGCACACGCTCAAAGCACTCCTCAGTATGGAGAACATCGACATCTGTGCAGTAACTGAAACCTGGTTCAAGGTTCCACAGAGCACCCCAGCACTACCGGGCTACAACTCATACCATAGATTTCGGCCACAGAACATGGACCGAAACACAAAAGGAGGGGGTGTATCCATATTAATCAAGGATACCTACACCTCCAGGTTAGTGGTGCAGCATGATACCCCCGAGATCATCCATGTGCAACTAACATCAGGCAAATCTGCAATGCAAATTGTGGCCTGCTACAGATCAACCTCCATGACCACCACACCGCCTTTCTGGAGACACTGGAAAACATGAAGGTCCTACCGAACACCCTGATATTGGGCGATTTCAATTACCCCACCGTTAACTGGGAAAACTACTCAAGTACAAACTCCCAGGTCCAGCTCTTCCTGGAATTTATCAACTCAAATGCCCTGGATCAGCTGGTAAACTCCCCTACCAGAGGTAAAAACATATTGGACCTGGTCATCACAAACATGGGCAACAGGTGTTCCACACCAGAGGTCAACCCGTCACTGGTTAGATCAGACCATAAACTAATCACTCTGGATGTCCACACCACCACCTCCAACCAAGGAAACCACAGTGAAAAACTTTTTTATAGCAAACTTCACCTTACTTAAGACAGAGGTGGTAAGTTTCACAGCCCCCACACTAAAGGATAACAGTGTCCAAGATGCAGGAACCTTTACAAATGCACTCTATGAGCACCTACAAGGATGCATGGATTGTGCCATCCTTAGCAAAACCAAGACTCACTCCCCTAAGAGAAGGAAACCAGTCTGGTGGACCCCTGCCATAAACAGGCTATACAATAGGAAGAGGAAACTAGTTCAGAAAAAAAAAGCAAATCCCAAGAAAGAAAGACATCCCTTGATCAGTATCAGTAAGAAACTAAGGTCCCTCATAAAATCCCCCAAGGCTAACTTCGAAAGAAAAATAGCCAAGGATTCGAAAGATACCCACAAAGCCTTTTTAGCTATGTCAAGAATCTAAGTGGCAACCCACAGATATGCTCTGAGCTACTGCAAAATAGCACAAAATATACTGAACCCACTGATATTGCCAACATCCTGGCAGATAGATTCAGTGCAAACTTCACCCCCCTCTTACCCCCAAAAGGGCCCACAACAATACCGGAAAAGTGTAGTGTCCCAGAAATCACAGACACACAGGTGAAAACAGCCCTTTCAAAAGCCAAAAGCACAGCATCAATGGGGCCAGATGGTGTCCCAGGCTGCGTCTTGCACGAACTACAGAACAAACTAACCCCCCACCTAAACACACTGTTCAGCCTCAGCCTCTCCACAAGCTATGTACCCATAGAATGGCGCACAGCAACAGTTATTCCGCTTCACAAAGGAGGGGTCACAACTGACCTTGGTAACTATCGCCCCATAAGCCTGACTAGCCTAGTCTGCAAGGCTATGGAGCGCATCATCATGGAACTCATTAACAATGACATTGGGAACCTCCAAACACTTAACCCAACCCAGTTCAGTTTTGTTAAGGGCAGATCATGCCTACTAAACCTGGTCAACTTCTTCGAGATAGTCACCAAGGCCATAGATGAGGGGAAGGTAGTTCACACAGCCTACCTTGACCTTGCCAAGGCTTTTGACACCATTCCCCACTCTGGAATTATAGAAAAACTCACCAGCCTGAACATACACCCCTACGTCATGAGATGGGTTGCCAACTGGCTTACAGACAGAACTCACACGGTAAGAATAGCAGGCTGCAAGTGCGACTCTAAACCAGTCACAAGTGGTGTCCCACAAGGCTTGGTCCTGGGACCCCTACTGTTCGGCATATACTTCTCAGAAGTACAAGCAAACAAAAGAGGACTATGGCTAACCAAGTTCGCTGATGACTGCAAACTAGGAGCCATAATTGACTCTCCAGCTGACACGGACATTCTCCAAAAGGGCGTTACTGAGCCGGACACCTGGTGTCAAAGTCATGGTCTCAAGCTAAATGCCAAAAAATGCATAGTCATCCCATTTGGGAAAAACAAAACACCCATGAATTACCACATAGGTGGCAGCCCCCTTAATACAGAAGAGGTAATAAGAGATTTGGGGACCCACGCAGATAGTAATCCTGCATTTGACAATCATATTGCCAAAGTAGTTAGGAAATCCTTCTATGTAGCCCGTCTAATTACTAAAGGGTTCGCATCTAGAAATAAAGAGGTTATAGTGCCCCTCTACTCGTCACTCATCAGATCCATCATAGAGTACAATGCCCCATTTGGGATGTACCTCACAAGACACTTCCAACAGCTGGAAAGACCATAAAAGTACCTCACCAAGAGGATTACTGGTCTCAAACATATGTCCTATGCAGCCCGATGGGAAAAACTCCATCTGTACTCAGTGGCATATTGCTTACTAAGAGGTGATCTCTGCCTGACTTACAAAGCCATGTCCAGCTCAGAATTGATGGACATGCTCCACCTAAAGAAATCCTAGTCACTGCGAGCCACTCGCTCTAGTGAGCTAAACCTCGCCACAACAATAAATAGAACATGCTGGAGGGATAGATTCCTGTCACAGAGACTCCTCATGCTTTGGAACAAAATTCCTAACTACATTAGGCAGAGCCCCTCACTAACACTCTTCAAGAGAAACCTTGACGAGTGGATGGGTAACAGAAAATACACCCCTGGGATCACTTCATTGGCTCTTCTTGACAGAGGCTCAGTTAATTAATCAATGGGGTGGCGAAAGCTGACACACTCTGGCTAGGCTTATAAATGCCCTCGGGAAGATAGCCTAGTATCTACCTATGAACTTCACCGCCATTCGCAGGTTCACTTTATCATCTTAGTCAATATATCATCCTGCAACCCTCCTGATTGAAGGATTGTAATTACACACTCCTCTGTCATTTTTCAACTTTGCAAACAGCTTCTGCTAAAACAAGATCTCTGAATCTATCACCACACTATCTCTCAACCTGGCATTTGCCTCTCTTCCCTCACTTCTAGTTTCCATAATGTGCGATGTCCTCCCAGCTGCCACTGTGGATTGTAAAGAAATAATTGATGGTACTCGTCACGATTACTGTAATGGAGAAAAAAAACTCCCCAATGGCATGGCTAAATTTCTCATAGTAGTATAACCACCACTTTAGATCTCCTCAAAAAGAGGCTACTAGCCTAGTGGGACTAACCTGGTCAAAAAAGAATAGATAGATAAATAAATAATGAAAATTAAGGACAATCAGGTCTTTGTAGACCAAAATTATTCTCTAGCAGCGAGACTGAGGAGAGCCCAGTTTGCTCCATGCTTCAAGCTATGTAAAACTGTTGGTTTGAGATTTAAACTAATGTATCCTGCTGTGCTCAAAGTTTTCTTTCCAGTAGGAACAAAGTCCTTTTCCCATCCACAAGCAGCCATGAAAGAACTGCAAAACTAGCACCAGGAGAATGAAGGAGCTTTGCAATCACAGGATGGGATGAGCAATGGAGCCACAAAGGAAAAGGACCATAGACTAACCTAGGACAGATGAACAGTAAAACCATTCCTGCTGTTTAAACTGCAAAAGCAAGAGAGACAGACAGATG
The DNA here is from genome assembly GCF_019279795.1 of Protopterus annectens. Lineage (NCBI taxonomy): Eukaryota > Metazoa > Chordata > Ceratodontiformes > Protopteridae > Protopterus > Protopterus annectens. Next base: position 764,270,726 of record NC_056745.1, read on the forward strand.
GATATAGACACTAATAGAATTCAGGACAGTATACGTGAGCAACTCCTTGAACAAGAGTGTGAGCCAGTGCAAGAAGACTGATAGTCTTGAGTATCAATGTTGATAAGACAGAATGATTAATAGCAGTGACAACATACTATTTTCTTTTTTTCTTTTGCCCTAGTCTTATACAGCAGTCACAGTATGTAAGGAAGTAGTCAAGGGTGAGGGATGGTGTTGCTGGGGTCCAGATGCTGCTGTATAGCAAAGGGGAGAAGCAGACACCTTGACTGACATGGAACTGTTTGAAAATGCCACCTGACCAATGCAATGTGTAATAGGGTACAGACTTAGTGGAGTAGTGGGAAGTAATACCCTGAGATTTGCAAAAGACACTCGTTTTGTGTATGCTGTATCTATTTTAATTAAAATCTGCATTGGGTTGCTGTGTATCATGCAGCTGGAAATCATTTAAAACATGGCTCTTCCTGAATAGGAACTAGCCTATAGTGAATGAATGGGCAAGGGTGTCCTCCACTTGACAAAGAAAATTGGAAACAGTTATGGTTGTGTTAGTAGGTTTCACTTTTTGATTGATAGCTATAGTCTGTGGTACGTCTTCATGTATCCTTCGCAATGTTGGCAACTCACATTGTGTGAATTAATACTCCCATTTGAGGAGTATCAGCATTAGTTTAAGCTATAATTCAATTTATTTACTTAAAGAATAAAATATAAGTTAAATACAATAGGCTAATGAGTAACTAACCCACAGTGCTCTCCCAAAGTTAACTCGAGTGGGAGAATCCTTTGAGAAATCTAGGGAGAATGCTTGTTGGAGAAAATCCAGTGTGTAGATGCATTGACATAATGTTGGCAAAGATGATGTAAATGGACCAGCTGCAACAACAAGGGATGACACACAAAATAGCAAAGGGCTGTAAGATGGGAGATATAGTTCAGTTACAAGAACTAGTATAAGGGCGCTTTAAATATGAACAGTTACAAAACCAAGATAAGTGGGACATTAAAGGAAATGGTAATGACATCCAAGCTGAGGAAGGGGATCATGGATGGAGGACATGTGTTGAGGATTTCCTATGACACAGCCTGTAAAGCACTACAAGGAACACATGGGTTTGGATGAGGGGAGGATGTCAGTGTATACATAGTTCAGACTGTTACTTTTTTCAAGATGATTCTAAGTTTGTTTTAAGTTCAAGGGGAGGATTAAGAAAGCAGAAATAAGAGGAAAGGCAAAGAGGATTGATCCTGAAGGCATAGTCACCATGATAAGTGGGGGAGGGTAGAGGGATAATTACATTTGGAAAGATAATGCTGAAGATGATGACTTGGAATGTCAGTGGTCTAATGGATTGGGGAAGTTGCAGCAAGTATTAGAATACTTCAATAAGCATAAGATAAACATGATGATGATACTGGAAACACTTGTTGTCCACAGAACATAAAGAATTAACTAAGAAAGAATTTGAACAGGGATATTATGCGAGTGTTTCAGAGCAAAGGAAGAGAGGGGTTTTAACACTGTAGAGGAAAGGACTTCCTATTTAGATCAAAGAACATATAAGGAATTATGAAGGTTGATGTATTCTAATTAGAGGGACTTGGCAGCAAAGGAGAATTACAGATTGGAGTGTACTGGATAATAAGGATGATAACAGCTAATTGCCTCCTATATGCAAGGCGTGGGGATTGGAGTGTACTGGATAATAAGGATGATAACAGCTGTGTCACCCCACCACCTCTGGGCCAGTAATCAAGGAGCCTCATTCCTCACCACTGGCACCAGTGGGGACACACACACACACACACACACACACACACACACACACACACACACACACACACACACACAAACACACACACACACACACACACACAGCTATGCCCCCGTTTGCCCAGACTATAAAGTAGTTATCACTGCTACCAGAACCCCTTGCAAGCTACTGTAAGGCCCTTACAAAGGTACTCAATATACTGACCAAGAGCAAGGCTATTAGGAGTGGTCCACACAGTGTCATCAAATAAATATGCAAATACTCTCAAAACTTAAATATCTCTAGAAAGATCAGCCACAATGAAACGTTTAAATATATTTAATAATAAAAAATAAAGAGCAAGAAATACTAAGTATATATTCATAGTGACATCAGAGTTCAAAATCACAGAAAATATTTAAAATAACATTTGAAGGACCAGCTAACACGTACATGAACTACTAACCATGAACTTATAAAACAAAAAAAACGTCCAGTTCCAAGACAGTTAACCATTTACTTTTTGGATGATATCTTGATTTTTTGGAAGAGGACAATGGAGGAAATCCATGAATTTGTTGACTACATAGGCACAACTATACCATTTCTAAAATTCACCAGTAAGGTACATGAAGACAAATGTGAATACTTAGATATTTTGATTTACAAAGATAAAGGTATTTTGAACTCTAATATCTATAGAAAAAAGACATATTCTAATTCTTTTTTACATTTTAACAGTTGTCACCCATATACCCAAAAGAAGAATATTATGAAGGGACAGATGGTGAGGCTGTCCAGACTTGTGAGTGTAGATGAACATTTTCAAAATTAAATGGTGAAATTAATGGACATGCTCAGTGAAAGAGGATATTCCCGGGACATTTTAATTAAAAATAAGTAAGGAAGTGGAGGATAAAAGAAGTACTGTATTCAAACTCATATTAAAAGGAGGATTATTAAAAGATGGAATGAACAATATAAATTAAACTGATTCTGAAAGGAAAAACAAAAGAAGGGCCTTAGTATTACCATACAATGAGGTAGCTGTTAAAGTAAAGACCATAGTACAGGAGACATGGCAAAGTGTCTTTAGAAATGAACTTATAGATATTTTAGGTATTGCACCTGAGTTTATCTACAGTACAGGTACAAATTTAAAAGAACTGTTGGAGACTAATATCAACTTGAACATACATAAGATGTCAAAGATGAGTAAATGTGGATTTTGCAGCACATGTAAATACATTAAAGATGGACCATATGTTGCAGTTTACAACTACAGGAGAACTATTAGGTGTCCTGGATTTTATAACTGCAACACGAAGATGGTTGTTTACGTTGCTACATATATAAGCTTCTCCACATATTACGTAGGGAAAACTATAAGGAAGTTAAGGACACAGATATTAGAGCACGTTAGGGATATAAAAAATCTGTTAGTTCCTTGTATGTAGACAACCAAATATGTAAAGATTTAAAAGAAAAAAATTTTTGTGATTGACCGTGTCCCTTACAATGAGAAAGGTGGAGATAAGACCCTATTGTAAGCAAAAGAGTGTCTGTGGCAATTGAGACAATGTGTCTAACCCTCCAGGTTTTAATGAACATATTTCCATCTCAAGCATTTTGAAATATAAATCACATTGTATTTGACAAATGTATATATTTTATTATTCATTTTTTTCCATATTGTTTCTCTAGTATTTATTTTCTTTTTAGCTTTTTTAGAAATTGTATTTTGAGAAATGCACACATTTTACTTTAAGCCTTTTAAATAGGTTTAAATAAATTTTTAAGATGTTTTAAGTATTTGCATAGGTAATTTGTTGGCTTTCCTGATTGGTTTTACATACAGGGGGTGTGTTATTTACATGTGTATATATATATATATATATATATATATATATATATATATATATATATATATATATATGAAGCTGTTTTAAATTGTTTTTCCACTCTGATGATGCCCAAAGAAGCAACTGGGTGAAAGCACTTAGTGGACGTGAAGTTGTTTTATACTCAAATGGTTAACTGTCTTGGAACTGTCTGATTTTTTGTTTTATAAGTTCATGGTTAGTAGGTCATGTACGTGTTAGTTTCCTAGTACAGACTTTGGGTCTCTTGCTCCATTGAAACCTGTGAGATAGCATCTTTATGGCCTAACCCATAAAGTGATTTCATTTCAGATATATTTTAAAGTTTGCTGGACTGATGTTAACCTTCCAGTTTCCTCTGTTAAAACATATACATTTAAACAGTTACAATAGTGCATGTACATTTCTGTTCTCTCCAGTAGAGCACACTGTGGATACATTTCAAACACAAGCACTTTACAAATACCTTTTCAGCACAAACATCTGTACAAATCAGTTTGATATACACATAACATACAGTTCTAATACATTTGTAACACAATCATCTTGTATAAATCAGTTTGATATTCACAAATGACATAATTATTTACAAAATTCCAGCTAGCTGTGCTGGCCATACCTCCTATCATCACACCAGCCAAGGCCCGCAAACGAGTAAGAGAGGACTAGAGATGGTGGGTATTAAGGGCACTGTTAAAAATCAATGGTCTGCAGAACATACGAGGGTTAGAAGCTAGAGATAAAAATAAACGCATTGGTATGGTAGATTTGGAACCTATTCTAGGCTGGACAGGTTATACATAAAAGAACATGCGCATATGGTTGGATATTTGAGAAATCACTCTACACTGTTATCAAACTATGCATCTCTTGAATTGTGGCTACAGACTGGGAGTGGTGAAAACAGAAGTAGAGACTGGAAGCTTCAGGTTGACTGGCTCAAAAATGCTAGTATAATGCTAGTATAAAACAGAAGATAAAGGAAATAGTGTGCAGCTAAGGAAAAGAAGCAGAGGAAGAAGTACTGGTGCAACAGATGCTTGGTAAGGCATAAAGCAAGAACTATAAAGGGAAATGAGGAATGTGAAAGGATATGGGAGGAGCAAACAGGCAAAAGAGACTACAATTAATGAAATAATTGCAGGATGAGAGAAAGAGAGAGACTTTAGATGTTGTGCATAGAGAAGAACTTGATAATTTGGAAAGAGAATGGCGAGAGTGGTAATAGGAGAAAAATGGTAGCTATTCAAATATTTTATGGAGACCACCCCAAGCAAGTGAGGAAATTAGGATTGGGCCTGAGACAACAAAAAGCAGAGATGGATTTGGAAGGTAAAAGAGTGTGACACAGGCAGGTTAGTCAATAGCCATTTTTTTGTCCAGCTCAAATGCTTCAGTGAGGGTGATCTCTTACACAGATGCAGGCACCTCATGAGAAGCTGGTTCAGGCATTGTCCTAAGGAGACATGCCTGGATGTGGCTATGTGACATTGCAGAGCCCTTTAAGATGTCCTTCATCAATGCCCCATTCAATGGCAATATTCTTATTTTGGCACTTACCTGCAGTGAACAAGATGGAAAGACTGTCTGAGATGGGAATAAAGTTTTCTACCCCACAATGAACCTTTTCCAGGAATCAAAGAGGCAGTAAGAAAAGATGTTTCCAAAAATATCAGGAACCTTTCCAAGATCCACTTGGAGAAAATTCCTCCAGAGGCAGAGGAAGCAATTCTAATGGAGACATCACCCTGGAGGCAGAGGAGGCCTGCAGAACCAGGGTTTCTGGAATTCTTTTCCAGACAGACCCTTCCAGTGTTCCTGAAGTGCTGCCTGACTGTCCATCTCTGGAGGCAGTTGGGGGATGATTATCCCTGCACCCAGAAGCCTGGGCAAACATAACAGATGATACCTAACCTGGGTACTAAATATCATATCCAGAGGCTATTTCATTCCATAGTTCTAACTTCCTTTTCACAAAAGAAAGAAACTTCCTGACATTCCACCAGTCAGAGGAAAGCAGCAGCAAAAGAAATTGAAAACCTGCTAGGAAAAAGAGTCATCCAAAAGGTACCACCAGACTAAACAGGATTCAGAACTTACTCATGCTTCTTTTTACTCCCCAAGAAGACAGGGGACCTCAGTCCAATTTTGGACTTAAGCAAACTGAATCAGTAGGTGAAGAAGTTGAAGGATGACTGGATGTGCTCAACAGATCTTCAGGATGTGTACTATCAAATTAAAATAGACAGACTCTCCAGAAGACACTTACACTTTTGTCTGGGAGCCAGTCACTACCAATTCAAAGCCCTGCCATTTGCACTCACCACAGCCCCCAGGGTGTTTATCAAATGCATGGCAGTGGTGGTTGCTCATCTGAGACGCAAAGAATTCTGTTTCCATATCTGGATGACTGGCTCCTCACCACCCCCTCCAAGCATCTTCACCTGCATTCCAGAGACTACTTGCTCCAAATTTGCCAGTCACTGGGGATAACAATAAATTATGCCAAATCAAATCTGACACCAGTCCAGGGCCTGGAGTTCATCAGTACACTTCTGTACCACCTCATTGCATATCCACCATCAGTAATCAGGATCATCTACCTATTTTCCATCCATCTCCTCCAGCAAGGTCAGTTCTTCAAACACTAGGATCCATGGCAGCAGCTATAGTATTACTTCCCTTGGTATGTTTCTTTATGCATGTCCATCGGTGGACTCTAGCTGTTCAGTGGTCAATTCTATGTCAACCCCTATCCTTTCCAGTCAAGCTTACTCCAATATGCAAACAACACATTCACTGGTGGATTCAATCGGACAACACTCATTTAGGCCGACCCTTTGTTTTGCTGTCTCCAATGGCCACAGTGACCACAGATGCTTCTTAACTGGGGTGGGGGGGGCATTTCCTGGGAAGGAAAGTCCAAAGCATGTGGTCCCTCCAAGAGACGAAGCTGCATATCACTGTACTACAGATGAGAGCAGTCTTACTAGCATTGCAGGCATTTCAAGAAGCTCTTTCTCTAGGGACTACTGCAATTCAGACCGACAATGTGTCTGTGGTCTAGTACACCAACAAACAAGGAGGGAGGAACCCAATATTATCTGCTCTGCAGATAGGGCATGAGAGTGTGGTAATGGATAATCTCATCATACCACTTTCTAACTGCAATGCACATTCTAGAGAAAACCAATGTGTTAGTGGACAAACTAAGCAGATCCATCCTGATGCCTCACAAGTGAATGCTCAGTCTATGGTGGAAAGGATCTTCTGTTGTTGGGGCCAACCTTGCTGTGACCTCTGTGTATCCCCCACAACAAGTGCAGCAGGTACTTCCACTCTTATCCTCCCTTAGGGGGGAGTCACTGAGAGATACGCTAGTTCATGCTTGGCCCTCCGGTCTTCTTTATGCTATCTCCCTCTTCCTCTGATTCCCAAATTTCTGCAAAAAGCAAGTTGGCTGAAGAGCTCAGTCATCCTCATTGCCCCCTTCTGACCTTGACAGGTATGGTTCCCCTTCCTATGGTCTCACCTTTACCCTCCATGGATACTGGAGCCATCTCCAGATCTCCTGTCTCACCCATCAGGGATCCAATATCCTAATATCCAGTCCCTCAAACTAACCATATGATTTCTCCACTTCCAGGGTTTCTTCTCCTGTATGTACCATTATTTTAGCTTCACAAAAGGAATCTACTAAAAAAGTTTACAAGAGGAAGTGAAAAAGATTCTCCCTTTGGGTTTAGAATAATGAGCTTGACCCTTTCTCTGCTCCAATTTCTGCAGTACTTGAATTTTTAGCAATCATTTTTAATGAATGAGCTAGTTTCTCTACCATTAAACTACAATTAGCAGCTATTTCTAATTTCTACACAGGAGACATAAATTATTCTTTGGCTTCGTCCAAATTATGCAATGCATTCCTAAAGGATATTTTTCTTCTCAGACCAGCAATAAATGATCCTTTACCCCCCCCCCCCGGGATCTCTCAGTTCTGCTACAAGGTCTAACCCAGAAACCTTTTGAACCTTCAGCTAAAACTGATTTAAAATTCCTTTAGTGAAAAACAGTCTTCTTAGTAGACATTTCTTCTGCAAAGAAGATATCTGAACTCCAAGACTCCTTCCTCAAAGTCCCCTTACATAATTTTCCATAAATATAGGGTTACCTTGCAGACAAACCCTTCATTTTTTTACCCAAAGTGGCTTCTAAAAATAACATTAATCAAGCCATTCATTTACCAGTCTTCTTTCCAAATTTTTGAATAAGTACATGCTTCATCTCCTTGATGTACACAAATAATGTTTTTATCTTCACAGGACAAAACAAATCAGAAAACCAGATCAACTTTTTGTCTCTTTTCACCAAAAAAGACTGTGTCCAGTGTCTGAAGTCACTTTAGCCAAATGTATTACAGATTGTATTTCTCGGGGCTATTCTTATCAAGGCATGACCCTACCCGAACCTCCCAAGGCAGATCCATGGTTGCTTTTTGGTCAAGAACATCTATTGATGATATTTGCATTGCAGCCACATGATCCAATGCTCATAACTTTGTTACTCATTACAAATTGGATATTACTTTTAGAAAAAGAGCTGCCTTTGGTTCAGTGGTATTCTGGAATATCCTTCCATGACGGCCATCCAAGATCAATGTAGCTTGGGTCTCTGTCCCATGGGTTGAGGAAGAATGAAAAGGACATCAGATTTAAAAGTTATGTACTCATCGTACCTAACCATCTCTGTTGTCCATTTTCATTCTTACTCAGTTTCCCTCCTAGCCACCCCCTGTCCTTCATTTACTACAGAAACCTCTTAGACATTTTTTGGAACCTACAGTTTCAGGTTTGAGCCTCTTCTTTCTCAGTTAGCCTCTCCTATCTCTGTCTAGCATTATGCCCTTATCAAGCAAACTTGATCTAGGTAATGGGGATGGATTGAGGCATTATGGGTAGAGGGAGGAGCCTGAGAGTTGGAGTCGAAGTCTGGAGTATGCGGCCAAGTCAGATCAGAGGACTGGCTCCAAACCATCGGATGAGGAAGAATGAAAATGGACAACACAGATACCTAGTTATGGTGCATATGTAACTTTTAAATTTCTCACTGAGAAAAGAATGAAAAATGTAAGAACTATAGTAACATTTTGCTATTTCAGATTGTGGATGGTAAACACACACACTGTCCCAACAAGTCATAACACTTTTGTGTGTCAGCAATGATCACAATGACCTTTTACTTTCATGTACAAGATGCATCCACACCCATTCCCCAAAAAAGTAGCCCATTTCTGTGCAAATCAGTAATATTTGATGGTAAGGAAAATGAAAGAGAAAAAGAAACTACTACAATAATATAGTAAGTTTACCATGTTGCTCTTGGACAAATATACTCACCCCCAACATACACTAAGCACCTCTCAGAGATTCACTGCATTAAGCAATAATCAGGGACAATTGAGAGACTGTGACTTACTTACCTCAATACAGACAAAGAAACACAAACAACAATTCTACCCATGCTGTTCATGGCATTGGTAGTGCATTCCACACTCTCCTGATCTCGGTTTATTTTGCTTAGACAGGCTGGGATGTACTCTGGAGTAAAGGAAATAATGTACTCCCATCCTAAAAATAAGATGTAAATCTTTCTATAAAATAGTTGTCAAACTACAATGTCTTACAAAAGTCCTCTCCCTTGAAAATATATTTAAATCCACTGTAGCACCACTCTTTCTGGAATTCCAGACAGCCAAACCACAATGTTTAGATAACCAGACTGGCCCTAATAGAAAGCACCCAGCCTGCAGGTCTGGTCTGAATCAACAATCAGCAATTAAAAAAAAAAACAAAAAAAAATTGCAATTGTGGCTTGGCTTTCTTGGCAGTTTAACCCACTGAATCATGAATCTGAGACAAGCTTACTCAGGCTCTGGCTTGTCCACTTCTAATCTCCAGTAAACTTAAATATATGTTATGGTTTTCCTGGGTCATAGAGGGGGGGCCTACAGCTTGTAAGGAAGTGGTACTGGATTTTGCCTGTGGTGATTTGAACACAGAGAAGCTCATGTGCATCTTCCTCTTTGTCCATATTTATTTTTGATGTAACTGAAACAGGCAAAGGAGGAGGAAAATAGAGTAGCACTTATAAGCTTGGATGTGAAAAAGTCATTTTATCAGGCAGAATGGGGCATTTTAAGGAAAATGCTGGAGACCTTCAGGTTGGGCATCTAGTTTGTGGAACTATTGTGTTTTATATATACCCACTCTCAGACCTGAGTTAAAACCTAGTTCAGGCTGTCCTTCTTGATCTCTCTCATTCCTGAGGTATGAGGCAATGCTGCCTGTTTTCCCAGTTTTGTTTGCCCTTCTTATTGAGCCAGTTGCAGAGCTCATTCAAATATCAGAGTTACAGGACCATATGGTGGGGCTGGAGGAACATAAAATAGCCTTATATGCTAATGATATTGTGCTACTTTTGGAAGATCTATGGACGGACTTGCCTACATCATTTGAACTGCTTTAGGCCTTTGAAAAAATATCTGGCTAAAGAGTTAATGTAAATGAGTTAAGATGACTGTGCACTAACAGCTTGTTTCTAGCTGTCCCAGTGTGAGAATAGAAACTCAGCAGAGAAGGCCAGTACACTTGTGTTTATTGGTGAATTTCAGTAACTGGCTAGTAAGTACATTGGCTGGATGCAAGGAATAAAGAAATACAGAAGACCTGGAAAAAATCAGCTACAAAATGTGAGGAAGAAACACTGACTAGGGAGAGTTCTGCAGATGTTCAGCAAAAAGTAATGCAACTTTCAGACATGAACAACAATAACCTACAGGATGATACAAGACAACTGCATGCAGATCTGGTTAAAATAAAACACTGATAGAGTATATCAACACAAACAACAAAAGGCTGGAAGAAGTTTTAAACAGATATACAGATGAGATGATAAAACTGCAAAAATCAGAGGTCAAAATGGCTGGCTGAATATGAGACTGCTCAGGAAGAGATGTTTCAAAAAATAACAATATTAGAGGACAGAGCACATAGAGAAAACTTGAGATTTTCAGCTATACCAGAGAAGCTGGAAGGAACACACTGCATTAAATTTATGAAAGCACAAATAAGAAACTGGACTGCTATTCCTTGTTATTGACTTGTTAGCTGAACGGGCACATCATGTGTATGCTCCAAATTTAGCTGTAAGAAAGCAACCTAGACCTTTAATAGTAAAGATGCAATCCTACAAGCAGAAAGAGTTGATTTAGTCAAAACTGTGGCAGGAGGACACAATACTAAAAACTGGAGACAGCAGAGTGTTTGTGGAGAACTGATTACTCTGCGTACACCAGGCAAAAGATAAGTAAATTCATTCCTCTCATCAGAGAACGTTGAGATGCAGATGTAAGTTTCAAACTATTGTATCCAGCTGTCTTCAAGATATTTTTCCCTGGAGGGACAAAATCATTTTTTGATGAAGTGCATGTTAAGAAGGAAATACAAACATTTGTCCAACAAAAAACTGAACTGTGAAACAAAAAGATTCAGCTTCTTGTTCCTCTGGTAATAAACACCACAGAGAGACTGCACCTATGAAACCTTTTCCAGTATTTCAATAGAAAATGTTGGAGAAAAGGAAGGGTGCATGAGAGTTGACTAGAAGAATTGAGAGTATGTTGGAAATGAAGCAGAGACAGGATTTGGGTGATGGAGAACAGTAATAAAATCAGTAACAATGTGGGATTACAATGCAATAATTATATTTGTGAAATATGACAGCACAACAAAATCTGGAAATATTGGACTTTTTTCAAAACATGTTTGCTAAGTGGGGGACTAAGTATATACCTACTTCATGTCATTAATGTTCAGAAAAATGCATTGGGGAAGAGAAGGGAGCACACTAACTGTAAGTAAAGAAAACACTTTATTTTCTTAATAGTACTGTATTCTGTGTTGCATGGTTTTCTTCCTTTGAAGGATATTTTGGGTGTAATGGGTATTGTAAACAGGTGTTTTTATTTTTCTCCCTTTCTTTTTTTTTCTTTTTGTGTAATTTTGAGAAACAGGCAATGTAAAGATAGGGGGGAAAGAGGAGCCTGGTCAAAGGGGCATAACAGAGTTCAAATTAGTGTGCTTTTTTTCCATTCTTGCATGGGGAAATGACTGATTAAGGACCTTTGTTTTAAGGCAGAGAGCAAGTAAATGAAAAATAATACTGAATATTTTAAGGCCTTTTTTCTAGCACATGCAAATATGTAAACTATGTAGCATTTCTGCAGCTGATCTTCATGCCTCCATGGAGACAATCTGATAAAGAGAAACTGGAGACAATCTGTTGGAAGGGGATTGGCTGAGAGAAAAGAAGAAAAAAAAAATCAGAGAAAAACAATCAGGTGGTTTTCCCAGGTGTGACAGCGTTACAAATAATACAAAACCTGTTAGACTTGAAGTAAAGTTCTCTGTTTTTTTAAATGCAGTGGGGATACTAGTATAAACAAGTGCTTTTGTTTTTTCATGTTCACCCTACTCCTCTCTTTTTCTTTGTTCAGTTTTGAGAAATGTAGGCACTGCAATGAAAAAAAATGAGAGGGGGTGGAAGGATCTGGTTAAGAGTATGACAAAAGAAAAAGCAGTGCGCTTTTTTCCTATGCTTGCATAGGGAAATGACTGTGTAAAAACTCTAGGCATTACCCAGTAACAAGTTTATTACAAAGCATGTAAATGAAAAAATACTGAATATTGTAAGGCTTTTTTTCTGATAAACAAGGTACCCTTAGCAGTTTTGTGTGTGGTCTGCATTTCACTAGAAGATAATTTAATAAAGAGAAATGATTTGAAGAAAGTGTTTACTGAAAGCATTCAAGTGTTTTCTCAACTGGGAGAGTTGTAACAATGTACAAAATCAAATAGCACTTATAGCACAGGCTGTACCATGGTCTTAGCATGACTAACCTTTCTTTTTGGTAAACTTTAGCATGTCTGTGTAGCTATCAACTTAGAACTTATGTTATTAGGAAGCACAAACTTCAATATTCGAAGATGCACATAGTTTTGTGTGTCATTGTTAAGTTCATAGGTTTTAGGAGGGATTTTTTTGGGGGGGTTTCAAAAAAAACAAAGCTATTTAAGATGTGACATAGGCATACATCTCAATCATACAGAATTCCTCAGTAAATACTGGTTTTGAGGACAAAATATTGGGGTGCCACAAATTCACAAGTGGCCCCTTTAATTTCCGAATGTTGCTGTTTTTTTTTTTTTTTGGAATTTGCTCCTGACGTCATCACATGTGGGGAGTGTTATGATGATGTTAGCTTCAAGAGGCAGGCAGAAATCTGTCTGTCAGAATGCAGAGACACTTCATTTAATTTAACTTGTTGTGAAGGTGTCAGTGTGCCACTTGTTTTATTCAAGCAGTGCAGCATAGCACTAGTATATCTTTTTCTTCCTCCAGAGTCCAGGTAAGGCAAAAAAAAAGACTAAGGCATATTGCCTTATGTACGTGCGAGAGAAACTTAAGCTGAAATGAAAACGGGGTCAGCAGTTCTTATGTGAGAGAAGTAGAACAGCAGTCTCAAAAAGTGTAAAGTATGTACTGCATTGCGTGCTTCTGTTAAGGTGCAGAAAGTGTATTGCTTTTTTTCTGGTTAAGCTGAAGTGAGAAATGGCAGTTCTTGTGTGTGAGAACGGCAGTCTGCAAAAGTGTATGTATTGCTTTTCTGTTAAGCTTCTAATTCTTTGCAGAAAGTGCCCCATTTCAAGCAAGCTTGTTTCTTAATGCTACTGCTGGTTCAGTCCGACTCCATTCTGAAATCCACAGTGCTGTAGTTCAGAATGCGCATGTAAGGAACTGTTGTAGTTCTGCTGCTGACTGTAAGGAGATAGTTCATAGAGTGCTGCTTATTCATTTGCCATAGTTCAGAGTGCATGAAAGGAGCTGCTGCTCATTTGTAATTCTTTCTGTTGCTGACTGTGTAATTCTGCCTAGTGAAATACTCATTCTGCATAGTGGTAAAACAAAGTGCCGTAATTCATTCATTTGTATGTAGTGCATGTAAGGAACTGGTGCTCATTTGTAATTCTGTTGCTCATTAGGTCTGCCTTGGAAATACTCATTCCTTTTTCTGCATAGCGGTGAAGTGTTGTAGTTCATTAAGTGCATTCTGCATATGAAATACTCGTTCCTCATTCTGCGTAGTGTGTGCGAGTATGTGTATACGCTTTTTAATACTTTCTTTTTATAATTAAGTTTTCTTGAAAGCCAAATATTGTTAGATACATATATTTTGCATAATGCTCCACTAATTGCATTGTTTGTTATACATATTTTGTGCATATATTCAGTGTAATGTTGCTTAATGCAGAGGCCTTTAAACCAGTAAGTGATATTAAAGTCAGAAATGCAAGTAGTGAACATACATATAATAAAGCTGTCAGCTCTTTTGTAAGAATCACAATTTAGTAGATAAAAGTCAATAAAGGTCTATAGCTGGGAGAAAATCTGGGGTAGTGCTGTGGATGTTGGGGGAACAGCACATTTTAACTGTTATTCACAATGTATGATGATTTCAAAATAAGTTGTTTGTATCCATTGTTTTAATAATGTCTTGGTTACTACAAGGCCATATTTACTGGTATGATCGTTTGATTTGCTATGTTCTTTAGAAATAACAGCTGAAATTAATTCAAATATTTAAAAATTTACCCTGCTGAGTACATCTTTTTTGTATCAGTAAGCCTAAAATTTAAAGCATCTGACAGTATAACTAAAAGAAAAATCAAAAACTGCTTGATGCCCGTTGTTGTTGTTTTGTATTTCGGCTTATCCCGGTTAGGGGTCGCCACAGCGGAACTCCAGTCCGCTAATATGTGGTAGTGGATTTTTACATGCCGAGTTACTAGCTCTGACGCACAACCTTCAACGAAGGCATGCCCATTCACGCATGTCTCCACACAGAAGACGCTCTAGCTGAGAATCGAACGGGACAAAGTCTTGCTGTGAGGCGACAACACTACCGCAGCACCACTACCGCGGATGTGATGATAATATACCCTTGCCCATTAAGTAATTGTGTTGAATACCAATCATAAAGCAATCTCTATTGCTAAACTGTTGATCTTTTTTACATGAGTTATGTTATGTGCTACAGGAATCAGCCCACACATATTGTTTCCTTGTTTACAAATGCTTATGGATAGTAAAGTCATCTTTCCCTTTTGCACACTTCTGTATTATGTTTTCAGCTGTTGGTTTACAATTGATAAATAAATGCATAGTTATAACCCAAACATTAAATCACTTATTTTCTTCTGTGCTGCAAGTCCCATAAATTAGAGATTCACAAAGTTAACAGCTGAAATTATTTTCTCCATTTAACAGAAACTTGAGCAGTTCATTTGGCATTCAGTAGAGAGAGCTATTCAGCAGATTCTTTAGGAAGAGTAGACCCAAGCCAGCTAATGTTGCTTTCAGTAGTTATATATTCTGAGCAGAACCGAAAAGACAAGAAAACAGTGATATACGTGTGTGTGTGTGTGTGTGTGTGTGTGTGTGTGTGTGTGTGTGTGTGTGTGTGTGTGTGTGTGTGTGTGTGTGTGTGTGTGTGTGTGTGTGTGCACATTTTGTTTCATTGCTTACTGGAAAAATATTCAAAACAAATTTAAAATGCGTTCTAACAAGTGCGCTGTATTATACAAGGAATATAAATTAAAACAGTCAGGAAGCTGTATCAAAGAACATATGTATGCTTCGTGTGCAAGAGGCCTACGGTCTGAAAACAGCCCAGAGATAATCTTTATCCACCACTAGCCAGATGCATTTTCTTTGGATGTGGGTTTCAAAGCGGTTTCAGTGAATGAGAGTTTCAAGGGCAGAGAAGTTTTAATGCTAAGTCTATTTTCATTGTGAGACTGTATTGATTTGTTTAGCAGATGTCTATTAGTGTTTGTGCTATAAAATGTAAAATAAAATCCAAATAATTGTAGAATTAAAGCAGTATGCATAGTAGTATTTATGGTAAATGGAGCAAAATAGCCAAGCAACAGGACACTGGAATGGCTGCAGGGGGACTCTGGGGCCATATTTTGGTTGTCTGTTCTTCAGTTTGCATTTGAAAATTGATATCCCAGAATTCCACTAGAGTGGGAGGGGTTGCATAATTATACATACAAAATTTTATGTTAATCAGTTTACAGATTTGTACCTATTTTTCATGGGCCTTTGTCCAGATCTTTGATGTTTCCAGGTTGAGAGGTATGGACATAGGAGCAAATGGATATAACATGAAACAGCTGTATAAAAGACCAACCTGCCAAACAGTATGTAAATGTAATATAAAAGTTGGAACCAGATATTTAGCTAAAGAGCAGTTATATATAAAAGGTGGTAATAATAACTATATAAGAAAATTATGCTTTTTGTAATGTCTTTCAATCTGAATGGTCTTACAGATAAATATACAAAAGAAGGAGTAGTGAACTATAATAAAAATATAAAGTGCAAATATCTATGCAACAGGAGACACACCTGGAAAGAACTGAACATGTGAATTTGATAAAGAAAGGTTTTCGGGATGGTTATTCAGCAGAATATCTGGGGCAAAGGGAAAGAGAAGTACTTCTATTAATTGCAAGAGGAGCTCCAATATTGATAGAAAAGGGGAAAAAAAGATAATAATGGAAGATGCATGGTACACTAAGGAGCTACTGGCTAATGAGAAGGATTATACCGGCATACACTTACATCCCCCATAAAACTGCTATAATGGAGCTTAAGAAAATTCTGGGAGAAATAGCTTTCAGCAAGGTATATTACTTATAGGTGGAGACTGGAATTTGGTTTTGATAGAGATTGTATAAATTAAAATGCTTTCCCTAAAATTATACTGTGTGCAGTAAAAGAAAATATGGCTTGCTTTACAAGAACAGTTAATTTCTTGTAAATGTTCAGCTTAGATATTAATAACATATAGCTATGGACTTTCTGTAAAGGCATCCTGTTATAGAAAAAAGGAACTTGACTTTCTTTGAGCTTTCAGATGCAGAAATAAATGAAGTAAAATACAGACACTTCAAGTGATGCAAAGATGACGCAGAGAGACTTTTTGTGAAGTCTTCAGATAGCGCACCAAAGAAGGACATAAGAAAGTGTCCAGGCTAGAAATAAACATGGACGTTTTCATGATACAAACAGAAACCAGAACAAGTCACAAGGACATTAAAAATAATATTGGTTGAAAAGAGTATATAAACTGGACAGTACGTTTCACTCTTTAGTGACATTTTTGGACTGAGTGTTCATCGGTCTGTAGTTATTTGTGTCTAGCCATGTTATAATAGAATTGAAATAACTCTGACAGTATTAACTGGCAAGAATTTGTACTAATACAAATAAATATTAATGGATACAGTAGTACGGTGTGTGTCTGGTCAGCCTAGCTCTCTGCTAATAATATTTTACAGTGCTGTTATTTTACAATGGTGAGCATAGCCCACTGGCCACAACCTTTTTTTATACATTACAAACAGTTAATTTTTCATAAAGGCCTTAAATTTTTCGTAAGTTCAACAGACTGACAGTTCCAGTGAACTGTCAAACAGTTCCAGTACTTCGTTGATGGATACAGAGTGATGCTGTAGAAGCTGTCCTGCGATGTTCCACCATCAGTTCATCTGTTGAAGGACATTGTGTCTTCAGATTGACTTCAGCCTGATCATCTATGCAAAATATGGTAAATTCTTCACAGTTATAACATGGATGCCAGTACAGACAGTTAACTTTACAATGCCCTCATATTGTACATATAAATTTACATGGTTTAAACCTTCTGTGTCAGACATGAAATGTAAATCTGAAATGTTTAATGTTCAAAATTTAGATAACAGTTGTGTTTGTAAATGCATAAATGCCTATAATCCATAAATAAAATGTTCAGTAATTCATAAAGACTGTTTTTTATGTGAAAGTAACTTTCCAAACTTGTCTATCTTGTCACAGGAGTCTAGTATGTAAGTCATACCATAATATATATCCTATTCTGATAATCTGTTTCATTCTAGCGTTGTTAGTTCTTCACATATACAACAGTTAAATGTACAGTCACCTAAATCTCAAACAGTACAAGTGTATGCAATTATTGTCAGTAATGTAATACACTACATAAAAATGTTACTTATAGTAAATATTGCAGATGCACAAAAAAAAAATAAAGTTCTAACATAGTAGTGTGTGCTATTCATATTAACCATTTAAAGAAAAGGCTTTCACAGCTTTTCAAAATTTCCCTAAGGACAGTAGTAAGGGACAATAATGCCGTTTAGAGAAACAGACTCAGCATAGCATTCAGACTTTACATAATGACATTTCTGGTTTAATGTATCAATCATATAGAGCCCAACAATATTTACTGAGGGCACAAACTACAGAGGTTAATCTGACAAGACAGAAAAAGCCCAGCAAGGTTTACAAGGGGTACAAAATACACCAACTGACATTGGGCAGGGTTCAGCAGAAATTACAGTTATTTCTCCTTCTGATATATATCAATACCCTTATTTATTGAAGACTCTGCCTCAGTGGCAAGACAAGAAAGTAATTTTGTTTCAATATGCTGTCATTTAAACAATGGTTGACATACACTGTGTGGTCTATTTGAAATGATGCATTATTTAAATATTTTTTTTTTGCATTTACACATGCCAGTTTGGGTCAGAAGGGAATTCATCAACAGTGTTGGCAAACCCCTAAAACATGCTCCAGTACTACGAGAGTTATGAGCATTGATTCCCAAAATGATTTACAGGAAAAGTTTACTATTGTCAAAATCAAAGCACATAAAAAATGTAATACAGAAGAGGCTACAGTAAATGCTTTGGCAGATATCAAAGCAAAGAAAGCAGCTGAAACTGGTGAGTGTCTAGACTCACATAACTGTTTTAAACACACAGACAAGGTAATACCTATCTGAAAATTATCAGTCTAAATAGCATGACAGATAAGAACAAAATAATGTTTTGGTCAGGCAAGATGTTATGTTAAAGCAATTCCGTCAGACAGTTAATGACATTCTGCAAAATGCAGATGCAGCTTTAAAATCAGTTTCTGCCAGACAGACACATCTGAAACTACACCTGCAGCAGGAGAAAAGCCAGAGTGCTAGACAATTTAAAAGAAGTACGCAGTATTGCAGATGCACATAGCAAATGTACAAAAACAGCTTGTAGACTAAGTGGTGAAAGGAAGGGGACATAATACATGGTCTGATAAAAAACAAACACAGGGGGAACATGAGCAGCTTCTGCTCCACCAAGGTTAGAGACAGATACACAACAAAGTTCAGAAAAACAGGTATGTTTTACTTGTAAGAAAATAGGCCACATTGAACAGGAATGTCCATATTACAAAACATGTAAGAAAAGTCAAATACAAAAGAGTATCTATGCAGATAATAGTGCTTCTTCAAAACCCAAAAAGAAATCAAGATAAAGAAAATACATTAAGGGAGAATCAGTCACAGGAACAAACACAGAGGGATACAGAAAAAATAAAGTATACCCTGTGAAATACACAAAAACCCACCATATAATCTCACACATGGTGCAAGTCAAGAATTAACACGTGGAATTGAAAGTACATCAGACAGGGAAAACACTAACAGTCAACAGGGAACAGGACATGCAGTCTGTGTAATCAGAGACATACCCAGAAAAACAGATCAGAATAAATTTGATTCTGATTAAGGGTGTGCCCCCCAAGTAACCTTTCTCACAAATTTTAAATGTGAAAGGACGGACACCCATTAGTGGATGTATGGGTAGAGGGGACACTATAGAAAGATGTCCTACCTGATACAGGGGCAGCAGTCTCAGTCACTAACAGTTACCTGTAAATCAGTTCAAAAGATCTTACATTCAAGGCTTTGATGGCAGGACTAGCATGGCCATAAGCAGTAAGCCAGTTAAAATATGTTTCACAAAAAATAAATCTTCAATGCAGGGTAGATTACTTATGAATTCCAGTTGCGGAACAACAATCCTTGGGGTTGATATTCTCGGCAAACTGAAAATAGTAATTGATTTCAATAAGGTTTTATGGTCAGCCACAACAGAAGACAGTTGGGATACAGCTCAGCAATTTCCTTGCTTTATAATTGACGTAAGTAACTATAAAAAAGACATTACCAAGAGACATTTACAACTGCAGGATAAATGGGAGCAAATCAAATCACAATTTCAGCCCTTATGGGCTACATCAAAAACAGATTGTGGCAAGTTAGCAGTACCAGTGAATGTAGGTAATCCTTCGGATTACATTCCTCCTTTTCAAAAGCAATATCCAATCCCCAAAAGGCGGGAGAGGATATGAAGAGGTGTATAGAACAATGGGAACAGGTAAATCATAAATAGAAAAGAGCGTATATGCAAATAACCTGCAAACATCAGAGTACACAGAAAAAGGAGATAAGCAATAAACAGAAGGAAGGACAAACCCTTTGCCTTACTGAAAAGGGTAATTACAAACACTAACAGTATAATAAAAAATGGTAAATTATGACCAGTAGAATATGGGGATAAACCTCCCTATAACCCAGATCATGGCAGGCAATAGGCATTAAAGCAATAAATTAACAGAATACAGGTTTATCAGTTGGCAGCAATGTACAGGGATCTTTTAAAGCAATGGAAGACAATGTTAGTATACAAAACTCAATGTAAATTAATTAAACAAAGGAGACAGGAAAAGTCAGAAAAATGAACATTACTTTACTGGTTTAATAAGCCAAGCCGGATTCAGAATAAACATAAAAATAACCTACAGACACAGAGTAATGTTAATACAGATACAGTGTAAAGTTAAAGTTAATACAGATACAGTGTAAAGTTAAAGTTAATACAGATACAGTAAATACATTTACAGTAATGCAAATTGTATATGCAAAATTAAAAGATGCAATTAAATGTTGGGTATGTAAGTCCACATCTACGCCTAGAACTGGAGTAACATTTAAGACGGTACCTATGACAAATCCTAAATAACAAAGTTCTATGGTAACAAGAGGGGGTCAACCCCCACCACATTAAAAGTACAGTACGTCTCCAAAGGCAGCTTATGCATACAACAAACAGAATCAATACTGGTAAAAAAACATGGACTGTAATGTCATATTTTCAAAAAATGTCTTACATAAAATATAACAGCAATCAGTCTTATAAACAAACTACTATAGCAAGAACATCATTAGTTAGACTGGTGTAACTGCCATCCTGGAAATAATACACAGGAATACATACAAGTAGTATACAGTCATTATAAAAATTAATAAAAACTTAGACAAATAGCATTTTTCAGCTAATAAAAATCCAAGCACAAGCAGCATACCATGTTGGTTCATAAAAATCAGTGTAAGTGAATAACAATCAAACAGTATCAGTACAGTAAGTCTGTTAACTGTCTTAGGAATGTTTAAATTTGTTTCTATAATAGCAATCTAGGGACATGACAATGCAATCTAAAATATATATATATATATATATATATATATATATATATATATATATATATATATATATATACACACATGCAAATGCAAATAAAACAGTTACAAAGAAAAAATGGGGAGAGATACTCAGATATAATAGATCATGAGAACAGGGACATCATGATCAGATACCTGATTTCAATATATTTTGTTGACATGCAAAATCTGTTTGCAAAGGCACATAAGTAAAATAGTTGGGTTTTTAGCCATATTCCTTACAGAAAGGAAATGCTATTACATGCAGTCCCTGTAGAGGTTACACACACAGGTTTTATGTTTATAAAAATAGAGTTTTAAAAAATCAGCGATAAAAAAAATTTACAGTTGATGAAAATGGAAAATGGGATACTCTGTTTTCATAAAATAAAAACAGCATGGGAGTTAACACATAATACTTCTTTTAAGGAAGAGATGAAAGAAGAGAAATTCTGTTACATAGAGTATGCAGTTTCAATAATGAGAATTACTCGCACATTACATGGTAAAAAAAATCACCATAAAGATTTTAAAACAGCTGGACAGAGGAAATGGTGTTATTTCAGTAGCTGAATTTTTTCACTAGTATGGTGCCACTAAGGCAATATGAAAAGTTAGAAAGTTGATAAACTTTTTAGCAAATGCAACTTATGGAGCTATCTCAGCTATAACAAAGGAGATGTGTTATAAAACTGTCAAACAAGTAACTGCTGTTAACAATAAAGAAAGGCTATTAAGTACAAAATATCACATTTTCCTGTAAATTGCTTTTTTAAAAATTAAATATATGCTGCAATGCAAAAGAAATATGCTTGTTTCTAATACAAGGTTTTGCTTTGTAAAGCAAGGGTTAACTTGACAAGATTTTGAAATAAATGCTTCTGTGTAACTGCAAGGCTGACAACTTGCTTAAGCAAGCATGAAAGCAGTTAAAAATAAATAAGTAATAATGGCTATGTGTCTATGGTGGGGTACTATAATTTCCACATTAATTGCTCTTATCATTACCTGCTTAATTACAACAGTTTGCATGTGTGTTAAAAGATTTGTGTTAATAAAAGTATTAATCAAGTAACAGCTGTTGGTAATGTAACAGTGTATGAAGAGATAGCATTGAATGCAAGGGATTCGTATGTTGCAACAGACCAAGGGATTTAAAGTACTGAAGACAGTATTGTGTTGTAAATTGTCTAACAATTTTCTTGGTTTTAATTAAAAAGGGGGAATTGATACCAATTGTATAAATTAAAATGCTTTCCCCAAAATTATAATGTGTGTGCAGTAAAAGACAATATGGCTTGCTTTGCAAGAACAGTTAATTTCTTGTAAATGTTCAGCTTAGATATTAACATATAGCTGTAGGCTTACTGTAAAGGCATCCTGTTATAGAAAAAAGGAACTTGACTTTCTTTGAGTTTCAGATGCAGAAATAAATGAAATAAAATACAGACACTTCAAGTGACACAAAGATAACGTGGAGAGACTTTTTGTGAAGTCTTCAGTTACAGCACCAAAGAAGAACATAAGAAAGTGTCCAGGCTAGAAATAACCATGGACTTTTTAATGATACAAACAGAAACTAGAAGAACAAGTCACAAGGACATTAAAAATAATATTGGTTGAAAAGAGTATATAAACTGGACAGTATGTTTGACTCTTTGGTGACTTTTTGGACTGAGTGCTCATCAGTTTGTCTAGCAGTGTTATAATAGAATTGAAATACCTCTGACAGTATTAACTGTTTGGCAAGAATTTGTACTAATACAAATAAATAGTAACGGATACAGTAGTATGGTGTCTGTCAGCTTAGCTCTCTGCTAATATTGTACAGCTGATATTAATATTTTACAGGTTTGCAACAGTGAAGGTGTGTCTGGGGGCCTAGAAGGGAAAATATAACAAAGGAAGGTAGCTTTTTGAAGAAATTATTGAAAATGGCATGGAAGATGTGAATTCAGTACTAATAGTTCAGAGTGAATTTACATATTACAGAGATACAAAAACTGGGCTAGGCTAGATAGATTTTATATCTCACAGGAGCATGTGCATTTAATTGAAGGTCTTAAAATGCACCCAATAACTATTTCGTATGATGCACCAATAACTAAAATAAATATGCAAGGTAATGAAATAAAAATGAGACACTGGTGCTTTCCCACCTATCGGTTGAAAAGAGAGGAATGGGTTGTGGAATTAATTCAGGAGCTACTAGAGAAGATATAATTATCTTCTGAAAACATAGCTAAAGAGTGGGATAAAATTAAAGTGGAGTTTAAAAGGTTGGAAATAAAAGAAAGGGAGATATGGTTAAACATGAACAAGAATTATTTAAAGGGATTGACAACTGTTAAAGTATTGCAAAATAGGGGGAACAAGATAAGAAGCAACTGCAGAATGCTAAACAGAAAATAAGAGATTACCTTGATAATATGCACAAGTTTAGAAAGACTGCTGTTAAGCAATTGTTTTTTCATAATAATTCTAGAGGACAAAAACTTTTAGCACAACTCAGGCCACAGAAAGTTGAAAGGGCAGTCACCAAGCTTAGGGAGCCTATAACAAGGAAGATAACAAGAGACCCTGTAGAAGTATTAGAAATATTTCGGACATTTTATGAAAATTTGTATAAAGCAGAGAAATATGGAAATCAAGAAAAGCTACAAATGGAAAATTTTATCGAAAAATGAAATATACCAAAGTAAGAGGTAGATGAGGCTCAATTACTAACAGGATAGGAAGGGATGAGATAAAAATGGCTATGTATAACCAATCTACAGGAAAGTCCCAAGCAATAGATGATATTCCTATGGACGTTTGGAAGTTAGGAGGGAAAAAGCTGATAATGATCTGGAAGGTCTTGTTTAACAGTATTTTAAGAGGAGGTGAAGTACCAGCATCTTGGAAGAAGGCAGTGGTAATGGTAATACCTAAAGAGCCTAAAGATCCATCGGATCCAGCTTCATACAGGCCCATTTCAATACTAAACCATGATTATAAAGTGTTTATGTCTATAATGGCTAAAAACATGGCAAAAGTGATAACATAATTGATTGATATGGATCAGTGTGGTTTTGCGCAGGGGAGGCAAACATCTGACAATATTAAGAGAACAGTGATGATCCAGAAGGAAGCAGAATATAAGAAAGTATCTCTTTTATTTGTGGGTCTTGATGCAGAGAAAGCATTTGATAAGAGTAGATTGGAACTTCATAAGCAGGGCAATGGAAGCATTTGCTTTCCCTGATACAATTATAAGGTTGATTAGAATAATATATGAGGGATCAGAGGTACGAATTAAAGTGGATGGGGCCCTCTCTGATAATTTCAGCTTGAGTAGAAGAACCTGGCAGGGTTATCCACTTTCCTCTTTGCTGTTTGCATTATATTTAGAACCACTGGCAAAGAAAATAAGGGACTCAGAAATTCAAGAATATAACAGATACAGTAGTCATGAAAAGCTGGCTTATCTGCAGATGATATATTGTACATGACAAAACTAGAAAGGGACATTACAGTGTTGTGAAACATTTTAAGACAACTTCAAATCTTCTCGGGATACAAAATTAATGAAGCTAAAACAAAGGCTATAGCGGTAAATTATGTACCCACACACAAAATGGTACAATATCCATATTTATGGGGACATGATAAAATAAAGTATTTAGGAGTATGGATTAGAAATGACTTTGTGGTGGCAGCTAAGGATATGTGGGAAGAGACTATACAGAAGATAATACACAAATTGAGAAACTGGAAGTTTTGTTATATGGAAATGGGTACCAAGATACAAGCCATTAAAATGTTTTGTCCCTTTAGTCTTATACACAGGTCAGGCATACTTTTATCAACCAGAGGAGAAGTTGTGGATAGCAATTAAAAAAAAGTTGAAGGATTTTATCTGGGAAGAGAAGCCAGCAAGGGGTCAAGTGGGATAAGCTGATTCTACCAATAGAACAAGGTGGACTAGGATTATTTGATTTGAGGGGGTATTTTAGAGCAACACAGTTAAGGCTCTTATACATAGCACAAGCAGAAAACTATAATTCAAAGTGGAAAGGAATGATGCTGACACAGGGAGGAAGCTCAAGAATTAAGGAGAGATTGGGATTTTGGATGCAGACTCTTGAGAACAACCAAAATCATGCAGAGTATTATATTCATAAAATAGCAGGGAGTATTCTAAGAACCAAACCACGAGAATGGAGAAAAGAAATTTTGCTGATAGAGATAATAGGCAAGAGGGAGCTGGAATTTATTGGAGAAAACTGGCAAAGAAACCAAGGTACTGGGAGCAAATAACTAGAAAGGGAAAGGTAACAGAATGGGAAAATGCTAAGAATTTATTTGGACTGTAGGTTAGAGATTGCTTTCCCTATATAGCAGGCAAAGAGAAAGAAATAATGGGCTCCTAAATGAAAGACCAGCATATAGAATCTAGAACAGAAGCTGCTGTTAAAAAAGGAATAAATTAGTAAAGCATATAAAATATTGTATGATAATTATAAGAATCAATCAGAGGAGCTTAGAAAGGATTGGGAAGAGAGACTGGACAAGCAATTCACAAAGAGACAATGGGGGATATATGTATATCTCCCAAATATGCAACAAAGTCTAGAAGATTTAGGATCTTGGCCTGGAAGTATTTACATAGGTATTTTTATACCCTACGTAGACTCCAAAGAATTTTTCCTCAGGTGAATGGCAAATGTTGGAGGTGTGATGGGCAAGAAAGAGGTAGCTGAGAACATATTTGTTTGGAGTGTAGTGAGCTAGTAGACTTTTGGGATTCCCTGCAGACTGCTCTGTCAGAGATGCTGGGTGGGTGGATTGGACGGACTGCTGCTTAGACATAGTAAAAGCCTTGCCGAGTGTAATTATGGTGGCTGCCAAAAAAGCAATTACTAGAAAATGGAAATCAAAGTCCAGACCAACTTTACTAGAAGTAGTGAATATAGTAACAGAGATAAAACAAATGGAATTGGGATCTTTAGAAAAGGGAAGGCGCAAACTACATAGGAAAAAATGGGAATTGTGGGAACAATATATGCAGAGCAGGAACGAGGTTTAAGAGGCAGGATTTGAATGAGCCATGTAATGCTTAACGGAAAAAGACTGGATGGTTTATAAGTAATGTATAATGTTTGCAACTACAGTTGTTTCAATGGCTTCTGTGATGTAAACTGCAACTAAAGTATCATTTTGTATGTTTTTCATTTACATAAATGCAAGATTGCATTTGTCATATGTGAAAATTTAATAAAGATGTTTGGAGAAAAAAAGGGTTAATGTAAACAAGACTCTGGCCTTGGTGGTAGGTGGCAAACCAACTATTCAGGCAAAGAACGACTTTTATAACCTCTGAAAGGAAAGTTGTTTTAAACACCTAGAGGTCTGTCTAGCCCATATACTGATTGAAATAATCCGTGGATAAGACCTTTTAGTGTGTTACTAAATAAAATGAAGACAGAGGTAATATGATGGAGGATGTTGCCCTTGGACCCAAATCAAAAAGTGAAGGCTGTGTCCTACTTCATTAAGCTCCAGTGCCTCTATGGATTCCAGTCAGTCCCACTGGATATCCCAAGGATGTTCCTTGGGGACGTAAAGGACATGGTAACTAGTTTTAAATGAGAAAAAGTCAGGCCTAGACTATTATGAGACCATTTGATTTTGAACAGGGGAATGGGGGTGCTTAGGTCTTCAGGAGCCATTTGGTTATTGTTATGCTATACAACTGAAAATCTTTCTACAGCTCCAGCCTGACACACATGATGCCAAATGGACATATATGACAGTACAGAATCTATTCCCTATCGGGAAATTTTTCAATCTAATTTATGGTCACACTGTACAGGCTATTCCGGATTCATACTCTCAAACAGTAGGCCCCTACCTTGTCCTTTTGGCTCAATTTTGAAAAGATGAAACCATAGCAGTTTTGCCCCAGTTGGACAGAAGTAGCTTGTAAATGCTGTGCCACCTAAACCCATATAGATGCCTCTGGGTAATTTAGCCTGTCATTTATAAATGACAGACATGGCTGGGCTTAAAAAGACCTCCTAGGGCCACTGGTCTTGTAATCATATTTTGAACCAATGGAGAACCTTGTAATTCCTAACAGCCTATCAAAATAAGTTGAATACAGGAGAATGATTCTTTTAGGAATTGGCAAAAAAAAAAAAGGTATGAACTTAAAGTACTGTGAATATTTGTTGAAAGGCAGGGATGGGCATGTTGATAATTGAATTCGGAGGAGCTTGAGCTTAGGGAGATTTAAGGCTGGAATTTGAAGGAATGTTTGCAGCAGCAATGAAATTGCACATTTTTCCTGCACTGGTGTTTAAGTCAATGTATCAGTTAACTGTCTAATGGCAAGCAAGATGGGAACTGGAACTCCTGACTTGGTATTTTTCAGGTCAGTGAAGCCAAATATACACCCTCACTTGATATACCACTAACAGCAGTAGAATTAAACCTTTTTGCTTGGCAGTGCCCCCACAAGTATTTTTATAGGGTCTATATTAGAACATCGAAGTTTCAAAACTTTGAATGTTCTAATATCGACCCCTATTCAGCGAAAGCTGAAAACATCGAACATATAGGAAAAAATTTGCTGTTCCAAAACACACACACACACACACAACACAAGCACACCAAACAGCAATCCACAAACATACACCTAAAATCTTACACCTAACCCTACACTAAACTATACACACACCACTAACTATCCACTTACCTTAACCCAAACCGTAACCCTAAGGTCCGTTACTATCGCACACTCACCCACGCCCTAACCCTAACTCACCTACTCCACCCTAACCCTCACGTCCACACAATCACACACTTACCTTACCCGCGCCCAAACCCTCATGTCCACACAATCGCATGCATACCTAACCTGCGCCCTAACCCTCACGTCCACACAATCGTGCACATACCTAACCCACACCCTAACTAACCTAACCCACGCTCAATCGCACACTTACCTGAATCCAACCCATAACTTTCCACCACAGCACTGAAAATACCGAAGCAACAGAAATGGACAACCAAATTCTTTCCCTAGGAAAAAATGTGTTTTCTGTTGCTTCAATATTTTCAGCTTTCGCTGAATAGGGGTTGATATTAGAACATTCAAAGTTTTGAAACTTCAATGTTCTAATATAGACCCTTTTTATACCTTTCCAAGGATAGCTGCAATATTGTCTAGTGCTTCCCTTTACTAGCTGCATAAGGCATTTGTGGGGACCTATTTTTGGGAGTGCTCTAAATTAGTCCAGTTTAAGACAGACATGCAGGATTTTACCTCAGGGGTATTTCACTCCTATATTTGTCCTTACAGATGCTATGTAGTTACTGGGGGTAAATTTTCAGCCGTCTTTATCCTTCATGGACAGATATCTTTTTTAGTAATGATAATGATCTAAAAGCAATTACTGGGTATTCCAAGTCTGAGAAAGTTCCAGATATAAAAACAGTTTTGGAGTTAAAGGATGACTTACAGACAGGCAAATCAAAAAGATTAAATGGAGGGTATAGTCATGTGTATTCTAGGAAGTGGAATAACTGGACCCTCACTTGAGCCGATAATTAGAATATGCACAAGATAGTGTTCCCACACATTGAAAAGGCAACAGATGAAATAGGTATGTTCATATAGTCTGGTATGATGGACCAAACTTTAAGAGTAAAGGAATGTTTAGTAATAGGGTCCCTAACACTAGTTAAAGATTACTGTCATTCCACAAGTTTAATGAATATATTATAAGATATGTTTTCAATTATCTATCCATGCTGAAGTATTATATGTGATCAGAAGTTACTTGTTTGCATGATAAAAAAATAACACAGATGCACTTGTACATATCTATCTCTCTCTCTCTCTCTCTCTATATATATATATATATATATAGAGAGAGAGAGAGCAACTCAAAGACTCAATTACTTAAAGTGCACTCTGAGAGTGATATGGTGTGAAACAACTAAGTTGTGCTCCAATAAAGGTGATGACAATTAAAAGGAGAGGTGTATAACAACTTAAAAAGCAGTATAGAGAGATTTATGTACATTTAAGAATTCACTAACAAATAAATTAACGTGTGCATAAAGTAAATATGTATTTTACTTGCATATTCATGTAAGCATGCCTTTACTACGAAGCAGCAGGAAAGGCAAAATGTGCTCACCAGGGCTTTTGGCTCCACTTATTTGTTTTATTCTAATTTGTGACATGTAAACTGAAGCAAATACTCAACAAACTGGCAATGAGATCTGAATTGCCTAGATATGTTAAGACCTTATTGAGTTTAATTCTATTGGCTGCAAAAAAGCAATTAGAAAATGGAAATCATACTCTGAACCGGCTGTATTTGAAGTATGGAATATTGTAAACAGATTAAAATAACTGGAAATAGAAAAGGGAAGGACCAAATTACAAAGAAATTTGTGGGAGAAATACAAGCAAAATAATGTACAGGATAAGGAGTGAGATTTAAGGGAAGGCAGGAATTAAGCAGTTTGTAATGTTGGATTAAGTGAGAGCTGTTATAAAGAAAGAAAACATGCATTTAATGTATAATATATGTAACTGAAACATGTTAATACGATTTATTTTCTATGCGTGCCTATGTATTAAGCGATCATTTAATAAAGGTATTTTAAAAAAATTGGCAACAAAAGTAATCCATGTGAACAGTGATACTTTTGGTCAAGAAACTGACAATTTAAGAAGAAAAAGAAAAAAAAGAATAAAAAAAGGTGCTGAGTATTACATGGGGTTTAAATCCCACCATTGCCAAAGAAGAATATCATCATTGATGTGAAGGACTGGGCTACAGTTCTTGGATCCACTCTACACTTACATATAAGTCTGATATTTAATACAGACAGTCTCTAGTGTCATCCCACTAGCACGCAACAGGTTAAAATAGAAAAGATTAACACAAATCTGATTAGTTAAATAATTCTTTAAATAAGCATGGCCTCAATAGCATAGAGGAGCTATGCAGTGTTGCCCTAGGTATGGGCTTCCAACATCCAGACCCAGACTGGGACTACACACTGACCATTTACTGAGCTGAATGAGTTTTTGGCCTAGCACCCCAGGACTATTTTCACTCTGCACTAACTATAAACATCTGTGCCTTCAGTGCTCCTTACCCATGGTAATTTCTTTTAAACAAATTATTGCTTAAACACACATACTGAATTCCCAAAAAGGCTGGTAGAATCTGCCAATTCCACACAGCTTTCATCTTGGCAAGGTAGTACTGTCTTCATTCTATGTTATTGGGCTAGAAACCAACCAGATACTGGGCTACTCGATCGATAGCCAAATGCAAATTATAAAAACAAATGATAATATGCAGAGTAGTCAGTCAAACAGAGGTGAATGTCAGCAGCTGGTCAACCTACAGTGATAAGCAGTACTCTCCTCAGATTATGAATAATATGAAAATACCAACCACAAGATCTTAAAAGTGAATAAACAAAAATAAACTTTACTTAGAAATGAAGATGTTAAACTGTTTTGATACAAATTATGCAGAGGTAAATACATTTGCACAAAGAATAGAAAAATTAATCTCATTGATAGAAATCTTAAAAGGAAAATCTAGCTTAAAGAATACTGATGCCTAACTGCTAAGTTACAAAAATACTGTTAGCCAAATTGCAGACATGTATCTTTTCATGACAAGAACTAAGAAGGAATGACTGTCTTTTACACTACTTTTGGCTCAACATAAATATTTAACTTATTGTATTTTCCCCAAGGATCAGAGAGAATTGCATCAGTTTTGTCTCACATACATATATATATGTCATTAAAAAAGCATGACAAAAGAATAATGTGTTTTTTCTCATTCTTGCATAAGAGAATGACTGTGTTATGAACCTTCGCTTCATCTAGTAACACACTTTAAGAAACAAGTAAATGAAGAAGAATACTGAATATTCTAAGGCTTTTGTCTGATAAACAAGTTTTGCGTCTGTTTCTCATGCATCTAGTAGTCAATCTGATAAGACAAATGGCTTGGAAAAATGTTTTCTGAAAGCATTCAAGTGTTTTCCCAGCTGAGACAGCTATAAAAATGAGAGAAAACCAGACAGCACTTAACAGAACCACAGGCCATACCATGCATCTTAGAATGGATAACATTTCTTTTAGGTTATCTTGAGTCTGTGTGTATGTGGCTGTAAGTTTGTAACATTTGTTCCTATTAGGAGGGTAAAATGTCAATATTTGAAGATGTGTGTTATTAAGTCAATAGGTTTTAGGGAGTATCCATCGGATCCAGCTTCATACAGGCTCATGTCAATACTAAACCATGCAAACAGTAGGAGCAAATTACATAGAAAAAATGGGAATTGTGGGAATACATGCAGAATAATGTTTTGGAGGAGGAATGAGATTTAAAAGAAGGCAGGATTTGAATGAACTGTATAATGTTTGAATGACAATGACTGGATAGATTATAAGTGAAGTATAATGTTTGCAACTAAAATGTCAATATGGTTTGTTTTCATTTATATAAATTTATGACTGCCTATATCATAGCTGATAATTTAATAAAGATGTTTCTTGTTTTAAAAAAATGGAAAATTTTGGAACTGTTCATGTAGAAAAATGGTTTGCAGGAGGAATGAGGTTTAAGAGAAGGCAGTTGCTGAATAATTTAAATAATATTGCTTAGATTATATGATATATAACAATATATGTGATGTATAGTACTTGTAAATGTAAAATTGTTAATATGGTTTGTTTTTATATAAATGTAAGCTTATCTATGTCACAAGTGATAATTCAATAAAGGTGTTTAATAAAACGAAAAATGGATCCAATGTAAACTACTCTTGGAATTTTACAAGAAGTATGTTTTATTCAAAATTCAGTATAACAAATAGCATTATTAGCAATCACATGAAAAACAGAGTTAAATATTTTATCAAAGAACAGTCTCTACCATTATAGTCTAGTATGCAGTTTAATAAAGCTAATATTTTCCAAAACAATTGAATTATTTAAAGACAAAAAAGTAAATAATTAACAACCTATTTAGAATATTTTAAGTTCTTAAATGTTTAACAATGAAGCTGAAGTTATCCAAGGGGTTCCATTTCTCTTCCCTGCTAGCTAAACTCTTCAGTATATGCATTTTGAAGCTCTTTTTTGATGCAGATATCCTGGATGATAATATTTTATTACAATAGATTTTGAATCCTTGTAATCACATATACCTTCCAATGTTTGGCTGCAATTTATTAGATATGTGCAAAATACTCAAATTTGACTAATGAATGAATAAATATAGTTTTGTGCCCAATGTTAGATTTAATCTTAGATTTATTTTATACAAGTATAACTACAACAAACAGGAAAAAGGAGTAGTTACACAGGATAGTGGGTCTCCTCCTTTTGCCAGTTTCGTCGTGGTTTGGTAGAAGTATGAAATCATATGCAAGACAGATGCATACAACTATGTCAAATTTTACAAGAAATTTACTGATGACCTGTTTTTCATATGGACAGGAACATCTGTGCAATTTCATTTGTTTAAGAAATAAATTAACAAGATCACTATTTATTATCATTTACTGGAGGACATTAAAATAGAGATTACTTTATGATCCATAGATTCCAGAATATTTAGAAATAGTGCATGTCAATAAATTGTTGCATGCAAGAAGTCATGACTCTTGATATATGAAATTAAATGTTGCCAAAAGTCATATTAGAATATCTTATATTTTGTCAGATATTAATATTTTCATTGAAGAATTGATCATTTTATAGGGCACATTTGTTGAATGGGGTTATGTAAAATTATGATTGTTAGCAAATGAAATTATGAGTAAAAGGGAAGAGTTTTACAAAAATATTTTGTTAAGTAAATAAGGCTGTGATGACAAGGTTAGCAACATATTTGTATTGAAAATCATTTGCTGTTATGCCTTCATTTAGATAGTGATGACATTAAATGCTTTTTATTTAATAACTGGAAGATAATTGTGGAAGTCACTAGAGTGATTGGTATTTTACTGTTATTCATTAATAAAACTGTAAAACATTTGAAATACATAACTGAGATTGGAATCTCTAAAATAAAAAGATAGTCAGCCAGTAAAAACAGATTTCTATATGCCTGTAATGGTTGTATTATATGCAGTCTTACGAACAATAGTTTAAATGTTTATTTAACACACCCAAGAATATCCTGTCAGTGCAACTGAACATTTCAGCTGTAATTCTACAGGTATTATGTGGCTATGTGTACATATTGCACAGGTTTCTACATAAAGTCAATTGGAAAACTTGTATTGACAATAAATGAATATGTTTATGGCATGGAAAAGAACAACAACATTGTCTTGAGCAAACATGGTATGAATTGCAAAACTTTTAAAAAGCTCATCTTTGATGTGAAGTACCAAATAATTAAGGACAATAGAAGAGCAGAACTTACTAGCTTATTAGAAAAACAAAGTTTGAATGAAAACTAATGTTATAGGTTGACAGAGTCCAAGAGTTAGTTAAATCATTAGTGCAATTAGAATTATAAAGGTAAAGAAATTGTAATTATCCATCTACTTTTCCATATACCTCATTTATAACATCCACAACAGTTTTTATATTTTATGTTTTACAAGGTTTCCACGGTCTTCGAACAATGATTGCGAAAAATGCTGCAAAACGTTTTAAATGAAATTGAGCATGTCAACCAAATTATGACAGCATCGGGAAGGTACTGATATTTTTTGTCTTAAAACTATTTTTTGTAGGCATTTTATATCATATAACGTTAAATTATTGCATATAATGAATCCACTTGGTGATTAAGTTTTATCTTAAAATCTTTATTTTGTTAGACAAAACACTCATTTTAGTGTTTGGTTTTAAATAGTGGTTTAATTTTCTTTACTGTGAAATTTGCATTAAATGTCCTTTTACTGGCTGACCAGTTTACTGATATGTTACAGTAACAGCTTTTTCCCTTTCAGTTTTCTGGTGCCACTAAATCATACATTATATATTGATTTCAGCCTCACAAACCAGGCCAAGTTCACAGTTAGATCTGACAGCTATGATAAGTAAGTAGTTTCTTTATTTTATTTATTCTAACCATTTTATGACTAGAACACATTTGAAATCTGTTTATCTCTTTCTTTTGTATATCTTATCAATTTTCTTTGTTCCATATATCTTATGCTCGTAATTCCACCAAGGGTTACTTTTGAATTTATTCATTCATTTCTGTCTTCTCAGTATATCTAGACCAGCATATTTAATTACAAATTCCCAATCACCATACAACTTAGTCTAGAAAGGATAGTTTAGAGTATATTGTCAAGTCATAATAGTGTATTATATATTCATTTTTTTGTAGTTATTCAGTTTTGACTCCGCCAACCCTGAGGCCCTTTCACAAGAGAAAACTGGAGAAAATTCTCCCAGAACAAATGTGAATAATACATGCAGAATAGTATTCAGGATGGGGAGTGGGGTTTTAAGAGAAGGAATGAATAAAAAAAAATGTGTACTTGCTGGGATGACTTATAGTTATTAAAAGAAAAAAAAACATATGTAATGTGTAACGCATGAATATGAAAAATAATATGGTTTATTTTCTACTGCTGTATGTATACCCACATCTTTTTTAAAACAATTTTATGAAATTATCCCTTAAGACATAAGCACGCATACATTAACAGAAAAAAAAAACATTTTTTCATTTGTATACATTATATATTCACAAATCCTTTCTTTATAACTATCAGTACATTTTATAAATTGCTAAATTCCTGCTTTCCCATAAACCTCACTCCTCCATCTCCTGAATGTTATTCTGCATGTATTGTTCCCACAATTTCCATTTATTTCTATGTACTTTTATCCTTCCCCTTTCTAAAGATCCCTCTTCCAGTTCTTTTATCTCTTTTATAATATTCAGTATTTCAAATACAGTTGGTTTAGATTTTGATTTCCATTTTCTAGTGATTGCTTTTGGCAGCCAACATAATTAAACTTAATAAGGTCTTCCTATGTCTAAGCAGTTCAGATCTTGTGTCCCAGCTCAAAAGAATCATTTCCTTAGTTACAGCCATTTGTTCAACCAGTATTTCTAAAAAAAGGACTCTGTATGGAATTTAATCTTCCAACTTATTGCACTTAAAACATATGTTCCCAGTTACCTCTTTCTTCTCCATTACACCTCCAATATTTGCTATCTACCTGAGGAAAAAATCTGGGGTATAAAAATACATTTACAAACATTTCCAAGCAAAGATCCCAATCCTTCTGGACTGTGTCACTTACTTGAGAGCCATACATATGTCCTCTCACTGTTCTTTTTTAGATAGCTTTTCCAGTCTCTCTCTTGCCAATCTTTTCAAGTCTCTTCTAATTGATTCTTATAGTTATCATGCAATATTTTAAATGCTCTAGCAATTATCCCTTTTAAACAGCAACTTCTACTCTAGATTTAACTAAAAACTGCACCAGAGCAGGTATTTCCATTAAGATTCCACTATCCATTTCTTTTTGTCTATATTATGTTATCATAACTTGGTCTACCATATTACCATTCCCACTGTAGTTTTTTTGCTCCTTTCCCAATTTTGTCTAGTAAATTCCAGCCCCTTCTTGTCTATTTTCTGTACCCTTACTTGCAGTCATCACTATTGTCAGAATCTCCTTTCTTCTGCTGGTTCTGTTCTTGCTTACTGCTAATATATGAATATAATATTCTGTATGGTTATTATTCACCTTAAGGATCTGCATCCAAAATCCCACTCTCACTTTATTTCTTGAACTCCCCCCAACTTCATTATCATCCCTTTCCATTTTTAATTATAACCTTCTGCTTGTGTTATGTATCCCTTCAAAATAGGTGATCATAATTCACTTTGTTCTACTAGAATGATCAATGTATTCTACTTAATTCTAGCCCTATTCCCCTCCCAGATAAATTCATTTAACTCTTTATTAATTACTGTCCATAATCTCTCTGGTATTGATAATATGCCTGACCCATATATAAAACTAAAGTTCTAAAAATTTTCACTCCTTGTGTCTTACTATCCATATCCATAAATAAGATCATCCAGTTTCTCAATTTTTGTATCTTTTGTATAGTCTAAATACTTCATCTTATTTTGTTTGTATAAATATGGGTATATCTGAACCAGTTTGTGTGTGGTTACATAATTTACAGCTATAGTCTTTGTTTTATCTTCATTAATTTTAGATCCCCAAAGCACTTGAATCTGTCTCAAAATATTCCACAACACTGAAATGTCCTTTTTTTGGATTTATTGGGTACAAAATAATATGATCTGCAAATAAAGCCAACTTTTTATGATTACCATACCAATTACATTCTTACATTTCTGAGTCCCTTATTTTTTTTGACAGTGGTTCTACATATAAAACAAATAATAAAGGTGGAAGAAGACACCTCTGCCTGGTTCCTCTATTCAAGCACAACTTGTCAGAGAGGAACCCTCCCCACTTTAATTCTTGCCTCTAACCCTTCATATATCCTCCTACTTAACCTTATTATTGTGTCAGGGGAATGCAAATGCTTCCCTTGCCCTTCATATAAAATCCCACCCTACTAGGCTGATTGCTTTCTGTGCATCAAGACCCATCAACAACAGTGATATTTTATTACATTTTCCTTCCCTCATTGTCATCCCTTTATTAATGTTATCAAATGTTTGCCTCCACTCCACAAAGCCACAATGATCTATATCTATCAATTTTGGCATCACCTTTGTCATTCTTTTAGCTAGTATAGACGCTTTAGAATCATGATTTAAAATTGGATTGGGTCTGTATGAAGTGCGCTCTAACAGGTGTTTTCCTTCTTTCATTAAAACAGACATTACAACATTCTTCCAAGATGATGGTACTTTCCATTCTTTTAAAACACTATTAAACAAAATCTTTCAGATCTTTATCAACCCCCACTCCCAGCTTCCAACTTCCACAAGAATACCATCTGTACCTGGAGACCTTCCTGTCAATTGATTATACATTTTTATCTCATCTTTTTGCATCTTAACTGTTAGTTGCTGAGCATTATCTAAACCTGGCATAATGAAGTCTTCCATAAATATTTCCATTTTTGCTCTTTCTTGGATTCTACATTCCTCTGCTTTATACAAATTGTCATAAAATTTCTAAAATCTCTCTAATATCAGTATAGGCTGTCTGGTTATTTTTCTTGTCCTAGGCCCCGTAATGTGGCAATAAAGTACAGTTTTGTACCTACCATAAATGTAGATGTTCGAAGATCCACATTGCTGCAGTCCTTACACTTGGGTAGTCCGCTGTCCTCGGTCGGCCCGAATATCAAAGTATAAGGCTGACGTCGGTCAAGGCGCATTTGACTGACATCAGGACGTCAGGGTACAAATGCGCATGACCGACGTCATATCCTCAGTCTTTTCTTGCCCCAGATGTCAGAAGACCCTAAAAATAAAGGTCAAAACCAAAAGACAGCAAACAAACAACCAACCACCCTTGCACTAATTATATGTACAATATATACAATATATACAATATTTACAACCCAACCCACACAACCACCTCTAACTACAGAGGGGAAGGAGGGAGGGTAAATTGGACTGCAGCAATGTGGATCTTCGAACATCTACATTTATGGTAGGTACAAAACTGTACTATGTTCTTCATCTCACATTGCTGCAGTCCTTACACTTGGGTAGAATCCCAAAGCAGAGGTAAGGGAGGATGGCCAAACTACAAGGAAGCAGGAGCTGCCAAAATGCCCTGCAAAACAGCAGTGGCAAAACCAGCCCTGGATTTAGAGTAAAGTGGCAGGTGATAATGCCTAGAGAAAGTATGCACTGAACTCCAAGTAGCTGCCTCCAAAATATCCTTGGTTGCCACTCCCCGCAAAAAGGCTGTTGAAGTGGCAGTAGCCCTAGTGGAATGAGGCCTAATCCCAGCTGGAATATCCTTGCCATGATGGGAATAACAGAAAGCAATGCAAAACCCAATCCACTTAGAAATAGTTTGTTTTGACACAGGCTTGCCCTGAGAACTCAAAGCAAAAGAAACAAACAACTGCTGAGACTGCCTGAACCCTTTAGTTCTGTCCAAATAATATCGCAACTGCCTGTGTACATCTAAAGTGTGCAAAATCTTTTCCCCTTTATTTTGGGGATTTGCATAAAAAGTAGGCAAATGAATAGTTTGGTTTAAAGCCACACTAGAAACCACCTTAGGCATAAAGGAAGGATTAGTACGCAAAGATACCCTATCCTTATGGAAAATCAAGAAAGGCTCAACCGCCATAAGGGCCTGTAATTCAGAAACCCTTCTTGCAGAGGTAATGGCCAACAAAAAGGCAGTCTTCCATGACAAATATTTCAACTCAGAAGTAGCTGCAGGCTCAAAAGGTTGTAGAGTGAGTTTCTCCAACACAAAATTGAGATCCCAAGCAGGAGTAGGAGCTCTTCGTGGGGTCTTATATTCTTTGCCCCTCTAAGAAATTGCTTGAACAAAGGATGAGAAAACAATGGAGGGTCACATTCATAGTGAGCTGAAATTGCTGCAGCATGAACCTTAATAGAAGAGAAGGACAAACCTTTGTCCAGTAACTCAGTAAGATATTGAAGAGCCACACTTAAATTAGGCTCAGAAACATCAAAATCCTTTGCTGCACTCCAAAATAAAAATCTCTTCCATTTATCTGCGTACACTTTCCTTGTACTAGGCCTTCTAGCTTCCAAAATCACATTCAAAACTTGTTGTGGAAGTTGAGACCCTCTATGGTTCAAAACAGAATATGCCAGGCTGTTAGGTGAAGAGAGTGAAGTTTGACATTGAGCAAATGGCTGTCCTCCTGTGACAACAGGTGTGGAATCGAAGGCAAAGGCCATGGAGGCTTCCGTACCAGACTTCTCAGTAATGGGTACCAGTGCTGTCGAGGCCAATCTGGAGCTATTAAAATCATCCTTGGCTTGTCCTGTCTGACCTTTAGAAGTACCTTTGGGAGGAGAGGCAGAGGTGGAAAGGCATACACATGAAGATTGCTCCAATTGAAAGAAAGAGCATCCACTTTCCAAGCTGTGGGATGAAACCTTTTGTGCAAAACTTTGGCAGCTGATGGTTTAGTGGAGAAGCGAACAGATCTATGTCTGGAGTTCCCCATGACACTGTCAATTTCTGAAATACATGAGGATCCAATTTCCACTCGTGGGGATCCATAATTCGTCTGCTCAACACATCTGCTAAGGAGTTCTGTGCTCCTGGCAGAAACCTTGCCTGAAGATTGAGCTGTAAACTGAGAGCAGTCTCCCACAAAATCATTGCTTGCCTGCATAGAGGATAAGAATGCGTTCCCCTTGCTTGTTGATGTACCACATGACAGTTGTGTTGTCTGTTAGAATCAACACCTGCCCTGGAAGAAGTAAATCCTTGAAAGCTATCAATGCAAACTGGACTGCTAACATCTCCTTCAGGTTGATATGTAGATGTTGTAGTCTGGCAGGCCACTTGTCTTGTATCCACTTTCCATTTAGATGAGCTCCCAAGCTTTGTCTGAGGCATCTGTCGTTAAAATCTGACTCGCCTCTGGCCGGGTCACAGAGAGTCCCTTGTTTAGGTGACATTCCTGAGCCCACCACAAAAATTCCTTTTGAATGCAAGGTATTATTTGAATGACAGTGTCCAGATCCTGGCAGTGCTGTGTCCATACATTTTTGAGATACCATTGTAGCTTCCTCATATGCAGTTTGGCATTGGGAAGCACCAGAATACAAGATGCCATGAACCCTAAGGCTTGAAGGACTGTCCTTGCAGTCAGCCCGGACTGATGAGATAGTTGATGGAAGTAAAGGAAAGACTCTTTTGTTTGTCCGGGGTTAAAAAAGGCCATCTGGGATGCTGTATTCAGTCTTACACCCAGAAAGCACATGTCCTGAGAGGGTACTAGACTGGACTTTATTTCGTTCACAGAATACC
This sequence comes from Protopterus annectens, assembly GCF_019279795.1. Lineage (NCBI taxonomy): Eukaryota > Metazoa > Chordata > Ceratodontiformes > Protopteridae > Protopterus > Protopterus annectens. The sequence continues at coordinate 764,310,872 of NC_056745.1, forward strand.
CCAGGCATCTTAGCACTGCTATCACATATTCCAAATGATGAAGAAGCTCTTCCTTCCTTGAGCCAGAATCAGGCAGTCGTCCAAATAAGGATAGATCTGTATTCCTTTTAGCCTGAAGAAAGCTATCACTGGAGCCAGAACTTTCGTGAACACTCTGGGCAGTAGATAAGCCAAAGGGCAATGCAGAGAACTGATAGTGAGAAGTCCCAGCTCGAAAACGCAGATACTTCCTGCAACTTAGTCTGATAGGAACATGAAGGTAAGCCTCCTTGAGATCCAAAGTTACCATCCAATGATCTTTGCCCAGCAGAGGTAAAAGCTGTTGTAACGTCAACATTTTGAACTTGGGAATGTCCAGATAAGTGTTGAGGATAGATAAATCCAAAATTGGTCTCCACGTGTTCCCCTTCTTTGGTACTAGGAACAGGCGAGAATAAAATCCTAGGCCCACTTCTGGCATAGGGACCGGCTGTATGGCCCCTAGTTGAAGTAACAGAGAAATTTGCTTGTGAGCCTCTATTCTTTGTTGAGGAGGAACGTCTGGCATGCCTCTGAAAGGAGGCAAGGTATGGAAATAAAACCTGTAACCTTGGTGTATGATATCCAATACCCATCTGTCTTGGGTAATTAAACTCCAATTTTCTTTGAAAAGTGCCAACCTTCCTCCCAAAGGCGCTGCCAGACGAGAAGGCTCTGGCAGCTGAAAAGGTAGGTCATTGGGTCTGTTTACGAAAGGACTGACCCCTGCCCTCACCTGAAGACTGTGCAGGAGAACTCCCTGTTCTAGGCCTGAAAGAGCCCTGAGCTCTGCCCCTACCATGTCTAGATCTACCCCTAGACTGGGAATCATAAGAAGGATACGACCACCCTTTAGCAGGCCAATTCCTACTAAACTTTGGAGGCTGAACCTGCAAAAAATCTTTAACAGTCTGCATAGACTTAGCCTTGTCTTCCATTTTCTTTAAAACTGCCTCAACAGGAGAACCAAACAACACATCAGATTGTAAAGGAGCATCTAAAATCCTTGTTTTAACATGGTCAGATAAATTCTGATCCCTCAGCCAGGCATGCCTGCGAAGAACTGACCCAGTGGCAGCCACCCTAGACGAGGCCTGTACAGCATCAAAACCACATTGCAAAGAATGCTTACCCACCTGTTCAGAAACATGTACTAAATCTTGTAACTCTTTACAATCAATACCTTCCGCCAGAGCATCAACCTTAGACTTCAACTGTGAAAGGAGATAGTTTTGGTATTTCAACATGTGAAACTGGCAATTCAAAGCCCTCATAGCTAGAGTGGAAGAAGTATAAACTTTCTTTCCCCATCTATCCAAGGCCCTGGCTTCTTTATCTACAGGAACCGGATTCTTGACAACAGAAGCCTTAACACCTTTAGGCCCCTGGCTCACAGTTTCTGGGTCTGCCCTCGGACTCTTAAAAAGATACTTATGAACTTCAGGCACCCTGTAATACCTATCCGGTTTAACAGGAGCAGGAGGCAAAGAATCAGGATTAAGAGAAGCCTCTGTAAAAACATCTTCCACTACATCCAAAACAGGAGGTATAGCCAAAGGCCTATGTTGGGGTAAAACAAAATTCCCTAAGCCTTTTCTGGAATCAGAGAAGTCCTGACCTTCCCACTTAAAATGCTCCCTCATGGAATGAAGAGTTTCTGAAAAGGAAAATCCTCAGGAGGAGAAGCAGAAGGAGTAGAATCATCCACATCAGAATCAGAATAAGGAGAGTACTCCTGCAAGTCTTCAGCCGAAGACTCTGAAACATCCGAAGCCTGCTCAAAACTCCCTAGCTCAGGCTCCACCCTAGGTCTCTTATCAGGAGGGGGCAAAGAACCCGTAATCAGAGTAATCAAATCTTCTGCCATTTTAAGCATATGCTTCTTGGGCACAGTTCCAGAAGAACTAGGGTGACACCAACTGAAGCTAAACCTGGCCTGCCTCTAGGAGAAGCCTTGGAAACAGAAGGAGAGGGCCTAACCACCCTAGGCAGGGAGGGGAGTATAGTAACCTGAGAAGCCCCATCACCCTGGCCTGCCTCCTGAGAGGCCACATCCTGCAATACCAAGGTCTCTCCCTGGGATCCCAAAGAAACCTCCGGTGGAACCACCGGCTCCACCGACACCTCTAAAGAACCGGCGTCCGGTACGGACAGTTCTTCTAGCCTAGGCTTCACTGCTTTGTCCTTGCGCTTCTTCGAAGAAGCGGGCGTCGGAGCATCCGACGGCATTTTGTAATTGCACCGCTTCCCAAAGACTAACCTGGCACAATCTAGTCTCCTCTTTATAGTACGCTTATTAAATCTAGCACAAGAACGACACCCAACAACATCGTGCTCAGGCCCTAAACAAGGAATACACAAAGTATGATAGTCTCTATGCGGTATCTGTTTCCCACAAGAAATACAATTATTCACTTTTTCTGACATCCGGTAAACCACTGAGGCAAGAAAAAACTAAAATATTCCCCAACGGGGTACTTAGCCAACTTTGACTCGGTCTGAAACTCCGAAAATGAAAAATTTCAGAACGCCAACCGGCACTTGCAATACTGCTTCTGCATCGGACCATGCGGCAAAAAAGACTGGGGATATGACGTCGGTCATGCGCATTTGTACCCTGACGTCCTGATGTCAGTCAAATGCGCCTTGACCGACGTCAGCCTTATACTTTGATATTCGGGCCGACCGAGGACAGCGGACTACCCAAGTGTAAGGACTGCAGCAATGTGAGATGAAGAACATCCCTTTCTACTTTATGTTGCCAAAATTCGTTGGGCTAAACGTTTTTGTGCCAGGAAGTTATCAAAGAAATGGTTAACAGCAATCTTTCTGAACTCATGCATATTATCCAAATACTCACTTTTCTCTTTAAATCTTTGCAGTTGCTCCTCTTCTTGCTGTTTGAGATCTCCCTTATTCTGCTACACTTTACCTTTGTCAGTCCACTCTAAATAATTCCTATTGCTTCTTAACCATACCTCTTTCTCTTATTTCTACCATGTTTTCAACTCCATTTTCATTTTATCGCAGTCACTAGCTATTCATTCTGAAAAGAAATTCTATTTTCTCCATTAACTCTCTAATAATTTCCACCATCCACAATTGCAAATGTGTCTTAAGGTTTTTGTTTCTGGATAACACAATTTTCTGCATTACCCTTTAGTTTATCTACAGCTCCAAGGGTATTTGCAAAGTGTCTAGCTCCATCAATGGCCTACTGCAGACTGCAAGGTATTTACATTTTCCTTATTTCAGATGACTTGCTAATCTTTGCAGAGTTGTTTTCAAAGGATCAGAAATCTTTTAGGTTGGTTAGGGATCTGCACAGAATGAGGTTTCTAGAGAACATTCAAAAATCTTGCTTGATCCTTCTCACCATATTGTTTTTCAGGGGTGTTTCCTTCCAGTGGAGAACTAGATCTATATCTAGATATCAAGATCTATGCCTGAGTTTTTTCCAGACAAACGTCTCAGCAAAGGAATTTCTCAGGATACTAGGATTCATGGCATCTATGATTCTCATGATTTCTCTAGCAAGTCTCCACTTGAAAAAAATTCACTGTCACCTAAAATCAGTATGTTCCCAGCATCATTTCCTGCCACCCCAGATTCCAATTATAGGGGTTGTGGCAAGGGAACTTCTTTGTTGGAGATTCAAATTTTGTCTGAGTCTAGCTCTCCCATATTCTCTTCCAGCTCCTCCACACTGTTTTACAAGTCATCTCATACTTTGGGGAACAGTGTCTATGGGGATAAAAGTGCAGGTCTTTGAAACAAAAAAGACAGAGCAAAGCAATAGATGTTGGGAGTCATCAGTGGTCCCCAAGACAATTACAAGTGATTACAGACAATTCTACAGTTACGTGGTACATAAGCAAATAGGGGAACCAGATCATACCTTCTTTGCAGACTAACCATGATAGCCTGGACTACAACTTTTCAACACAATCTCACTCTACAGGCATCTTACATCCTGTCAGTGCAAAGTTTGTGGCAGACAAGCTGAGCAGGACCTGAAAAGACCCTCATGATTAGAAACTGAATCAGAGGGTCTTCCAGTAATTGATACAGCTTTAAGGAGCACCTCAAACAGATCTTTTTGCCTCCACTCATAAGAATCAGTCTGCAAAATTCTATTCCAGGACTCCATGAAACAAAGGCCTGCAAAACAGATGAGTTTTTTTTCCCTTGAATAGGAATGTTCCTGTATGATTTTCACCCTTTCCACTAATATCCAGGGTCATTCTGAAGATTCATCATAGTGACTCCCTTCCGGCCCAGGCAACAGTGATTCTCCCTTCTTTTGGAAATGGCCAAGGGCAGTTATCACAATCTTACTCACTAACTGGATTTACTTACACAAAACAAGGGAAGTTTGAAACATCCTGTTTCAAAACACATGCAACTAACTGCTTGGGTGATAGAGTCTAAATACCTTTTAAGTACATATTTTGTGAAGATGTGCAGTTTTTAAAGGAGGCAAGACAATTTTCTACCAGTAAATCATATATTAGCTAATGGAAAATTTGTTCTAGTCAGCGCCAAGACAAGATTCTGGTGATTGGAGACTCCGCTGTGAGATACACAATGTTCCTCTCACCAGGCTAAGTAAGGAGAAAGTCACATTCATTTGCTTATCAGAGGCCAGGATCTGCCACATTACACAAGCACTCAGGTCACTGGACCACAAGTACAAGTATGACTCAGTCATAGTCCATGTGGGTGTAAATGACCTGAGATGTACCTCCCAAGACTATATGAAGAGAGACATCATGGAGCTGTTGGAATGCGTGTCCCAGGCTGGTATGAGCCTAGCATTGAGCAGCATTTTACCTTCTCCAAAGATGATGTCACATTATGAACAAAAGATGACTGATTTAATAATTGGTTTAGATTCTAGTGTCATTCTAAGGAAGTGCAATATTTGTCATCATGGAAGAAGATGGTCAACATACCACGCTGCTTTGCTAGGAATGGTCTTTGCACCTCTCCTCTCTAAGCATTTGAATATTAGCTAACACATTGTCCTCCCACATAATGCCTTTATTAGGCAATGCCAAACAAAGTAAAACCAAGGAAATCTAAAGGTGTTACTGCTCAGTGCTAGGAGTCTAAACAAACAACTCCACTCCCTAAAATCTCTGTTCACCCTAGAGAATTCTGATGTCTGAGCAGTCACTAAGACATGGTTTAAAGCCATAGAAAGCACACCGACAGTGCAAGGTTATAAGGACTTCCACACATTTAGACCAGCTTCTACACAGGCAGGGACTAAAGGTTGAGGTGTTTTGATTTATATCAAAAATAAATACGCCTCAAAGAAAATAGCTCAGGGACTTTCAAAATGGCTGCACATTTAGTAATAGCTTAACTCTAGCTCTCCCAGTGTGAAAACAGAAACTAAGCAGAAAACCAGGGTATTTATAGTTCTGGGTAAATTTCAGTAATTGGCTAATAAGTGCACTGCCTGGATGTCAGGAAAAAAGAAATACAGAGGACCTGAAGGAAAATCAGCTGCAAAAGGTGAAGAAAATAAACACTGACTGGGAAAAGTACTGCAGCTTTTCAACAAAAATTAGTGCAAGCTCGAGACATGATTTCTAGTAAGCTACAAGAAAGTATAAGACAACTACACAAAGACCTGATTAAAATAAACAAAACACTGATGGAGTATATCAACTCAAACAAAAGGCTAGAAAAATGGAAGCTTTAAAAGATATTCAGATAAGGTGATAAAATTGCAAAAATCAGAGTTCAAAATGAAACGGCTAGCAGAATATAACAATGCTCAAGAAGAAATGTTTAAAAAAATAATAGAATTAAAGGACAGGCCATGTAGGGAAAACCTGAGATTGTCTGCTGTACCAGAGAAGCTGGAAGGAGCAGACTGTATTAAGTTTATGAAAGCACAAATAAGCAACTGGATTGTTATCCCACAGCAGTTAACTGAAAGGGCACATCATGTGTATGCTCCAAACCTGGCTATGGAAAAGCAACCTAGACCTTTATTAGTAAAGATGCAATCCTAGTAGCAGGAGGAGTTGATTCTGACATAACTGTGGCAGAAGGACAAAGTACTAAAAGTAGAAGACAGCAAAGTATGTCTGGAGAATGATTACTCATTATACACCATGCAGAAGAGGAGTAAATTTATTCCACTATTCAGGGAATGTTCAGAAGCAGGTGTGAGATTCAAACTGCTGTACCCAGCTATCTTCAAAACATTCGTCCTGGAGGAGCAAAATAATTTTTGATGAAGTACATGCTAAGGAGGCTATAAAAATTTGTCCAACAAAAAGTGAGCTGTGAAACAGAAGGAGATTCTGCTTCGTATTCTTCTGGTAATAAAGACCACAATAAGACTGTGCCAGTGAAATATTTTCCAATATTCCAACAGGAAATGCTTGACAGAAGGTTAAAAAAACACAAAAGTCAACTAGAAGAATAGAGAGTACATTGAAAATGAAGCAGAGACAGAGTTTGGGAGATGGAGATGAACAGGAATAAAACTAGTAACTTGGAAATTGACAAATGTGGCATTACAAAGCAATAATTATATTTGTGAAACATGAAAAAAGAAAATCTGGAAATAATGGAGTTTTTTTGGACTGCGTTAAACTTGTAGAGGACTCTAAAGCATATGCCGTACCTTCATGTCATTGTTTGGAAAAATACTTAGGAGAGGGGAAGAGGAGGGAGAAAGTTAACTAAGTAAAACATTTTTTTTCTTAATGGTACTATTTTTATAGTGCATGATCTTCTTTGCATGTTATAAAGTAAAGTTTTCTCAGTTATTTATTTATTTTTAAGTGTAATGAGGCTACTAATGTAAACAGGCGCTAATTTTTATTTCTTTCTCCATTCTCTCTTTCTTTTTGTTCAGTTTTAAGAGATGTAGGCACTGCAATGTAAAAAAAAGTCTGGTTAAAAGAGCACTAGAAAACAAAAATTTGTGTTTTTTTCTCATTCTTGCATAGGTGGATGACTGGATTAAGGCCTTTAGAATGATCTAGTAACAAGCTTTAAGAGAAAGTAAGTAAATGAAAAATAATATTTTAAGGCTTTTTCTAGCAAATAAATGTATGCTTAGTAGCAGTTTTTTTATCTGGTCCTCATGTCTTAACGTGACAATCTGATTAAAAGAAATGGCTAGGAGATAATACTCTCTGAAAGCATTCAAGTGCATTCCTAGCTGGGAGGACTATAAAGATAAGACAAAAACAGACATCACTTAGTAGAAGCACAGGCTGCACCATGTGTCTTAGCATGGACTACTTTTCTTTTAGGTTAACTCACGTCTGTGAGTGTAGCTGTCAGTTTGGAATATTTGTTCCTATTAGTAGGGCAAAACATCAGTATTTGAAAAATGTGCATAGTTTTGTGCATTACTAAGTTAATAAGTTTGAGGGGGTATTGTGGTGCTTTTTTATTTATTTAAAGGCTTTCAATAAAAAAGAAGTTATGTTCTTACCATAATGTTCCATCTGTGTTGTTCATCTTCAGTCATTCATTACCGATGAGTGTCGGTTCCGTCCTTGGAACAGAGTCGGCCTTATAACAAGCTCATGCTAGCCAAAAAAACTCTCAAGCTAAGCTTTTACCCACAGTGCCCTTCTCCTTGTTACCTTACATCGAGTTTACCCATGATAAGGAAAGCAGAAACCCTAATGCAGGATTAGAACTCAATCCAATCCTCCAAGAGCCTGTGGAGGGGGAAGGTGTGTGGGACGTAATGAATGAATAAGATGAACAACACAGATGGAACATTATGGTAAGAATATAACTTCTTTATCTGATGTTATTAATCTTTATTCATTCTTTACTGATGGGACATAGTCCCTGATACTTTATATCCTGGGAGGCCCTTATGGAAGAATGTTCCTCAGTACCATTGAACTAAAGGATGCTCTTCTCCTGTAGCCCAGATCCAATTTGTAATGAAGGTATGAGGGGTAGACAAGGTTGCAGCTGCACAGATATCATCCACTGAAGGCTTTGAATGAAAAGCAACAGAAGTCGCTACTGATCTGGTGGTGTACACTTAGACCTTGCTCGGTAGAGGAATTTTATTATGTTGGCAGACAAAGGATATACAGTTTCTCAACCACTACGATAAGATCACTTTAGAGACAGGGTCTCCCAATTTAGGGCCTGAAAAGGAAATGAACAACTGGTCTGATTTATGTACTGATTTGGTTTTGTGCAGATAAAATCATAATTGTCTATATACATCTAGCAAATGAAGGCAGTATTCCCATTTGAGTAGTTAGGAAAAAAAGACAGGTAGGTCAATCGTCTGGGTTGTCAATTCTAAAACCATTTTTGGCAGAAAGGAAGGGTTAGTCCGGAGTGATACTCTGTCCCTATGAATGTTCATGTAAGGGTGCTTCATGCATAAAGCCTGAAGGTTAGATATGTGTCTTGCTGAGGTAATGGCTATGAAAAACAGTGATTTCCAGAATAAGAACTTCATATCACAAGTGTCTGCAGGTTCGAAAGGTGGTCATATCAGGGATAGCAGTACTAGTGTTAAACTCCAAGGGTCAACAGGTTCTTTGAAGGGTGGTCTGATGTGTGAGACCCCTTTTAAAAAGATTTTACAGAGGTGATGGGAGATTAAGGATGAGTCTTGGAGTCCATTATGGAAGTTTGAGATGGCAGCTAAATGGACACAAATGGTCGAGGCTGCCGCTCCTGACTGGAGAAGACCTGACAATCCAAGACCACCCTAATAGCAGCTGAGCAAGAGTCCAGTTTTCTTTGTCAGACCAAATATGAAACCTCTTCCACTTGCTGAGATAGATTTTCCTGGTGGATGGTTTATGTGAAGCCAGAAGGATATAATGTACTGGGGAGGTAACGTTACTCTGCCTGGCTATTACCTGAAGTGGAGAAACCAAGCCATCAGCTTGAGACTGGGAAGGTTGGGGTAAGTCAACTCTTGCAGATGCGAGATCAATTCTGGAGTTGGATCCAGAATCCAGGGTTGGTGTACTAGGTGAGGCTAAAGGAAGGAAACCAAATTTGTCATTGCCAGTAAGGAGCAATGAGGATTACTTTGCTTCTCAGATGAAGGGCCTCCTTTAGAAATAGGGGAATAACTGGGAAGGGAGGGAAGGCATATAGACATCCCGTGGGCCAACTGTGTATCAGAGCATCCCCCTCAGGGATTCCCCCTCTGGCGGGATTACGGCAAAGTAGCTGTTGTATTTATGACTTGCTGGAGAGGTGAAAAGATCACAGCAGGGCTGGCCTAGTGCCTGAAGATCTTCAAAGCCATGACTGAACTGAGGGACCATTCATGAGACAGTAGGAAACATCTGCTCAGCTTGTCTGCAATCACGTTGAAAATTCTGGGAATATGCGTTATCAGAAAGCGATCAGAAGCTATCGCCCATTGCCAAATTCTCATGTCTCTTGACATAAGAGAGAGGACTTGGTTCCTCCTTGTTTGTTGATGTACCAGACTATTGACATTTTGTCGGACTGTATCACAATTGTCCCTGACAGAAGGACAGATTGAAATGATTGAAACCCTTGCAACCCCAAAATCATTGCCCTCAGTTCTAGGGCACTGACATGCAGATTTGCCTCTATGTCTGACCAAGTGCCTTGGAACATCTTCCCCTGGAAAAGCCCCCCCACCTTATCAGGGAAGTGTATGTGGTCACTGTGACCCTGGGTTGAGGTGGAGAGAAAGGGCGATTCCATATTTCCTCAACTGGCTTCATCAACCACATTAAATCTTGTTTGCATCATTGTGTTATGTGGATTTGAAAGGAGATAGGATGGTGGAAGGGATATCACTGTCAGTAGGAGCTTTTGGAGAAGCTGCATGTGTAGTCTTGTTAAAGGTACTATTGTAACTGATGCTGCCATCAAGCCCAGGAGTTAAAGAACTGCCCAAGCTGAGACTTGGTTTTGACAGAGTATCACCTGGAGTTGGGATCTTATCCTTTGCAGTCTGATCTGGGAGAGAGACCAGACAAGCGTGTATATTGAAAATTGCTCCTATAAATTCCAAGGTTTGGGACGGAGCTAGTTTGCATTTCAATCAATTTATCGAGATTCACAGAAATTCTGCCAATGTGAGAGTGTAGTTTAGGGCTATCTCCAGTAGACGCTTGGTGGGGGCAGTGAGGAGCCAATCATCTAAATATGGAAACACCAGGAATCCTTAAAGTCTTAAGTGAGCTGTTACCACTGCCATGAATTTGTGAACACACTGGGGGCTGTAGAGAGTCCAAAGGGCAGTGCATAGAATTGGTAATGACTGGTCCCTAGCCGGAAGTGAAGGAATTTTCTGGAGCGTTTGTCCATTTTTATGTGGTAATACGCATCCTGAAGATCTATTGAGCACATCCAATCATATTTCTCCAGAAATGGAAGGATAGACTGAACTGTGACAATCTGGAATTTTTCCTGTTTGACAAATTTGTTTAGGATGCTGAGATCCAGAGTTGGTCTCCAGTCCCCTGTCTTTTTTGGCACTAAAAAGAATCTTGAGTAGAATCCGGATCCTATTTGGTCAGGTGGGACTGTTTGGATGAGACTTTTTTGAAGCAGCTTTCTTATCTCTAGAGCTGCTGCTTCCCTTTGACTGGGTGAAACTTGTCTTGATGAAATTTTGAATGGTATGTGGTAACCTCTGGCTATGATCTTCTGCACCCAAGAATCTGTAGTTATCGTTTGCCAGGCAGGGTGGTGCAGAGAGAGAAACACATCCCAACTGTTTCCAGAGGAAAGCAATCGAGCCTGCTCTTTAGAAGTGCTGGTAGGGCTGCCCAGAGAAAGAATCTCTGGGCCCTTGGTTACATGGACCCCCCTCTGCCTCTGTAGGGGCATCTTCCTGCTCTGCCTCGGGGAGTAAACTCGCCACGTGGGTCAAAGAGGACCCTGAGATTTTTTGTGTCACATCTTTCCACTCCTCTGATTCCAAGAGTAGGGTCGTTGAGGGTTGGAAAAATGTACACCCACGGCAGACAGGGTCTGGCCATCCTTTTCACACCTGGCCTATGTGTCTATGACTTTTGGGCTAAAAAGAGAAGCTTCCACTGGAGCATTAAAAAAGTAAGACTTAAAAGGGTCTGCAAAGTCACAAAGGTGCATCCAGGTGTGACGTCTCATAACAGCCCCTGAACCCGCCGCTCTAGCCGCTCCGTCAGTAGCATGAGAAATCAACCGAATGAAGGAGTTGGACATGGATTTCAGGGTCGCAAGCTGCGAGGCAGCTTTGTCACATACCTCAACAGAAACTGCTCCTGCTAAGGTTTCAGAGAGTTCTGAGACTAGGTCTCTCTGAAGCCTAGTGAAGTGTGCCAGATAGTTTAAAGACCTAATGGCAAAGGTCGATAAGGCCCATACTCGCTTCCCTAACCTGTCCACCTCCCCAGACTCTCTGTTTGGAGTGCTGACAGTCTGGCTCTTCTTGGCGAGCTCCTTCCTAGTGGTTGCTGCCACCACCATAGTGTCTACAGGGAGGCCCTTGATCAGTGGGGGTTTTGCTCTGGAGTGGATAAAATTCTGTCTGGCCTCAATGGGATTGGTTTACATGTATCAGGACTATTCCATGTGTGGTGCACAGTAAGTTGTACTAGCTCATCTGCAGGCAACCAGGAAGTAGAGGATTGAGCACTAAAAACCAGCAAGAATACAGACTCCTCAGTGGTGGGGTTGGTGGACTTCGTCACCCCGCTGTTTCAGGATTTCCAGTATGCCTCCAAAGGAGATATCATCAGGGAGCAACCGTGGGGACCCCTACCCTTCATCATAGTCCATGTCTTCAGAGGAGTCCATGTGCTTCCTCTTGCACATCCTCTTGCATGGTACCAATTCAGTGGGGGCTTCTGAAGAGGGAGCACCCTGTGGTAGGATATCTTGAGGCTCGTGCTTGATGTCCTGAAGCAGTGGTTTGTGTCAGCTGTGGCTCAGAGGGAGGACATAACTGGTATTCCGACGCTGATGGTTTGCCTGCAGAGGCAAGGGCCTTCTCCATCGCTTGGAAAGCTGGCCCACCCAAAGAGGGATGGGAGCCCAGAACTGATGACAACCAATTATAGGGGTTGTGGCAAGGGAACTTCTTTGTTGAGATTCAAATTTTGTCTGAGTCTAGCTCTCCCATATTCTCTTCCAGCTCCTCCACACTGTTTTACAAGTCATCTCATACTTTGGGGAACAGTGTCTATGGGGATAAAAGTGCAGGTCTTTGAAACAAAAAAGACAGAGCAAAGCAATAGATGTTGGGAATCATCAGTGGTCCCCAAGACAATTACAAGTGATTACAGACAATTCTACAGTTACGTGGTACATAAGCAAATAGGGGGACCAGATCATACCTTCTTTGCAGACTAACCATGATAGCCTGGACTACAACTTTTCAACACAATCTCACTCTACAGGCATCTTACATCCTGTCAGTGCAAAGTTTGTGGCAGACAAGCTGAGCAGGACCTGAAAAGACCCTCATGATTAGAAACTGAATCAGAGGGTCTTCCAGTAATTGATACAGCTTTAAGGAGCACCTCAAACAGATCTTTTTGCCTCCACTCATAAGAATCAGTCTGCAAAATTCTATTCCAGGACTCCATGAAACAAAGGCCTGCAAAACAGATGAGTTTTTTTTCCCTTGAATAGGAATGTTCCTGTATGATTTTCACCCTTTCCACTAATATCCAGGGTCATTCTGAAGATTCATCATAGTGACTCCCTTCCGGCCCAGGCAACAGTGATTCTCCCTTCTTTTGGAAATGGCCAAGGGCAGTTATCACAATCTTACTCACTAACTGGATTTACTTACACAAAACAAGGGAAGTTTGAAACATCCTGTTTCAAAACACATGCAACTAACTGCTTGGGTGATAGAGTCTAAATACCTTTTAAGTACATATTTTGTGAAGATGTGCAGTTTTTAAAGGAGGCAAGACAATTTTCTACCAGTAAATCATATATTAGCTAATGGAAAATTTGTTCTAGTCAGCGCCAAGACAAGATTCTGGTGATTGGAGACTCCGCTGTGAGATACACAATGTTCCTCTCACCAGGCTAAGTAAGGAGAAAGTCACATTCATTTGCTTATCAGAGGCCAGGATCTGCCACATTACACAAGCACTCAGGTCACTGGACCACAAGTACCAGTATGACTCAGTCATAGTCCATGTGAGTGTAAATGACCTGAGATGTACCTCCCAAGACTATATGAAGAGAGACATCATGGAGCTGTTGGAATGTGTGTCCCAGGCTGGTATGAGCCTAGCATTGAGCAGCATTTTACCTTCTCCAAAGATGATGTCACATTATGAACAAAAGATGACTGATTTAATAATTGGTTTAGATTCTAGTGTCATTCTAAGGAAGTGCAATATTTGTCATCATGGAAGAAGATGGTCAACATACCATGCTGCTTTGCTAGGAATGGTCTTTGCACCTCTCCTCTCTAAGCATTTGAATATTAGCTAACACATTGTCCTCCCACATAATGCCTTTATTAGGCAATGCCAAACAAAGTAAAACCAAGGAAATCTAAAGGTGTTACTGCTCAGTGCTAGGAGTCTAAACAAACAACTCCACTCCCTAAAATCTCTGTTCACCCTAGAGAATTCTGATGTCTGAGCAGTCACTAAGACATGGTTTAAAGCCATAGAAAGCACACCGACAGTGCAAGGTTATAAGGACTTCCACACATTTAGACCAGCTTCTACACAGGCAGGGACTAAAGGTTGAGGTGTTTTGATTTATATCAAAAATAAATACGCCTCAAAGAAAATAGCTCAGGGACTTTCAAAATGGCTGCACATTTAGTAATAGCTTAACTCTAGCTCTCCCAGTGTGAAAACAGAAACTAAGCAGAAAACCAGGGTATTTATAGTTCTGGGTAAATTTCAGTAATTGGCTAATAAGTGCACTGCCTGGATGTCAGGAAAAAAGAAATACAGAGGACCTGAAGGAAAATCAGCTGCAAAAGGTGAAGAAAATAAACACTGACTGGGAAAAGTACTGCAGCTTTTCAACAAAAATTAGTGCAAGCTCGAGACATGATTTCTAGTAAGCTACAAGAAAGTATAAGACAACTACACAAAGACCTGATTAAAATAAACAAAACACTGATGGAGTATATCAACTCAAACAAAAGGCTAGAAAAATGGAAGCTTTAAAAAGATATTCAGATAAGGTGATAAAATTGCAAAAATCAGAGTTCAAAATGAAACGGCTAGCAGAATATAACAATGCTCAAGAAGAAATGTTTAAAAAAATAATAGAATTAAAGGACAGGCCATGTAGGGAAAACCTGAGATTGTCTGCTGTACCAGAGAAGCTGGAAGGAGCAGACTGTATTAAGTTTATGAAAGCACAAATAAGCAACTGGATTGTTATCCCACAGCAGTTAACTGAAAGGGCACATCATGTGTATGCTCCAAACCTGGCTATGGAAAAGCAACCTAGACCTTTATTAGTAAAGATGCAATCCTAGTAGCAGGAGGAGTTGATTCTGACATAACTGTGGCAGAAGGACAAAGTACTAAAAGTAGAAGACAGCAAAGTATGTCTGGAGAATGATTACTCATTATACACCATGCAGAAGAGGAGTAAATTTATTCCACTATTCAGGGAATGTTCAGAAGCAGGTGTGAGATTCAAACTGCTGTACCCAGCTATCTTCAAAACATTCGTCCTGGAGGAGCAAAATAATTTTTGATGAAGTACATGCTAAGGAGGCTATAAAATTTGTCCAACAAAAGTGAGTTGTGAAACAGAAGGAGATTCTGCTTCGTATTCTTCTGGTAATAAAGACCACAATAAGACTGTGCCAGTGAAATATTTTCCAATATTCCAACAGGAAATGCTTGACAGAAGGTTAAAAAACACAAAAGTCAACTAGAAGAATAGAGAGTACATTGAAAATGAAGCAGAGACAGAGTTTGGGAGATGGAGATGAACAGGAATAAAACTAGTAACTTGAAATTGACAAATGTGGCATTACAAAGCAATAATTATATTTGTGAAACATGAAAAAGAAAATCTGGAAATAATGGAGTTTTTTTGGACTGCGTTAAACTTGTAGAGGACTCTAAAGCATATGCCGTACCTTCATGTCATTGTTTGGAAAAATACTTAGGAGAGGGGAAGAGGAGGGAGAAAGTTAACTAAGTAAAACATTTTTTTTCTTAATGGTACTATTTTTATAGTGCATGATCTTCCTTGCATGTTATAAAGTAAAGTTTTCTCAGTTATTTATTTATTTTTAAGTGTAATGAGGCTACTAATGTAAACAGGCGCTAATTTTTATTTCTTTCTCCATTCTCTCTTTCTTTTTGTTCAGTTTTAAGAGATGTAGGCACTGCAATGTAAAAAAAAGTCTGGTTAAAAGAGCACTAGAAAACAAAAATTTGTGTTTTTTTCTCATTCTTGCATAGGTGGATGACTGGATTAAGGCCTTTAGAATGATCTAGCAACAAGCTTTAAGAGAAAGTAAGTAAATGAAAAATAATATTTTAAGGCTTTTTCTAGCAAATAAATGTATGCTTAGTAGCAGTTTTTTTATCTGGTCCTCATGTCTTAACGTGACAATCTGATTAAAAGAAATGGCTAGGAGATAATACTCTCTGAAAGCATTCAAGTGCATTCCTAGCTGGGAGGACTATAAAGATAAGACAAAAACAGACATCACTTAGTAGAAGCACAGGCTGCACCATGTGTCTTAGCATGGACTACTTTTCTTTTAGGTTAACTCACGTCTGTGAGTGTAGCTGTCAGTTTGGAATATTTGTTCCTATTAGTAGGGCAAAACATCAGTATTTGAAAAATGTGCATAGTTTTGTGCATTACTAAGTTAATAAGTTTGAGGGTATTGTGGTGCTTTTTATTTATTTAAAGGCTTTCAATAAAAAGAAGTTATGTTCTTACCATAATGTTCCATCTGTGTTGTTCATCTTCAGTCATTCATTACCGATGAGTGTCGGTTCCGTCCTTGGAACAGAGTCGGCCTTATAACAAGCTCATGCTAGCCAAAAAAACTCTCAAGCTAAGCTTTTACCCACAGTGCCCTTCTCCTTGTTACCTTACATCGAGTTTACCCATGATAAGGAAAGCAGAAACCCTAATGCAGGATTAGAACTCAATCCAATCCTCCAAGAGCCTGTGGAGGGAAGGTGTGTGGGACGTAATGAATGAATAAGATGAACAACACAGATGGAACATTATGGTAAGAATATAACTTCTTTATCTGATGTTATTAATCTTTATTCATTCTTTACTGATGGGACATAGTCCCTGATACTTTATATCCTGGGAGGCCCTTATGGAAGAATGTTCCTCAGTACCATTGAACTAAAGGATGCTCTTCTCCTGTAGCCCAGATCCAATTTGTAATGAAGGTATGAGGGGTAGACAAGGTTGCAGCTGCACAGATATCATCCACTGAAGGCTTTGAATGAAAAGCAACAGAAGTCGCTACTGATCTGGTGGTGTACACTTAGACCTTGCTCGGTAGAGGAATTTTATTATGTTGGCAGACAAAGGATATACAGTTTCTCAACCACTACGATAAGATCACTTTAGAGACAGGGTCTCCCAATTTAGGGCCTGAAAAGGAAATGAACAACTGGTCTGATTTATGTACTGATTTGGTTTTGTGCAGATAAAATCATAATTGTCTATATACATCTAGCAAATGAAGGCAGTATTCCCATTTGAGTAGTTAGGAAAAAAAAGACAGGTAGGTCAATCGTCTGGGTTGTCAATTCTAAAACCATTTTGGCAGAAAGGAAGGGTTAGTCCGGAGTGATACTCTGTCCCTATGAATGTTCATGTAAGGGTGCTTCATGCATAAAGCCTGAAGGTTAGATATGTGTCTTGCTGAGGTAATGGCTATGAAAACAGTGATTTCCAGAATAAGAACTTCATATCACAAGTGTCTGCAGGTTCGAAAGGTGGTCATATCAGGGATAGCAGTACTAGTGTTAAACTCCAAGGGTCAACAGGTTCTTTGAAGGGTGGTCTGATGTGTGAGACCCCTTTTAAAAAGATTTTACAGAGGTGATGGGAGATTAAGGATGAGTCTTGGAGTCCATTATGGAAGTTTGAGATGGCAGCTAAATGGACACAAATGGTCGAGGCTGCCGCTCCTGACTGGAGAAGACCTGACAATCCAAGACCACCCTAATAGCAGCTGAGCAAGAGTCCAGTTTTCTTTGTCAGACCAAATATGAAACCTCTTCCACTTGCTGAGATAGATTTTCCTGGTGGATGGTTTATGTGAAGCCAGAAGGATATAATGTACTGGGGAGGTAACGTTACTCTGCCTGGCTATTACCTGAAGTGGAGAAACCAAGCCATCAGCTTGAGACTGGGAAGGTTGGGGTAAGTCAACTCTTGCAGATGCGAGATCAATTCTGGAGTTGGATCCAGAATCCAGGGTTGGTGTACTAGGTGAGGCTAAAGGAAGGGAAACCAAATTTGTCATTGCCAGTAAGGAGCAATGAGGATTACTTTGCTTCTCAGATGAAGGGCCTCCTTTAGAAATAGGGGAATAACTGGGAAGGGAGGGAAGGCATATAGACATCCCGTGGGCCAACTGTGTATCAGAGCATCCCCCTCAGGGATTCCCCCTCTGGCGGGATTACGGCAAAGTAGCTGTTGTATTTATGACTTGCTGGAGAGGTGAAAAGATCACAGCAGGGCTGGCCTAGTGCCTGAAGATCTTCAAAGCCATGACTGAACTGAGGGACCATTCATGAGACAGTAGGAAACATCTGCTCAGCTTGTCTGCAATCACGTTGAAAATTCTGGGAATATGCGTTATCAGAAAGCGATCAGAAGCTATCGCCCATTGCCAAATTCTCATGTCTCTTGACATAAGAGAGAGGACTTGGTTCCTCCTTGTTTGTTGATGTACCAGACTATTGACATTTTGTCGGACTGTATCACAATTGTCCCTGACAGAAGGACAGATTGAAATGATTGAAACCCTTGCAACCCCAAAATCATTGCCCTCAGTTCTAGGACACTGACATGCAGATTTGCCTCTATGTCTGACCAAGTGCCTTGGAACATCTTCCCCTGGAAAAGCCCCCCCACCTTATCAGGGAAGTGTATGTGGTCACTGTGGCCCTGGGTTGAGGTGGAGAGAAAGGGCGATTCCATATTTCCTCAACTGGCTTCATCAACCACATTAAATCTTGTTTGCATCATTGTGTTATGTGGATTTGAAAGGAGATAGGATGGTGGAAGGGATATCACTGTCAGTAGGAGCTTTTGGAGAAGCTGCATGTGTAGTCTTGTTAAAGGTACTATTGTAACTGATGCTGCCATCAAGCCCAGGAGTTAAAGAACTGCCCAAGCTGAGACTTGGTTTTGACAGAGTATCACCTGGAGTTGGGATCTTATCCTTTGCAGTCTGATCTGGGAGAGAGACCAGACAAGCGTGTATATTGAAAATTGCTCCTATAAATTCCAAGGTTTGGGACGGAGCTAGTTTGCATTTCAATCAATTTATCGAGATTCACAGAAATTCTGCCAATGTGAGAGTGTAGTTTAGGGCTATCTCCAGTAGACGCTTGGTGGGGGCAGTGAGGAGCCAATCATCTAAATATGGAAACACCAGGAATCCTTAAAGTCTTAAGTGAGCTGTTACCACTGCCATGAATTTGTGAACACACTGGGGGCTGTAGAGAGTTCAAAGGGCAGTGCATAGAATTGGTAATGACTGGTCCCTAGCCGGAAGTGAAGGAATTTTCTGGAGCGTTTGTCCATTTTTATGTGGTAATACGCATCCTGAAGATCTATTGAGCACATCCAATCATATTTCTCCAGAAATGGAAGGATAGACTGAACTGTGACAATCTGGAATTTTTCCTGTTTGACAAATTTGTTTAGGATGCTGAGATCCAGAGTTGGTCTCCAGTCCCCTGTCTTTTTTGGCACTAAAAAGAATCTTGAGTAGAATCCGGATCCTATTTGGTCAGGTGGGACTGTTTGGATGAGACTTTTGAAGCAGCTTTCTTATCTCTAGAGCTGCTGCTTCCCTTTGACTGGGTGAAACTTGTCTTGATGAAATTTTGAATGGTATGTGGTAACCTCTGGCTATGATCTTCTGCACCCAAGAATCTGTAGTTATCGTTTGCCAGGCAGGGTGGTGCAGAGAGAGAAACACATCCCAACTGTTTCCAGAGGAAAGCAATCGAGCCTGCTCTTTAGAAGTGCTGGTAGGGCTGCCCAGAGAAAGAATCTCTGGGCCCTTGGTTACATGGACCCCCCTCTGCCTCTGTGGGGGCATCTTCCTGCTCTGCCTCGGGGAGTAAACTCGCCACGTGGGTCAAAGAGGACCCTGAGATTTTTTGTGTCACATCTTTCCACTCCTCTGATTCCAAGAGTAGGGTCGTTGAGGGTTGGAAAAATGTACACCCACGGCAGACAGGGTCTGGCCATCCTTTTCACACCTGGCCTATGTGTCTATGACTTTTGGGCTAAAAAGAGAAGCTTCCACTGGAGCATTAAAAAAGTAAGACTTAAAAGGGTCTGCAAAGTCACAAAGGTGCATCCAGGTGTGACGTCTCATAACAGCCCCTGAACCCGCCGCTCTAGCCGCTCCGTCAGTAGCATGAGAAATCAACCGAATGAAGGAGTTGGACATGGATTTCAGGGTCGCAAGCTGCGAGGCAGCTTTGTCACATACCTCAACAGAAACTGCTCCTGCTAAGGTTTCAGAGAGTTCTGAGACTAGGTCTCTCTGAAGCCTAGTGAAGTGTGCCAGATAGTTTAAAGACCTAATGGCAAAGGTCGATAAGGCCTATACTCACTTCCCTAACCTGTCCACCTCCCCAGACTCTCTGTTTGGAGTGCTGACAGTCTGGCTCTTCTTGGCGAGCTCCTTCCTAGTGGCTGCTGCCACCACCATAGTGTCTACAGGGAGGCCCTTGATCAGTGGGGGTTTTGCTCTGGAGTGGATAAAATTCTGTCTGGCCTCAATGGGATTGGTTTACATGTATCAGGACTATTCCATGTGTGGTGCACAGTAAGTTGTACTAGCTCATCTGCAGGCAACCAGGAAGTAGAGGATTGAGCACTAAAAACCAGCAAGAATACAGACTCCTCAGTGGTGGGGTTGGTGGACTTCGTCACCCCGCTGTTTCAGGATTTCCAGTATGCCTCCAAAGGAGATATCATCAGGGAGCAACCGTGGGGACCCCTACCCTTCATCGTAGTCCATGTCTTCAGTGAGGGACTCCTCAGAGGAGTCCATGTGCTTCCTCTTGCACATCCTCTTGCATGGTACCAATTCAGTGGGGGCTTCTGAAGAGGGAGCACCCTGTGGTAGGATATCTTGAGGCTCGTGCTTGATGTCCTGAAGCAGTGGTTTGTGTCAGCTGTGGCTCAGAGGGAGGACATAACTGGTATTCCGACGCTGATGGTTTGCCTGCAGAGGCAAGGGCCTTCTCCATCGCTTGGAAAGCTGGCCCACCCAAAGAGGGATGGGAGCCCAGAACTGATGACAACCTCGGAACCGGGGTCACACCTCGCTCCAATGGTCCCGCTCCCAAGGAAGGAGCCCCAAGAGGACAAGGTACTGTCAGGACTCTGGGAACCATAGTAGATGGTGCCATGGAGAAAACTGGTGCTGTACTAGGTGTCATGGTGCCCACAGTCCAGTCATGATCCTGAGAATGGCCTGGCTCTGAATGAGCCGGAGACCAAAGGGTCGGCTCCAGAACCACAGTGAGGTCCACCAGTGGAACCAAAGAAATGGGTACCGAAAGAGGCGTCAGTGCAAAGGACATTGATGCTTGCACAGAGGTCAGAGGAGAATATGTTGGAGTCTGTGGAGATAGACTCCCAACTCCAAATAGGAGGGGAGATTTGGAAGGTGGTGTAATCCCTTTAGCTGTGAGCAGCTGATCCACAAGATGCACCACATCCAGTTCCGAGAGGCTCCTGGTTGTTTGTGTCAATATCCCCAACAGTGAATCAGGCCATTCTAAAAAAGGGCTAAACTGCTTCCAAAGAAAGGATCCACCTTGGATGAGTATCAGGTCCGAGCAGAATGGTCTATTGGCACTGAAGTCTCAAGACTAGAGACATGTATGGGGACAGTGTCCAGTGCCTGAGAGACTAAGGTTGGTACTGGAATGGAAGGAACAGATACAGGAGGCAGGCTTGGTGCCATAGATATGGTTGGCGTCAGGGTCACAATTTGTGAAGACGGCACCAAGGTGGAGATAATCAATTTAGGTAAGGTCAGTGCCATAGACATTGTCGGTGCTGTGGCTCGCGCCGAAGTCACAATTTTTGAAGTCGGTACTAAAGACAGTGCCCATGGATGCCAGCTTGGGTCCTGGGACCGAACAAGTCAATTTGGGCATTTTTTTTGTCTTGGTTCCTGCTTCTTATCAATAGAGGGTGATGAAGGAACCAAATTGTCTTTTTTGTGCTCTTTACTAGGAGGGGCTGAGCTCTCTGACCCCAAAATAGCCTCTAATAAAGGTATCTTGAGAAGGCCCTTTAAAATTAGCTTAGTCTTTCTCTCATTAAGGGTTCAAGAGCTGAACCCTTTACAAATAGTGCAAGGAGGCTGAACTGAGAGATGAGGGACACCCAGACAATACACACAGGATATGAGTGTCAGAATTTGGCATTTTGCGACCACACTGGTTGCATTTCTTAAACCTGATGTTCCTTTTTTCTCCGACATGGCAGACAACAAGATTATCAACTAATACTATAATAAACTCTAAAAGTAAAGATAGAGGAAAGTTTTTAATATGGAGAAAAGAAAGGAAAAAGGGAATACCAACAATTGTATCACAAATACCTCAAAGGGTAAGGTAAAGAGAAAGGGCCTGTACCAACAATGGTACTAAAGACTACCTAGTAGGTAAGGGAGACAGTAGACAAAAAAGGTTAAGAAGGTGGGTAAATGTTAGCGATTAATTAAAGTATGTTAAAGGAATAAAACAAAGAAATTAAGAAAATAATTTTTAGATGAAAAAATCTGAAGTACTTAGCTGAGAGCTGGCTTGACATGTCTTTACGGCTAAGCAGCAAACAAGATCTGAGGTAACAGGGAGAAGGGCACTGTGGGTAAAACTTTAGCTTGAGAGTTTTTTGGCTGGCACAAGCTTGTTATAAGGCTGACTCAGTTCCGAGGATGGAACTGACACCCATCAGTAAGGAATTAATGAAGATTAACAACAGCAGATCAAAAGGTTTTGTAAGATGTGACATAGGCTTAAATGGATATGTAACAAACTGTATAAAAGATCAGAATGCCAAACAGTGTATGCACATAACCCAAAAGCTGGAACTAGACATTTAACAAACAAAACTATTACACATAAAAGGTAGGAATAATACCTTTTTAATATAAGGATGCTTTCTGTAATCTCTTTAAATGTCAATGATCTCACAGATAAATATAAAAAAGAAACGGTAGTGAACTACATAAAAAAACAGAGTGCAAATAGCTATGTTACATCAGACACACTTGGAAAGAAATGAACGTGTGTATTTGATAAAGAAAGTTTTTCAGGATGGTTATTCAGCACAATACATGGGACAAAAGAAAAAAGTAGTACTTCTACTAATTGCAAGAGGAGCTCTAATAGTGATAGAAGAAAATACAAAAGATAATAATGGTAGATTTGTAGTACGAAGGGGCTCCTGGCAAAGGAGGAGAATTACACTGGCATGTATTTATATTCCAACTAAAAGTGCTATAATGGAGCTTAACAAAATGCTGGGAGAAATGATCAGCTTTCAGCAAGGAATAATATTTATAAGTGGGGACTGCAATTTGATTTGCAACAATGAAGATGTGTCTGGTGAGTCCAGAAGGGAAAATGTAACAAAGGAGGGTAGATTTGTGAAGACATTTATGAAAATATTTGGCATGGAAGATGTGAATTCAGTACTAAAGAGTTTGGAGTGAATTTACTTATTATTCCCCAACATACAAAAACTGGGCTAAGCTAGACAGAATTTACATTCCACAGGAACATGTGCATTTAATTGAAGGTCTTGTTACTCAACCAATAAGTACTTCAGATCATGTGATATACTAGGAAACAAGTGTTAAAAAACGAACTTCCAAAACGAACCAAACACTTGAAGGAAATCAGGCTCTGCTCTTGGACACACAAGTTTTAATTAATCCACAACGGAGACAATCCACTTTTAACGCATATACAGACAATACGTTTTTGATTCAATGTCTTCTTCAGAAAGCAAAAATCAGAATCTTAGATCATGAATCAGAATTCAGATCATGTGCCAATAACTGAAATAAAGGTGCACAGGGTAATGAAATAGAAATGAGATACTAGCACTTTCCCACCTATCTGTTGAAGAGAGAAATTTAAGGAATGGGTAGTGGAAATTATTCAGGAGCTATTAGAAAAAAATAGAAATGTATTCTTAAGTATAGCTAGGGATTGGAATAAAATTAAAATGGAGTTTAAAAATAGGGTGGAAATAAAAGAAAGGGAAATATAGTGGTTAAGAAGTAATTATTTAGAGGGGGCTAACAAATGTTAAAGCACTGCAAAACAGGGGACATTTCACAGAATAAGATGAGGCACAACTGCAGAATTCTAAACAGAAGATAAGGGGTTACACCTTAATATGTGAGAGTTTAGAAAGATTGCTGTTAGTTTTTTGATTACTCTAGAGCACAAAGACTTTTAGCACAACGACTCAATCAACAGAAAGTAGAATGTGCTGTTCCCAAGCTTATGGAGCCTATAACAATAAAGATAAGAGATCATGTAGAAGTATTAAAAATATTTCGGAAAGTTTATGAAAGTCTGTATAAAGCAGAGAAATATGGAGATCAAGAAAAGGTACAAATGGAAATGTTTATGGAAAATTTAAATATACCAAGGTGAGGTAGACGAGGCTTAATTACTAACAGGATAGGAGGAGATGAGATAAAAATGGTGATGTATAACCAATCTACAGGAAAATCCCCAGAACAGATGGTAATCCTATGGCAGTTTTGAAGCTAGGAAGGAAAAAATGGATAAAGATCTAGAAGGTTTTGTTTAACAGTATTTTAAGAGAAGGAGAAGTACACCAACATCCCAAAAGAAAGGGATAGTAGCTGTAATGCCTAAGTTGGGTAAAGATCCATCAGAGCCATCTTCATACAGGCCCATTTAATCACTAAACCATGATTATAAACTGTTTATGTCTATAATGTCTAAAAGAATGGCAAAAGTGATGCCAGAATTGATATAGATCAATGTGGTTTTGTTGTGGGGAGGCAAACATTTGACATTAACACTGAATATCCAGTGGGAAGTAGAATGTAAGAAAATACCACTGTTGGTGGTGGGTCTTGATGCAGAGAAAGCATTTGACAGAGTAAGCGGGGGACTTTATGCACAGGGCAGTGGAAGCATTTGCATTCCCTATAAAATTATACGGTTGATTAGGAGGATATATGAGGGATCAGAGTAGAATTACCCATTATAAAGGCTTAAACCTTGTTTGTGATATAAATAGGACCTGCTGGAGAGAGAGAGAGTTATGTATCCCAGAGATTACCCCATCTATGGAACAGGCTCCCCATCCATGTGAAGCAGAGTTCCTTCCCTAACCCAATTCAAGTGCAATTTGGACAGCTAGATGGGAAACCGGAAATTCATCCCTGGTTTAGCACCTATGTCTCTAATGCAAAAAGGTAACCAATAAATGGTTCATGTCCCAGGCCCATGCTTAAACTTATCAAGGGTATCAGAACTTATCAGAGATTTAGGATGCATGGCCAGACTTAAAAAGGACCTTGTGGTCATTAGCCTAGGAAACACCTATGAACCAGAGGAAAAAATGTAAGTGGGTAGGTTTTTCTCTGATAATTTTTGCTTTAGCAGAGGAACTATGCAGGGGTGTCCTCTTTCCCCTTTGTTATTTGCATTATATTTAGAACCACTGGCACAGAAAGTAAGGGGACTCAGAAATTCAAGGATATTATTGGTATAGTAGTCAAGAAAAGCTGGCTCTGTTTGGATATGGTATTGTTTTATACCTGATAAAACTAGAAAAGGACATTACAGTGTAGTGGAACATTTTGAGATAGTTTCATATCTTTTCTAGATATAAAATTAATGAAGCTAAAACAAAGACAATAGCAGCAAATTATGTACACACACATGAACTGGTTCAGCAATATCCACCCATATTTATGGGCACATAAAATGAAATCTTTAGGAGTATGGATTAAAAATTATTCCGGTGTTGCAGCTAGGGGTATGTTGGAAGAGACTAAACAAAAGATAATACAAAAACTGAGAAATTGAAAGCTCTGTTATATGGATAGTAAGATGCAAGCAGTTAAAATCTTTTTGGTCACTTTAATCTTATACATAGGTCAGGCATATTTTTATCAACCACAGAAGATGTGGATAGTAATTAGTAAAGAGCGGAAGGATTTTATCTGGTAGGGGAAGACAGCAAAAGTCAAGTGGGATAAACTGATTCTTCCAATGGAATAGGGCGGATTGTGATTACCCGATTTGAAGGGGTATGTGATGATGTGAGGTAATACCAGCTGTGCCGGGGAGGGCAAGAGTAGGCATTGCATGTGTAACATGCCAGCAGCTAGCTGGAGTTTTGTAAAGATTTATATGTCTTTTGAATGTTAAACTGCTTTGTACAAATACTTGTGTTAAAATGTATCAAAATTGGGCCCTGCTGGACAGAAAAGAAACATACATTGTATGTCAGAATGCATTGTTCTAAAGGGTCTATGTTCAGCCATTGAACGGCATATCTCATTGCAGATGCTGTTCATCTAGCTGTTTGAGCAAGATCAAATTATAGTAAGGATCATGAAATTTGCACTTTCCCCACTGTGGTGCAATCTTGGAGTTGGTATGTATAATAAGTGGGGGGGGGGTGGAATTTTGCTGAATGGCATTTTCGATGTAATGCCATTCAAGGATTTTTCCATTCGATGGCTTAACATAGACCCACTTTAAGAGAGGATACTGGAAGAGAAGGGGTTAAGCTTAGCCCAGCTACTTAAGAAAAATAGCCTGAAATTAAATGGCATGGTTTAGACCATAAAGATTTTATCTCACAGGTCTAAATGCAGCCAGAAATGTAATGTCTATTAAAAGCTTGGGCTGGGATGGATCCTGCTCTATTGCCCTTAGTGAACTAATTGCTACCCTGGGGTTCCAGAGAATGGCTTGTTAGTTTCTGCAGGAATGGTGGAAGTGTTGGAATTGTTCTACAGTTTCCAGATGCTGTAATAAACCTTAGCTAAGGTTCTGTGTGTGTGTATTGTGACACATCAGTGCCAGATACTGCCTCAGTTTTTAGTGACAAAGTAGTGAGGGAACCACAGAGTCAGGTGACCAAATTTGATGTCATTCTGTAGTCATAACTGAAATTGTATTTGAATACTAGTGAAAGATGGGAGGTGTGCACTGTTTTTGGACCTGAGAAGACACTCATTTGTGTATGATAATAAGTACTTAGCTCAGCAATATAATCACATACACTTTCATCTGCCTTATGTCTATGCTCATGAATTTTTTTTTCTGTAAGCTTGTTTAATGTTGTCATAATTTAGACAATCAGTATCAGATAATTTAGAAACAGCAGTTACAGCTTTACCATGAGTAAGAGGGTCAGGAACCGTACCCAGAGCCCTTAGTCAACATCATATTGTTTACATACTCTCTCAAATATATGAACAAAAGTATCAACATCATCAACTTCTGTATACTGTGGAAGAAATTTACAGACCTTTGTTCCTTCTGGAGTTTAGTTATTCCCCTCCCTACTATCTCCAAATTCCTGTCGAAGAGTCAGCATATCCCTCTCAAGTTGAGACTTTTCTCATTTTCTTTGGCTTCCATATGCTGCAGTTTCTCTGCCGATTCTAATTCCATACATTTTGCCTCCAGTTCTCTAACTCCAGATAGGTTAAAGTCCTCTAAAGAAAAGGTGAACTGTCCTGTTTCTGAGCTCTGCACATCCCCATCGCCAGACTGGTTGTCTTCCTGGTCTGTGCTGCAGCTGCGACTAAAGCTGAAATAATTTCTTCTGTAGTCAGGTTGGGATGCACCAGTCCTTTGGATTTGCACAACTCATTCACCGTCAGCTTGCCGTAATCCTCTGCTAACATCTTTACCTGCTATCCCTGACTAAACTAAAAAAAGTATATAAAACTGTTGTGAAAAATGACACTTTGTATGTTTACCTTGTGGCTGATAAAAGTACACACACCTTTAGTGACAACTGCTTACAGGCTACAGATGTTCAATTAATTCCCCACTACTGCCACCAGTAAAGTTCATCCCTCCTCTAGGTCAGTAATCAAGGAGCCTCAATCATCAAAAGTGACACTGGTAGGGAATATTCACTGTGGGGAAAAATAGACAATATTTTCAGATGCAGCTCTCTGTACAAGTATGATTTCCCTTAATAGCTCACAAAGAATGACACTCCAGTCCTGGGGTTGGGCTTCATCCCTGGGCCCCAAATGACTCCCCACTGACCACTATAGAGACCTGAGTCCTTATCCGGGTCAAGTCCTCCACCACGCTCTTTGTGAAATCAGTGTTTTCAGTGTCCCTTTTCAAAGTAGCTGTCTCACACACACTGAGATTTGATTTACACAATCTCACAGACACCTGGGAAAGGCTGACACAGCTTACCTGCTCTGCCACCTCCACCTTGACTATAAGGTAGATCTGCAGCCACCAAACACACCAAAGCCAGCTACTTTAAGGCTCCTGCCAGGTACCCAATTACACTTATTAAAATTAATACTTATACAAATGGTAGTATTTAACCAAGCAGCAATATTTTCAGGAATGGTGAGCTACAGTGCCACTAAATAAATGTAAGTACTCTCAAAGGTTAAATATTTTCTAAAAGACCATCCACAATGAAATGTTTATAAATATTTAATAATAAATACAAAAAACATGAAAATACTGTATCTATTTACAATAAACACCAGAGTTTCAATCAAAGGAAATATATAAAAAAAACACAGATGGAAAGACTCAAGACAGATACAGAATAAAAAACATTTACCTAATCTCACTATATTTTTTTTTAACTGACTGAAGAATTACTGTTCCCTAATTACTTACTAAAGCAAGGCAAGATGAATGCGTATGACTGTATTGTCAGGTCCAAAAACAGAGTGCACACCTCACATCTCTCACTAGTATTCAAATACAATTTCAGTGCTGGCTACAGAATGACATCACATCTGGTCAACTGATTCTATGGTTCCCAAACTACTCTCTCATTAGAAACTGAGCCAGGATTTGGCACTGATGTGTCATACTACACACACAGAACTTTAGCTAAGGTTCATTACAGCATTTGGAAACTGTAAAACAATTCTAACACTTCCACCTATCCTGCAGAAACTAACAATCCATTCTCTTGCACCCCAGGGTAGCAATTAGTTCACCACTAAGGACAATAGCGCAGGATCCCAGCCTAGACTTTTCACAGACATTGCATCTCTGGCTGCATTCAGACCTGTGAGATAAAGTCTTCATGGCCTAAACATGCTTACACTTATCAAGGGTATTAGAACTTGTCAAAGATTTGAGATGCATGGCTAAGCTAGGCATAAAAAGGCCCTTGTGGTCATTAGCCTAGTAAACAACTATGAACCTTTAAACCAAGTCATTTAATTTCAGGCTATTTTCCTTAAGGTTAACTGGTCTGAGCTTAACCCCCTTCCCTTCTGGTATCCTCTGTTAAAATATATACATTTCATCGATTACAATACAGTCTGACATACATGTATATTTCTTTTCTGTACAGCAGGACTCACTGTTGAAACATTTTTAACACAAGCAACTTTACAAATACATTTTTAACATAAGCATCTGTACAAAGCAGTTTGATATTCAAATGACATATACTTCTTTACAAACCTGCAGCTAGATATGCTGGCATATGTTGCAATTGCACTGCCCTATTCCCCCTGGCACAGCTGGCTCTACCTCACATCATCACAGGGTATTTCACAGTTACACAGTTAAGGCTGCCATACATAGCACAAGCAGAAACCTATAATTCAAAGTTTAAAGGGGTGGTGATGAAACCGGGGAAGCTCAAGAAATGAGGAGACTGGGATTTTGGATGCAGATCTTTGAGAATCATCACCACACAGGATATTATATTCATAAAGTAGCAGAAAGTATTCTAAGAACTAAACCAACACAGGAATGGAGAAAGGAGATTCTGCTGATAGGGATGATTGCAATTAGGGATACAGATGATAGACAAGAGGGGGCTGGAATTTATTGGAGAAAACTGGCAAAGGAACCAAGGTACTGACAGCAAATGACTAGAAGGGGGAAGGTAATAGATTAGAGATTGCCTTCCCAATCAAAGATTGATATCAGAGTATAAGCAACAAGAAAGAAATGGGGGGGGGTGTCCTAAACAAAAGACCAGCACTGGTATAGTTTTTAATAGAATCTAGTACAAAAGCTACTGTTAAAAAGGAATAATTAGTAGGGCATATAAAATATTGCATGATAACTATAAAAAGCAATCAGAGGTTAGAAAGGCTTGGGAAGAGAGAGACTGGATAAGCAATTCACAAAGAAACAATGGGGGTTATATGTTTGTCTCCCAAATATGCAACAAAATCTAGAAGATTTTGGATTTTTGCTTGGAAATGTTTACATAGACATTTTTGTACCCAAAGTAGACTCCAGCAAATTTTTCCTGAGGTGGACAGCACATGTTGAAATTGTGACAAGGAAGAAAGAGGTATTTGGGAACATATTTGCCAACTCATTACATTCCCAGAAAACTACTATATCAGAGATACTGGGTGTGCAAATTAGTGTAACCAGGAAAATGATTTTTCTGAGCTATGATACAGAATCAGAATCGCCTAGGCATAGTAAGGCCTTGCTGAGTCAAATTATGGTAGCTGCCAAAAAAACAGTTACTAGAAAATGAAAAACAAAGTCTGAACCAACTACTAGAAGTAGTGAATATAATAAAGCTAAAACAACTTGAACTGGGATCTTTAAGAAAGGGGTAGGACTACACAGGAAAAAATGGGAATTCTGGGAACAATATATACAGGGGAGGAATGAGGTTTAAAATAAGGGAGGATTTGAATCAGCTATGTAATGTCTGACTGACAATGTTTGGGTAGATAAGTGATGTATAATGTTTGCAACTATAATTATGTCAATATGGTTTCTGGTGTAAAATGCTTGCAACTGGGATTGTGTCAATATGGTTTGTTTTCATTTATATAAATGTATGATTATCTGTGTCATAGGCTGGCACTAGGCTATTGGCCCTAGGGCCTATACAAGCATAGCCATAACATTTCCCCAGCTATTTTTCCAGGAATTTTACTTCCCTGGTCCCCTGTCTAGCAGGGCGACTGACATGATCCCTGGGGTGAATTTCCTATCTCCCGTCCAGTTCTCAAGGTTCCTTTTGAAGAGGGCCAAAGAGGCGCTCTGCTTGACATGTATGGGCAGTCTATTCCAGAGAATGGGGAGTCTTTGGGACAGGAATCTATCCCTCCAGCATGTTTTGTTCATTGTGATGACCAGGTTTAGATCCCTGGAGTGTGTGGCTCTGAGGGATTGGGATTTCTTTAAGTGTAACATGTCCAACAGCTCTGGGTTTGACATGGCCTTGTATGTTAAGCAGAGATCGTCTCTGAGTAGATGATGTGTTACAGAGTATAGCTGGATTTTTTTTAGAAGGTCAGCATAGGGAATCTGCTTTAGGTCTGTGATTTTTTTAGTGAGATATTTCTGCAGCCTTTCCAGCTGTTGCAGATGTCTTGTGAGGTACATACCAAATGGGGCTTTGTACTCTAATAGGTCTGAGGGATGAGTACAGAGGGACAATGACCTCCTTTTTCCTGGATGAAAGGCTCTTAGTAATGAGATGTGCCACATAGAAGGATTTCCTGACTGTTGTGGCAATGTGGTTATCGAAGGTGAGACCACTGTCTACCTGTGTCCCTAGGTCACTTATCACACTTTTGGTGTTTAGTGTACTGCCACTTGTGGTAATTCATAAGTGATAATTTAATACAGATGTTTCTTTTTTAAAAAAATAAGTAAACTTCAAGGCTGGTCAAACTGGACGCTGCACTTGAGCTTCTCCATGTTCAAATCATCATAGGCAACTCCAATACCCACTTCCTTGCAAGCTATAGGTCCCCCTCTATGACCCATTCAACCCATACCATGCATTTAAAATTATTGGATTGGAAACATTCACTATCCAACCCAATACCATATTTGTGGGTGACTAATTACCCTATTAACTGTGAATCATATACAACACCAAATGTTCATCAGTCACAGAGATTCCTGGATTTTGTAAACACATACTTCCTGGAACAGATTGGTTGCACCCCCGGCTGGTGTTCTGACATACTGGATCTGGTCCTCACTAATATGGGAAGAGTGCTGCACACACCCTAGTGTAATGTCCTCTCTGGAAGTGGAAATAAAACCTGGAACCCCAGCTATCCCTGGAATATTCAGGAATTACTATAAGGCTAACTTCCTACTAAAAAGTGATAACCTGGCAAAATTTCAAGTCCCCATAAACCCCAAGAACACTGCTGGCTACCCAGAACTGTTCACAGAAACCCTATACAAGAATGTTAATAACTGTACAGAGGCAGCTGTACTGACCAGGAAGAAATACAGAACTCACTCAAAAAACAAGCCACCCTGGTGGAATCACATCATCAATAGGCTGTATAACATAAGGAAGAAAATCATGGCAAATACTAGGAGGTGCAGGATAAAAGCACTCTCATCAAACTAAACAAACTCAGAGGACAAAGTCTACCAAAGCCCATTCTGAGGTAAATGTGTCCTCCCAGGCCAAGGACAACTACAAGGTATTCTTTATATCCACAACCTCAAAAGCAATACAAAATTGTGTGCAGAGCTCATCGTAAATACAGACACCTACACTGAGCCAGAAGATACAG
Organism: Protopterus annectens; assembly: GCF_019279795.1. NCBI lineage: Eukaryota > Metazoa > Chordata > Ceratodontiformes > Protopteridae > Protopterus > Protopterus annectens. Next base: position 764,342,859 of record NC_056745.1, read on the forward strand.
CAAACCTGCTGGTTGACAAATTCTGCTCTCTCCCCCTCAACCTTCCTTCAGGAAATACCATCAAATAGAATTTCCCCTGCTATCACTAGAGAACAGGTCTTTAATGGTCTCTCTAATGCCAAGAACACTGTATCAATAGACCCAGATAATATCCAGGAATGCCTTCTAAATAGCATGAAACATGACCTATCAGGCCCTCTGGAATTATTTAACTGTAGCCGCCAAACAGACTTTGTGCCTAATGAATGGAGAATAACAGTCATCCCTCTGCCCGAGAGAGAGACATCTACAGACCTGAAAACTACAGATCCATAAATCTCACAAGTTTCATATGCAAAACCATGGAAAGAATGATCATGGAAATGATCAGTAATGACAGAGGAACTCTCCAGACACTGAACTCAACTCAATTTGGCTTCATCAAGGGCAGGTCATGCCTACTCAACCTGGTGGACTTCTTTAAGATCACCAAAGCAATAGATAAGAGGGCAAAATTGTTAACACTGCCTACCTTGACATGGCCAAGACATTTGACACAATGCCCCATTCAGGCATTGTCAGACTTAACAGGTTAAGTAGAAACCCTTATGTCACCCAGTGGACAGCCAGCTGTCTCACAACAGGACCCAGGAAGTTAGAACTGGGGAGTCCAGCTCTACAAAGAGGCCAGTCACAAGTGGAGTTCCTCAGGGATCAGTGCTGGGAACGCTCCTTTTTTTGGCATTTACCTCTCTGATGTCAAGTCCAATGTCAATGGCCTCTGGTTGACTAAATTTGCAGATGATTGAAAATTACAAGCTTTCATTGAATTGCCCACTGACACAAATGTTATCCAGTTAGGGCTGACACACAAACTAGTGTCAGAGCCAGGGACTGAAATTAAATGCCAAGAAATGCATAATAGTATCCTTTGGGAAGTCATACACCCCTGGTAACTACGATATTGACAACATCCCCCTAAGAGTTGACCCAGTAGTCAGGAACATGGGGACACACAAGACACTAATCTAGCCTTTGAACACCACGTGTCTACAGTAGTGAGGAAATCATTCTATGTTGTGCAATTTATAAACAAAGATGTGGCATCTAGGTCCAAGGAAGTCATGGTTTCACTGTATTGTAGTACAATATGGTGTGTGCACTGTATTCAGCATTCATCAGAAGTATCATTGACTATATACACCTAACCAGGCATATCCAACAAATGGAACGTCCACAAAGGTTCCTCACTAAAAAAATACAGGGCATAGATATGTAATGCTGACTTGTCAGAACAAGGGCTAAATTCTTGGCTAGGCTTGTAAAAGAGCCTCCGGGCCAATAGCCTAGCAACTTTCGATGATCCTATGCAGATCGCCTTAAGGCCCTATTCCCTGTATAGTCTCCTACAGGCTGTTGAGAGGAGATCTATGTCTGGCATACAAGGCATTGTCTGATTCCACTCTGATGGACCTTCTGCATATTCACAAAACAAATAGTACCAGAATTATCCATTCTAAAGACTTAAACCTTGCCCGTGATATAAATAGGACCTGCTGGAAAGACAGGTATGTATCCCAGAGAATACCCCTTCTCTGGAATAGGCTACCCATCCATGTGAAACAGAATTTCTCCTTAACTAAATTCAAGTGTTACTTGGACAATTGGATGGGGAACAGAACATTCATCCCTGGTTTGGCACATATGTCTGTCTATGATGGACACAAAGAGCCTGTAAATGGTTCATCTCCCAGGCCCCTTGGTTCCTCCCAAAGCTCACTCTACCAGGTACTTGGCTTCATCTATGGGTATTTGGAAAGAGTTGTATTCTAGAAGTGGCAACTTCGTCCTCTGTAGATACTTTTACAAGCACTACAAACAAGATTCCTTCTCCATATCTATGATATGCTTTGCTGGGACCATTCTCCAGGGGATCTTCCACCCTCGCCTTTTTCTCCTCCCATTTGGTTTAAGCTATGGTAGTCTACCCATATAGCTAAGGCTACTGCAGCAGTGATTAAATGATGAACGTAGTAAAACTGTGTAAGAAAACCTAGATGTTCAACTGATCACTGTAGAAGCAGCTCTCTCCTTCCATTCCCCTATTTTTGCTTTTTGTTTTTTTGCCACCAGGGTGAAGACCTTTATTTTTATTTTCCTAGGATTGAACTTTTCAGAACTCTAGCCTCCCCTTCAAAGTTGGCATGAAAGCTTTGAAGAGCTTGGCTCCCAAACCACTCTTTTTCAGCTCTCAGGCTGTTTTATAGTTTGGGTTTGGGGAAGGCGCACTTAAGCCTGGGAAGTTGGTTGGCTGTTATATCTGTAGCCAGATATAACTCACATAATTACATCATGCAGCAGTAATCACTTAAGCATTTATCATGGCAAGTTTACTTACACAATTGTACTTTCTTTCACATTATCTTTGGCTCATATTTCTACTTTGTACTTACCCATGGCTTACAGATACATCAGAATAAATTCAGTTTGCGGTTTTCTTAATTATTTTGTGTATTTTCTTCAGTCATCATTAATGAAAAATTATGCCACAAAACTGGGAAAATGTGTTGTGCTAGGCATGGGGTAGCTACACACTTCCACAACCAGTGCTGTTTTCCTGCGGGTACCTACCATAATGCTGACAAATGGGAAAACTGCTAAATTCAAACAATCCATGAAACATACCTATTTTAAGTTTTTAAAATTGTAAGTAACGTACAAGCAATAAAGTTACTGGAGAACAATCTAAAACAAAGTACTTTTCTTAGTAAACTATTACTACAAAAATGGAGATGACAATGGGGTGATACAATAAAGGGCTGAAAATGTACACAAGAAAAAATATTTCAGGGCCTTGGATTTTGGCAGTAATGGATATACTTCCTCTGCTTCAGAGGTAAGTACATCTTCAAACACGGGTCCCAAACATGCGGACATGAAGCTGACCACACCTGTACCTTCACATACTACATTTGTAATACAAGACATGCAATAAAAAAACAACTTCCTCAGTACCTTCCTTGGCACATGTCTCTGCCTCAAAACACAAAATTCTTCAGTCCAAAGGTTAAGGATCCAGAGTGTTTTCCAGCCGAGCAAATCTACACCACAGTTACTAAAAAGGTTTGTAATAATATCTAGACAGTGAAAGATAGCTTGCACTCCCTTCACAAGTCCCACCCTCCCCCTGTAGGTTTCACAACAAGAACAAATGGCCACCAAAGCAGACTTACAGACATTTGATTTTATGGTTGAACAAGAACCACGGTTAGTGCCCAAAAGACTCTAGACATTATAGAAGGGCAAGCATCCTCTCCTTTTTCCTTTAAAGGCAATAAGTATTCTTATACATTTCATTCAGTTTTACTTTATTATACAGTACTTCCTCTCAGTTATCAGGATCCCCATCCCATGACATTTCTTTTGTTGAAAGAGTTAATAATATGAAAGAGCTAAATCCAGCTCACTTCAACATGAACACGAAAACCAGAATCAAAAATAACTCCACAGATGAAAAAACTCAACCCAGGAATCACAAATGTGTTGAGACCAAAAATAAGTTAAAAGAGTTGAATAACTAATAAATAAGAAACCAAAATAGATCATACCAGGCTTTATCAAGATGTTAAACAGTGGAAAGCAAGGCCATTTTATATCATCGTACATTGATCATGTGACCTCTTAATTAACCACACATACCATTAATTGTAATAGTTAAATATTTAAAATACTTATAATCTCAAAACTCATATTGTTACAAAACTAATTAGTTTGAGATCTGTCTAAATGAATCAATACGTGTATTAAAAATAAATCATGTAAAAATAAATAAATACACTGCATAGAAAACTAGACGCAAGTATAATCTGTTAAATAACTATAGATTGTAAGGTACATATGTTAAAAAATATATTTTACTAATGTGAACCCCTTATAATTATATGCGAATATAGTATTATTTTATTGGGAAAACAAATTTATATTTTCAACGAGTTGGGCTGAACACGCTACCTGGATGACATTTGTATACTATGGGATGGTGATATGGACAGTTTCTCAAATTGTATTACTTACATCAATTCTACTACAGGTTTTTTAGCTTTCACACACAGCGTGAGTGAAAATTCCCTACATTATTTAGATGTTCTTTTATTCAAAGACCATGTTAATAACACTTTTCAATCTAAAATATACAGAAAGACGACTTTTTCCAACACATTTCTGCATTTTGACAGTGGCCACCCTTTCTATCAGAAAAAAGGTATAATAAAAGGACAACTTATCCGTGCATCCAGGATGACAAGTACCCAGGATTTATTTCTTAAAGAAGTTGATTTTTTAAAAAAACTCTTTTTGGAAAGAGGTTATCCAGCTCACTTGGTGAACAACTTAACAAAGGAGGTTTTGAGTAACAGGGAATTAAAATATCCACCATTACTTGGTAAAGGTATGGTATTAGAACACTCACATGATGCTGAACAACAATCATTACACAACAACTTTGTTTATACATACACCAGGGACTCGCAACAAGTTAAAATGTCTATTCTGACATATTGGCCAGTGTTGACACTTCAGGAGGACATTAACAAAATTATACCTGCTAAGCCCGGTTTTACAAGAAAGAGAGACATTAATTTAAAGGGTTTATTTGAAAGTAGGAACAGTTATAGAAAGCATTCATATTTTTCCAACAAGGTAGGCACCTTTAAATGTGGTGCATGCAATCAGTGTCCTTATAAATACAACAGTAGCAGTTTGCACATTTCCTCCAGGAATTTTAAGGTTTATGTGCGAAGTTATTACAACTGTGCATCAAAAGGGGTGGTTTATCTCGGTGTTTTCATGGAATGTTACAGTTTTTATGTTGGCAAGACCGAGAAGCCACTAAGAAAAAGAATCTATGAGCATTTATATGAAATCAATAAGAAGAAAGACACTAATGCTTTTTTCAAACATTCAATGCAATGTAGTAATATGCAGTTAAAATTTCTTGTTCTAGACCAAGTCACCCAGGACCCTAGAGGAGGTGACTGGGAGACACGTTTGGAACATAAAGAGCTTTTATGACATTTAAAATTAAATGCAACAAGATCCCCAGGTCTAAATGATAGTATTAGTATTGCAAGTGCACTAAAATTAAATAGAGAGAAGTTATGAACAAGGAAATACTTATTTTTAGACACTTGGTGGTTAATTGCATTTAGCCTGTGATGAATTTTTACTTTATTTTATTTTACTATTTTACTCTTTTTAATCCAAAACGTGTTTTCTTTATAAGGGTTCACATTAGTAAAATATATTTTTTAACATATGTACCTTACAATCTATAGTTATTTAACAGATTATACTCACGTCTAGTTTTCTATGCAATGTATTTATTTATTTTTACATGATTTATTTTTAATACACATGTATTGATTCATTTAGACAGATCTCAAACTAATTAGTTTTGTAACAATATGAGTTTTGTAGAGATTATAAGTATTTTAAATATTTAACTATTACAATTAATGGTATGTGTGGTTAATTAAGAGGTCACATGATCAATGTACGATGATATAAAATGGCCTTGCTTTTCACTGTTTAACATCTTGATAAAGCCAGGCGAAAGCGCTTGATCTATTTTGGTTTCTTATTTATTAAAGCTATTCAACTCTTTTAACTTATTTTTGGTCTCAACACATTCGTGATTCCTGGGTTGAGTTTTTTCATCTGTGGAGTTATTTTTGAATATGAAAGAGCTATTTAATTAACCTTTATTCTTAACCACTGAGCTGTCATGCTGTTCTGACTATGGCCCAGGTGTCCAGAATTCTATTAGATAACTCAGGCGTCTGGTGGGAAGATATGGTGGATGGGAGTTGCCTATCTTGGGAGAAGGAAGCATGTAGGCTTGAGCCCTCACTAAGTCCTGGTGGAGGTTGAAGCTCAGCTGAGTACAACCAACTGGCTGGGAATATGCGAGGGTTGAGGAGGTGTGCAGCTTTAAGAACATTGAGCAGGCATGCTCTTAAGCCATTCTTCATCATTCAAACTGCCTAATTCCTGATGTCAGCACAGTTGTGAACGTTTAAAACAAAGTAAAAAGTCTTACTCTAGAGCCGCAGTATAATGGTTCCTCACTTGTCACATTCCATTCTGCAATGTCTTATGGTGCATCCCCTGTAGTCTGCCATGGACTGGAAGCCTCCATGAGCAGGAGCTTCCCCATAAGGGAAACCCTCTTGGTACAGGTCACACTGGTGACCCACTGTGGTATGGGGAATGGCAGAAATAGGGATCAGTGAGAGGAGGCCCTGGAAAGGTTAAATTCAACAGTGTGAAACCAAAAATAAGTGAAAAACAAGTAAATAGATTGTTGCTATCACTTTACATAGAAGACTACTGCCTAACCATTACTAAGTCACTAAGATATCCAATGGCTGCAGATGACACACAGGCAAATTATCAGAGATTTAGCTTACAGTTCTTGGGAAAGCAGGCTATATTTTGCCTTCTTTGTAGTCCCTGTAGAAAATGATTTGCTGCTAAGATTTGAATGTAGTTCATTAAGTCCATAATCTAGAATGAAGAGAAAAACAAGGATGCTGATTCAGCTTTATCTATAAATTAAAGGTCTCTCACATCCAAACAGTTCTAAACAGAAAGGAAAGAACAGCAGCAGCACTGTTTCAGTACTCCTAAGGTGTTTATAATGACTTTTCAAAACCAAAGTGGAAAATGATGCCAAAACAGGTGAAAAGTTACAATAATTAGGAGAGAATATGATTTTGGATACGAGTCCTTAAGAAGAATGACTGCTCAACAGAGTAGTATATTCATAAAGTAGCAGAAAGTAGTCTAAGAGCTATGCCAAATACAGGAATTGATAAAGATTTTGCCACTAGGGATGACTGAAAATAGGGGTACAGAAAATAAGCAAGAGAGGTTGGAATTTACTGGAGGAGTTGATAAAGAAGCAACCAAAGCTTGGGGAGCAAATGGCTACAGAGGTAATAGTAAAGTGGGATGAAGCCAAGTGGAAGTCTAGACTGCAGTTTAAAGACTTTTTCCTACCAAGGATTAATATCAAATCAGACAAAACGCTGTGGTGGAATATTTAGTTGAGTCTAGAATAGATGCTAATGTTAAAAAGGGATGATTAGTAACATCACCATTTCTGACAAAGTTTTGTAGAGATTTTTTTTTTAAATCTGCCAGCTCATTACAATCCCAAAAACATGTTCCAGGCTACCTCTTCTCCACCACACTTCCAACATTTGCTATCTACCTCAGGAAAAATTTATTGATGTCTACTGGAGGTATAAAAATACCTATATAAACACTTCAAAGCACAAAACCTAAACCTTCTAAAATCTGTTGCATAATTGAGACACATACATATGTCCTGCCATTGTTTCCTTGTAGATTGCATTTCGAGTCTCCCTAATCTTTTCTAACCTCCTCTGATTGATTCTTATAGTTATCGTGCAATGTAGTTTATATGCTGTACTAACTATCCTATTTTTAACAGCAACTTTTGTTCTAGATTCAACTAAAAACTCTTACCACAGCAAGATTTTCACTTAGGACTTCCCTATCCCATTCTCTTTGCCTGCACTCTTGATATCCATCCCTGATGGGGGGGGGGGTAGTCTTTAATCCTGGACTCCAAACAACTTCTTGGCTTCATCTCACTATATTACCTTTCCAGTTCAAGTTATTTGCTCTCATTAACTTTGCTTCTTTGCCAGTTTTTCTCCAAAAAATTCAATTGTCCTCCTGCCTATTTTCTGCATCTCTTCTTGCAGTCATCACTACTGGCAAAACCTTCTTTGCGTTAGCTTAGTTTTTAGAATACTTTCTGCAACTTTGAGTATAATATTCTGTATGATGGTTTTTACTCTCATTAAGGATATGCATCCAAAATCCCACTCTGTCCTTATTTCATGAACTCCCACTCTGCTTCATCATCATTGCTTTACATTTTGAATTATAACCACCTGCTGGTGTTCTGTATATGAGCATTAACTGCTTATCCCAAATAACCTTTTCACTCTTTCCCCTCAAAGACAAATTCCTCCAACTCAATTATTGTCCACAACTTTTCCTCTCATCCGTAAAATATGCCTGACCTACATATAAACTATAGGGACTAAAAACATTTTCACTGCTTGCAAGTTACTATCTGCATCCATACACAACAGCTTCCATTTTCTCAGTTTTTGCATTATCTTTTTAGTCTCTTCCCATATACCTTTAGCTGCCATAACAGAAGCAGTTTTAATGCATACTCTTAATTACTGATCATGTCCCCATAAATATGAGTATTGCTAAACCAAGTCATGAGTGGGTACAAAATTTATGGCTATGGTCTGTTTTATCTTCATTAATTTTCTATCTTGAAAAGATATGAAACTGTCCCAAAATGTACCACACCAATATGTTATTTTCTGGATTTATCAAGCACAAAATAATATCTGCAAATTAATCCAGTTTTTCTTGCTTATCATACCAATTATATCCCTGAATCTCCTCCTAATTAGCCTTATATTATATCAACCAAATGCTTCCATTGCACTAATCATAAAATCCAAGCTTACTCTGTTGACTGTCTTTCCTTCATCAAGACCCATCAGCAACATTAGCATTTTCTTACATTCTGCTTCCCTCTCAATCATTTTCTTAAACATCTTTATTGAATTATCACTTGTGACATAGGCCAACTTATATTCATATAAAAGTAATCAAACTATGTTAATAAGCTTATATTTGCAAAGGTTATACATCACATATATTGGTTTATATAATCAAAGTTTCTCTTAAACCTCATTCCTCCTCCAAAACACTTTTCTGCATTTACTGTTCTCACACTTTCCATTTTTTGTAATGTAATTTAGTCCTACCCTTTCTAAGGATCCCACTTACTGTTATTTTATCATGTTACAGTATTCACTACTTCAAGTATAGTTGGTTTAGATTTTGATTTCCATTTTCTAGTAATTGCTTAACAATGCCTTACTATGTCTAGAAAATTCAGATCCTGTGTGCCAGCTAAAAAAATAATTTCCTTTGTTATACTCATTTTCTCTCCTATAGTATTCTGTAGGGATTTTTTTTAAAAGTTTGCCAACTTATTACACTCTGACAACATATGCTCCCAGCTAGCTTTTCCCACCCCATTACACCTTCATTTGCCATCTACCTGAGGAACAATTATTTGGAATCTGCTTGATGCATAAAATTATCTATCCAAACACTTCCATACAAAAATTATTCTACATTTTGTTGCATATCTGGGAGCCATACATATGCCCCCCATTGTTTCTTTGTGAAATGCATAGATCTAATCAACTTTCCCAATCATTTCTGACCTCTTCTGATTGATTCCTATAGTTGCTGCCCAATATTTCACATTCTACTAATTATTCTTTAACAGCAGCTTCTGCTCTAAATTCAGTTAAAAACTTAACCAGTGCAGGCATTTCATTTAGAATCCCCCTATCCTGTTCTCCTTGTCTATACTTGGATATCAACCCCTGATAAGGAAGGCAAATCACTAGACTGCAGTCGAAATGTCTTCTTGTTCTCTTCCCATTCTAATACCTTTCTCACACTATTTGTTCCCAGTACCTTGGTTCCTTTGCCAGCTTATTCCAGTAAATTCCAACCCCCTCTTTCCTATTCTGTGTACCCCTAAATGCAGTCAACCCTATTGGCAGAATCTCCTTTCTCCATTCCTGGCTTGGCTTAATTCTTAGTATGAAGAACAAATAAACGGAGTCGGGAACTGCGGACACGCAGAACTTTAATAAAACAATAAAATAAAATAGTATATATTTAGTATATATATATATATATATATATATATATATATATATATATAAAATATATAAAAAATAATATTCACCAGATTCTGATGGTCTAGTTATCAACTAGACGAAAAGCACTTAATCGTATTGAGTTTTTCTCAACTATACTATTTTATCATTTTGTTTTATTAAAGTTCTGAGTGTCTGCAGTTCCCAACTCCATTTGTTCAACAGTTAGTCATGCCGTTTTCCTTCGTTAATTCTTAGTATACTTTCTAATTTATGAATATAATATTCTGTGTGACTGTTATTCTCAAGGATGTATCCAAAATCCCATTCTTTCCTTATTTCTTGAATTACACCCCTGACTCATCATCATCCCTTTTCACTCTTAATTGTAGCATTCTGCTTATGTTACGTATAACAGCTTTAACTGTGTAGCTCTAAAATATCCCTTCAAATTAGGTAATTGTAAACCTCTCTGTTCTACTGGGAGGTCAGCTTATCCCACTTGACTCTTGCCCTCTTCCCCTGCCAAATAAAACCCTTCAACTCTTTACTAAATACTATCCACAACTTCTGTGGTTGACAAAAATATGCCTGACGTGTATAAAACTAAAGGGTCTAAAAACATTTTTTTACTGCTTGAATCTTTCTGTCCATATCCATAGGAAGGAGTTTCCAGTTTCTCAGTTATTGTATTATTTTTTTTAGTCTCTTGTAACACACATCCTTAGTTGCCATAACAGAATCCTTTTTAATCCATACTCCTAAATATTTCATTTTATGTTCCCCATAAATATACTGAACTATTTATTTTGAGGGTAAATAGTTTATACCTATAGTCTGTTTTATGTTCATTCATTTTAAATAAAAACAAAATCTTTCTCAGAATGTTCCACAAAAGTGAGATGCCTTTCTGGTTCCTTCAGGTACAAAATATCATCTGCAAATAAAGCCAACTTTTCTTGAACACAGTACCAATTATATCCTTGAATTTCTGAGTCCTTTATTTTCTTTGGGGATGTTTCTAAATATAATGCAAATAAAGGGGAATGAGGACACCCCTGCCTGATTCCTCTGTTCAGACAACTTATCGGAGAGGAACCCTCACACTTTGATTTTGCCTCAGATCCCTCATACATCCTTCTAATTAACCTTATTGTTGCATCAGGAAATGCAAACATTTCTACTGCTGTATGCATAAAATTCCAGACAGCATACAAAATATTGCATGATAACTATAAGAATCAACCAGAGGAGGTTAAAATGATTGGTAAGAGTGACTGGATAAGCAAGTCACAAAAACATTGGGGGATATATGTATGTCACCCAAATATCCAACAAAGTCTAAAAGATTTAGGATATTTGCTTGGAAGTGTTTACATAGGAATTTTCATATCCCAACTAGACTCCAAAGTATTTTCCTCAGGTAGACAGTAAATGTTGGAGGTGTGATAGGGAAGAAAGGTAATTGAGAACATTTTCTGGGAGTTGAATGAGTTGGCAGACTTTAAAGATTCCCTGCAGACTACTCTGTTGAGATGCTGGTTGAGCAAATTCAGAATCAGGACTGCCTAGACATAAGTAAGGCCTTGCTGAGTTTAATAATGGTGACTGCCAAATAAATTGATTACTAGAAAATGGAAATCAAAGTCTAAACCAACTATGCAGAAGCAGTGACTATACTAACAGAGACAAAACAACTGGAAATGAGATATTTAGAAAAGGGTAGGGGCAAATTATACAGAAACAACGGGAACTGTGGGAACAATACATGCTGAGAGGAAACAAGGTTTAAAAAGGCAGGATTTGAATGAGCTATGTAATGTTCGACTGACAATTGGTGGACAGATAAGTGATGTATGTTTGCAACTAAAACTATGTCTGTATAGTTTGTGATGTATAATGTTTGCAATTAAAGTTATGTCAGTATGGTTTGTTTTCATTTATATAAATGTATGACTGATGTTTCTTGCTTAAAAAAAGGCAAAACACACAGATAAGAAGTGAGTCATAAAATAAGGCAAGGAAGAAATAATCATTGAAGATAAGGGTTCACAGATAAAGGGGAAAACGATGAATTAAAAATGAGACAAGAAACCAAGAAAGAATGAGAAGATTTGGAGAGTTTGGGGAAGGGAAAATAGGGTCAAAGTGTGAGGCACTCCACTCAAGAGAATTAATGACACAGGTGAGAATATTGTAGATATGTATACAATTATGGGATATAGGTTGCAAAAAATATATAAGGCAGGAAACAAAAGGAACATGATCAAGCAGAGAGGAGAGAATAAGAAAGAAAGAAGAAAAGTGACATCTAGAAAGTTACAAGGAATGAAAAGGACAAAGAATTCATGTACAAAAGGGGAAAACAGAATGCAAAAATCAAAACAAGACAAAAATGGGAGAAGTGGTGATAAATATCAGAGCATGGAGCATCCATGGTGAGTGGAATAGAGCTAAAAGGCGTATTGGACACAGGGAAAACCAAAGCACAGTGAATTACAATCCGATAATATCTCACAAATGAGGACCATGAATGGCTTCAAAAAGGGGTGTGGTGGATACAACTTAGTAGCTAGCTCTTCCTGGGGGAACAGCAAACAGATGGGAGTAGTGGTATTAATAAAAAGAACATTCCCACTGAAAACAAGCGGGAAGATGGGACAGGCAAGGATTAAAGGACTGATAGAGGTAGTTAAAATCTCAGTCACACCAGTCTACAGCCCACCCAAAGTTACAATAAAGGTGCCAGGAGGAATTCTATGAGAAATAGCAAGATTTCAGGATGGGATAAGTAGTATGTATGGGAGACAATTATAAGAAGATATGAAGCAGAAAGACGACCAAGAAGTAGAAGACTAACAAAGGAGAGAAGATTCCTTAGTAGTATGTAAAGGCAATAAGTTGGACAGACAGAAGGGAAGTGGAAAGCAGTCAGTTTAAAGGAAGGGGGGATTTACATGCTACTTAGTAAGGTACAAGAGCTGGTTCAGAACTAACAGAAGCTACATAAAAGTCCAACTTGAACACATGGTGGGAGAGGTAAGTATAGAACCTCTTACAATCTCAGATCATGCCATGGTTGGGATCCATATCAGGGCAGGGAGTAAGGTGATATTAAAAAGATTCCTAGCACACCTCTTAGAGAAGAGGAAAGTGATGGGATATCACAGCTTCCAAGGAAAGTGATAGTGGAGGGTAAACAAGAAACAGAAGCGTGCTGGATGGAAAGGAAAATGGCAGTAAGGGAAGTGATGCAAAACATTTAGCGTAAGGAGAGTGTTTTAAAAAAAAACAATGGAAAAAATTGGGAGAAACTCAAAGGGATACACAACCTGAAATAGTGAGCTAGGGAAATACAATACAGAGATGGGAGGATGAAAAGATCTGGGACAAAAGGATATTCATAGAAAAACTAGACTTCAGTGAAAATCCAAACGCAACTAAAGCACTGGCAGTGAGACAAAAGCAGCATTAAGAGAAAAGATGGATATATGAAATCAGGCTAGATAAAATAGGACTGACAGAAAGAAATCTTGAAGAAATACTGGAAGAAGTTTGAGAACATTACCAAGTATGATAAGAGAGAGAGAAAAGGGAGAAAGAGGGAGAGGAGGAAAAACAGTGGAAATGGCGGTGTCCAGAGCTTAGGCTTTTAGGTAAATAAAATACAGAAGGATTAACGCAATCAATAAAGAGGGACGAATTCATAAAGGCATGGGGAAATGGAGAAAAGGAAATCTCTGAGGGATGACCTTCACATGAAAATATAGAAATTGGGAAAGGAAGACATGGTAGTCAGGTGGGTACAGCTGTTTAATAACATAATGGCATCCACCAGTATGCTGGGAGGAGGCACAGATATAGATGAGACAGAGGAAAGGATCCACTATCCCCCATTCCCCTACAAGCCAATATCAATATTAAATAGTCTAGTCTCCCCCTGGACATCTGCACTGGATGCCTACAGTACTTCCAAGGACGTGCTGTCATCCTGATCCAAGGCGACCTCAATTGCAGGCTCAGCCTGTGAATTGGACATAGGGGCTGAATGTTTCTCTGGGCTAGCAACTGCCTCAGGAGAGATGTCCACCACAGGAGGTGCAGCTGAAGTTTCAGGGCTAGGCTTCTTGACCTTCTGTTTCACAAGTGACTCAGCCTCAGGCCCTGAGGGACCCTCCATAGAGCTTTTCTCAAGGAGTTTCAAGAGATGATTCTCTAAATTTATAGAAAGGGAAGCTAATCTACTTCTCAAAGTTTTAGGCACAAAGACCTGGCAGACAGACTAAGATCCATGACCGTGGGTAGGCCCAAGACAAAAAAGGTACTGCTGGTGATTGTCCTTTATGTAGAATCTGATGTCCACATAACATTTGCCTTTCTTGGATGACATTAAACCTAACCACAAAAAAAAAAGTAAAGAAAGGGGGACTTATCCGAAATGCTGAGCCAGCAACCACTTCAGGGAGCAGACTGTATGTATGGGTGAAGTATTCGGACTGGCGACAAAGACGTTCTGAGGATGGTTTGTGCATACATACATCACTTTTATGGCCTATATCCAACAGTAGCATAAGTGCTACATACCACACACCACACGTCAGGTCACTGTTGCAGGTAACTCCCTCATGTAAATAATACTGCAACAAAGGAATAAAGGACATCTATAAATATTTTATAGAAATACAAGCGTATTCATGCATGTAAATAATACTGCAACAGGGGAATACAAGGACATCTATAAATATTTTATAGAAATACAAGCACAGAGACTGAGGAAGTTTCCGCCAATCTTGATTCAGAGAGATCAAACAGGATTTATGGGAGCCCAGAGAAGACTGGATAACTTTAAGGTCACTATTGTTAAAACAAGATGCAAAAGACAAAGGTAAATAGCTGACCTTAGTCTCACTACATTTGGAAAAAAGCTTATGACAGAATAGGGTGGAAGTATTTTCCCAGAGAAGTGGATAGAAATGATAAAAACAGGATATAGAGGGACGTCAAGGGTGAAGACTGAAGATGAGGCAGTCTTTCATAACAGACAGCCATAGAGAGAGGAGCCAGACAGGGATATCTGCTATCCCCACTCTTATTCACACTATAAATTGAACCCCTAGTGGAGACAATTAAGAGAACTGACATTAAAGGGTATCTGGGGGTGGACAGAGAAGATAACATTATACATGGATGATGTTCTGCTAACACTGATTTGACATAGCAAGGACTTTGAACACTATGGGAGATATTGAGAAAATTCATATGGCAATCAGGATACAAGGTTAACCAGGAGTACACCAAGTGGTTCTGATAAACAAATGAGATAAGATAGGAGAGAGACAAGAAAAGGAATTTGTGAATTAATTTAACTATGTAGGGGGGTCTGATTTAAAGACATGGTAGGAGGATTATTAAAAAGTACTTTCAAGAAATTGTTTGAGAAGGTCGAGGAAAATATACAGATATGGAAAACAATAAAATTTGATACAGGCCAAAGAATACTGATCGTGCAAATGTATATTATGGTAACCATTTGAAATGTTGGGACCAACTGGAGCGAGTCCTGAAATACGGAGACCAAATCACTCAAAGAACTGACGTGTATGCATCAAGTCTGAGATGCCATTTTTCAGATTATTCCCTTTTCTCCAAGGTAGGGCAATATCAGAGTTGGTATACATAATTTATGGGGGGTGGGGTGTGCAGGAGAACCTTGCCTTCCTGCAAAAAAGAGGTTTAAGGGAGAAGAGGGATTTTTGAGATTTGCTCTTCTGTGTTTATGGTCTTTTTTCCCTTCAGCTTGTTGGCACTTGGCATTCTGAGCGCTGACATTTCAATAGGGAACCGTGTATTGTGCACAGTTCATATAATCAGGGAAGACATTCTGGTACATGCTGGGGAATTAAATAAGATGAAGGAATTTTAGAGAGATTATGCATGGGACAGAGGGAAAAAAAAACAAGGGTGGCCTCGTCAAAGAACCAGTACATAAAGTAGGGTTGACAGCCCCTGGCCTGTAGGTAGGGTTACATGCCTGTCATATGGCAAACAAACTCAAAATGTTAGACATAGAATATAGAACAGATTGGAAAGAGATAAGGAAGGGAAAAGAGAATGTAAAAGATGGGATAGACATCAGACACTAGTGGTAGTTCCCAGCACAGAGGGTATTCCAACAAGTAGTGGTAAGGTACAGAATTGGTGAAATGGAAAGAAAGGATGATGTTAATGGGAGGGTTAAAGGAAGAGAAAGAAAAAATGTGGAGATGGAGGGAAAAAAAAGAGAATAAGGTAAAGTATTGGACTCATATGACACAAGGAGTAAGACTAAAATAATGGGAAGAGAAATGTGTAATAGTCAAAGCTAGAATTAAAAACTGGAGTATGGATAAGTGATATTTCAAATAAGCAAGCAGATGACAGATTAAAATGGATATAAAAAGGGGGGGCACAATCAAAATGCAAATAGACACAAGCAGTTCGGTTACTTGAACAGGTCAGAGAATGGCAATCACCTTATTTTTCTGAATTGGTTGGAAATGGACTCCAAATTCCTGATGTTATAAACCACAGGAAATGTCACACTCTCTTCAGCTGTAGTTGGGAGTATTTATAATCTTACATTACATTTTAAAAAAAGGTCTGAATAAATATTTATTAAAAAGTATCTTGGATTCTCAAAAAAATTGAGCTTAGCTTTTAAACTCTCACACTATTGCTTTCTCTGTTCAAGCCTTCACAAGAAAGGCTTGTATGCAAGTAGCAATGAATTTCATGTGTCTGAGTTACTGCAATTTGTTAAAAATTGTTTACTATGCAGTCGTACATAGTTTGCTGGCATTAGTAAATTTTTTTAAACACCTGTAATCAATTATAATTTGTGGCACTGGCAAACTTATATTTACATAAAAGTAATCAAACCATTTTAGCAAGTACACATTTACAAACATTATGCATCATCGTTGTATATCTTATAAACAAAGCAACATTATATAAATTGTTCATTTCCTTCCTTTTCTTAAACCTTCCGCCTCAAATATTTTTTTGCATGTGTTCTACCCATAATTTCCATTTTACTCCGTAATTTTCTCCTACTCTTTTCTGAGGATGCCACTTCCTGTTCTTTTATCTCTGTTACAATATTCACTACTTAAAATATAGTTGATTTAGGTTTTGGATTCTATTTTCTAGTAATTGCTTTTTGTCAGGCACCAGAATTAACCTTAAGGCTTTTCTATGTCCAGGCAATTCAGATCCTGTATGCCAGTTAAAAAAAAAAAACTTAGTAACATTCATTTGCTCACTCAGAACTCCAGAAAATGTAGGGAAAGTTTAAATACTGCCAACTTGTTGCACTTTATTGCTGTTCTAATTCCAGCTTACAAATACTGTTTTTTTTTATGTAATGTGCATGAATCTTTATTTTGTGGGTTATTATTCTGATTAGACTATAGCACTGAATGCTACTGCTAGCCATTTCTACTCCAAATCAGTGTGCTGAAATGCATTGAGCTATAACACTGCAGGTGCTGCATGGTTGCTAATAGCACCATTTTATAGATTAGGGTGAACTGTTTTGTAGCTTTTTTCTTGATTCTTTCATTTTACACTAGCATACTGCTTCTAGCTGTGAGTCTGACTCCAACTAACATCTCAACTGCTCTTTTCTTTCCACATTTATATTTTACGTAACTTCACTCTACACTTTTTCTTTTACAATAAATAAGGCATTGGACATTTACTAATGAACCCCTGACAACATTATACTTTCAACTTTCAAAATCCATGTAAAGTAGCAAATATGATTCAACTCTGCTGTATGCCTTTTTTGTTATTTGGTAACTGAGCTTGCAGTCACAGTTAAATTACTTGTTAGCAAGGCTTGGATCATCATCTCAGTTGTTTGTAAAAGCAACTGCGCCAGTTCACGCCAAGGAAACATCTGTGACTGCCCCCCCTTTAATAGTTTATATATTGTTATCCGATTTAATATGGACCAGGAATGAATTTGCATGTCCCCAACTAATAACAGAGCATTTTTAGCCCATAATTAGCAATGTACGTGAATTTAAATGGGTCTCTACTACTACTTGTCCTAAAGATGCTTGCATAGAGTGATTGTCTTTCTGCTACTGTGATATCACTGTCCGCTTCAATCCTCTTCCACCTCCAATTCCCCAGCCACCCTCTGGACCCTTACATTTATTCCAACTCCTCCCACAATTTAGTACATATTACCCACCCCTTGAAGACATATACATTAAAAACCCTCTTCCAATTTCAGTCCTTTGTCAATTCCTGCTGCAGCCAATTCCACAGACTTGAAACAGATTTTCTCAATCCATTTTTTTCCATACACACTCCTACTTACCAACACCTTTATCAATCCATTCACACACGTGTAAATAACATATCTATATATATTTACATATATATGTATATAGAGAAATATTTATATGTGTATATAGAAAGATTTATACATACATATATACACATGTATATCAACACATGAAACACCTTTATCCATCCATTCAGACACAAATATGTACCAATACCATAAAAGCACTTTTTTAGATACTGATACAAGTTCTTACAGCTACTACTTTGGGCTACAATCCTCCCTCATCTATGCACTACTCACTTCACCGCCCCCTGTCAAACTCGTACCATACAGCTTAATAAACACAGAAATAAAAAACAACATGCCTACCAAATTTTTAGATACCTCAGAAGCTGTACCAAGATCTTTGTTAACTCTGACAAGAAATTATACTACTGTAATCGCCAACAAAAGCACAAAAACACCCCCACGGTTTTTTGGTCTTCATTACACCCTGGCTGTATCACTAGTGTGCCCTCCTCCTTAAAATAAGAGTCTACTGCCACTCGGTTCAACAGTCATTTTATCCAGTCAGATCTATGACCACCTCACTTCACCCCTTCAACTTCAATTTATTCTCAAAAGCAACACACTGTGTCTTAGTTTTCAGCCTGTCCCAACATCAACTTTAAAAAATTAGCAACCAAATTAAAAGTAATCTCAGCTACTGATAACCTTCCCACAGAGTTCCTCAAAACAGGTGAAGAACCACTAGCCTTTCCTGCCTCTATTCTGATAAGCTGGTCAATGACTGAGAACTGTCTCAATCATCTGGAAAAAAATCCATAATTATACCCCTTCACAAAGAAAGTACTTCAACAGAGTTAAAGTATAGACCTATTGCTATCATATCACCCCTCTCAAAAATCCTTGAAACACATTCACTCTAAGCTTTTGAAAAATGTAACCAGACACAATCTACTCTCGGACACTGAGTACAGTTTCAAGCTCAATGACAGTGCTACTACTGCCCTCCTCAACTTCATCAACACAGTACACCAATACAGAAATGAGGGCAACCTTGTTTCTTCACTTTTCCTTGACCTTTCCAATGCATGTGACAGTGTCTCACCAAAAGCTCCTTTCTGAACTTTCAGCTCAAGGTCTCGTTTCTCTCTCCCTCTCCTGGTTTCATAGTTATTTATGCAATCAGCAGGCAACTAAATGTCAACAGAACCTTTCAGCATATCTCTGTTGGTGTTCCCCAAGGATCAATACTTTGCCCTATTCTATTTAATATTTTCATAAACAAACTTCATACCTCTACAACACTTGCCACTGTTACAATACGCCAGTGATTCAACCCTTGTCTGCTCTGCCCCATCCATAGCAAAATTACAGGAAATCAGAAAATCTTTCACTGACACTGAAATATGGCTAAATTCTAGCTTGCTGCTTAATGCCAAAAAAAAAAAACGCTTATGCTATTTACTCAAAAAGCTTATCCAGTACCGTGCATTTCATATTACTTCAAGTAATAACACAAAAACAGAAACCATAAACCAAATTATACTCAATCATAATAGATGACAACCTCAAAGATTACCACATAACTTCATTAAATCAAGAAAACTCACCAAAAACTCAGCTCCCACTATAGGGCCAATCATTACATTTCAAATAAAGCAATTAACTTAGCAGCAACATACCTCCTTCCTTCTCTATTATATGCTTCCTGTATTCTTACAAATAAACACTATGTATAAAACGAATCTAGCCTTCTGCTACTACAAAAATTGCAACCAGCCTTATAAAACTGACCATTGCCTTGCATTAAAACAATTAAACTGGCCTGAACTCCTAAACCAATTGACATACTCAACTAATGATTGCCCACAACCTAATGTACTCTCCAGACAAATCCCCAGTATTACAATACTCTACTGTACTATTCACCCACTAAAGACCTTTTGCTCCACAATAAACTAACAGTATATCAGTAAGACATTCAAAATGTTGGAGACTTGCTCGACCCCCAATGTGTGTCAAAACTTGAATAAAATCCCCATGTAGTTAAAAGAGATAGAAAACAAATAGTTTTAAAAACGTTACTTAAACAGTACTGTTGCCAAAAATGGCTCAGTTCTTCATGCACACCTGGCTAGCTTTACTCAGATTACCATTATCCAACTCTTACAACCATCTTTGCTTCCCAATCTTTTCTACCTTATCACTCCTCCTCATACTGCACTAATTTCTTAACCTCTTACTCTCTCACACTCCACACCAACTAGAATTCTTCCTCTGTCCATTCATCCTCCTGCTCATTTCCATAATTTTTCCTTTCATCTCTCTCATCAGTTTTTAAAATACATTACTACTAGTCTGTCTGTAAATTACTAACCTAAAAAACACCCGTTTGATCTTTTCCCTCATGCTATAAATTATTGTATTTTTCTAAACAATAATTAGCCAATTTGTTAATGTATATTTTTTATGTTAAAATGCTATGTTTATGTAAGGAAATATTTAAAAATCATGTAAATAAGCTTACGCACAGATGAGATGCCCTGCAATTATAAATGCGAATCACATGAAACTTAAATGTGGATCTTTTCTCCCCAGGTCTCCACTAAAATGGGTTTTACCCAGTCAGACTTTTCCCTGTCAACAAAGTCATATATATGCTCCCAGGTCTCTCTTTCCCATTACACCTCAAACATTTGCCATCTAACTGAGGAAAAATTCTTTGCTGTCTGTTTGGGGCATAAAGTATCTATGCAAACACTTGAGGCAAAAATCCTAAATCTCAGATTCCTATAGTTATCGTGCAATATTTTATTTGCCCTAATTAGCCCTTTAACAGCAGATTCTGTTCCAGATTCAATTAAAAACTACTGCAGGTCTTTCAATTTCCCTATCCCATTGTCTTTGTCTATACTCTATCAATTTGTGATAGGGAAGGCATCACTTAGCCTGCAGTCCAATGTCTTCTTAGCTTCTTCCAAGTCTATTACCTTTCCTCTATTTGTTCCCAATACCTTTGTTTCTTTGTCAGCTTTCTCAAGCAAATCCCAGTCCCCTCTTGCTTATTCTCTGCACCTCTAAATACAGCCATCCTATTTTCGGAATCTCCTTTCACTGTTCCCATGTTGGCCTAGTTCTTACTATAATTTTTACTACTTTATGAATAGAACTGTCTGAATGACTGTTATTCTCCGTAAGGATATATGTCCAAAATCCCATTTCCTTATTTCTTGAATTACCTCCCTGCTTCATCATCCCTTTCCACTTTGAATTGTAGCTTTCTGCTTGTGTTGTGTGTGAAAGTCTAATTGTGTCCTCTAAAATATCCCTTCAAATTAGGTAATCCTAAGCCTCCTTGTTCTATTGGATGCATCTATTTAGCCCACTTGATTCTTCCCCTCTTCCCCTCCCAAACTCTATTACTATGTACAGCTTCTCTGGTCTATACAACTAAAGGTACAAAACACTTTTACTGCTTGTATCTTACTACCTGTATCGTAGGCAAATACTTCCAGTTTTTCAGTTTTTGTATTATCTTTTGTTTAGTCCTTCCCACACATACTTAGCTGACATAACAGAATCCATATTAATCCATACTCCTACTTAACTTTATCATCATGTACCCGATAAATATGGGTGTTGCTGAACCACTTCATGTGAGTGTTCATAGTATATATAGCCTTTGTTTTAGCTTCATTTCATATCTCAAAAAAGACCCAAACTGTCTCAATGTTCCACAACACTGACGTCATTTTTAGGTACAAAATATCTGCAAGCAAAATAAGTTATGTACTCACCACAAAGTTCCACATTTGTTGTCCATCTCACCTTCATTCATTGCTGATTGGGTTCGGAACTGAGAATTGGTTCCGACTCAGCCTTACACAAAAGCTCGAGAATTTCCACCAGCTCATGGCTATACCCTATCCATGATGTTCAGAGAAGATTACCCAGATCTTGTTTGCAGATACCACAATTATATCTAAGCATGTAACCACATCCCAAGAAGAGAGACTAAGAAGGGATTCAGAGACATAATATCCAAAAGAAGGGAGACTAAGAAGGGATTCAGAGACATAATATCCAAAAGAAGGGAGACTAAGAAGGGATTCAGAGACATAATATCCAAAAGAAGGGAGACTAAGAAGGGATTCAGAGACATAATATCCAATTTTCATAAGAACCACTCGATCCTCCAGGAGCGAAGATGGGGGAAGAAGGGTGGGACACAAGAATGAAGGTGAGATGGACAACAAATACGAAACGTTATGGTGATTACATAACTTCTTAATGTTATGTTGTCCTACTTCACCTTCATTCATTGCTGGTTGGGACAGCATCCCTAGCACCTTCTTTCTTGGGTGGCTCAAGGAAGAAAACTCTTCAGAACAATAGACCCAAAAGAGGCCCTGTTCCTGGAGGCCAAATCAACTTTGTAATGAGTGACAAAGGTATAACGCATTACTATGTTGCTGCTGCACAAATGGAATCCATAGGTAGCCTCACCTGAAAGGCATATGAGATAGATATAGCTCTTGTGGAACGGCCTCTTTTCCTGGAAGTTGTCTGTTCTGAACTCTATATGTATAAGTTATACAGTCTGTAAGCCATTTTGAAAGTGACTTTTGATATTGGGGTCCCTTTCATTTTGCCTGAAAAAGATACAAAAAAACTGGTCTGATTTTCTGAAATCTTTTGTTCTATGCAGGTAGAAACGTAGCTGTCTATGTACATCTAACTGGTGTAATTTACACTCTGCCTTGTTGCCACAGTCTGGGAAAAAGACAGGTAAGTCAATGGACTGATTCAAATTAGCTTCTGAACACACACTTGGTAGGAATGAGGGATTGGTTCATAGGGAAACTATCTTTGTGAAAGGTCATGTAAGGGGGACATACTGACAAAGCCTGAAGTTCAGACACTTGTCTAGCAGATGTAATGGGCCACTAATAGGGCGGTCTTCCATGACAAATACTGTCACAAGATGATGCGGGTTCAAAGGGAGGAAAAATCAACATAGAAGAAAATTTAGGTCCCATGGTGCTGGAGGTTCCTTTACTGGAGGTCTCAGTAAGTACCCTTCAAAAAAGCCTTACAAAGTCTGTGGGACATGATTTTTAGTCCCATTTCCCAGATATGAACTGAACTCTAATAGTAGCTGCTGCTGCACCCTCATTAAAAAGCTTAGCAAGGAAGTTTAACACAGCTGTGATGGGGACAGTAAAGGGATCAATATGGTTGTTGCAAGCCCAACAGGAAAATGTTTTCTATTTGCTAGAATATAATTTTCTGGTTGACACTTTATGAGACAAAATCAACATATGCTTCACTGCAGGGAAAATATCAGGAAGCCTGGCTATTTGTGAAACTGGAGCAGCCAAACTGTTAATTTGAGGTTTTGAATTGATGGATGAAGCTATCCTGACAGAAGGGTCAGATCATCTGGAACTGGGTCCAGAATCCATGGCTCCTCCTGGAGATGGGGACATAGAAAGGGGAACCAAATCTGATAAGGCCAGTATGGTGCGATGAGTATTACTCTGCTTCTCAACATGCTGGCTTTCTGAAGGACTTTCAGTATTAAGAGGAAAGGTGTAGAGGAGAACCGAGGGCCAATCGTGTACAAGTGCATCTCTTGGTGACTCTCCCGGAGGGGGGATCAGGGCAAAGTAGCCACTGCATTTTGTATTCATGGACGTCGCAAAGAGATCGCAGCAAGGCTGGCCCCACTTGTGAAAAATCTGTTCCGCAACTTCCTGTTTTAAGGACCACTCGTAGGGCACGGCTCTGCTGAGTTTGTCTGCTATCATTGTTGGACTACCCAGGATGTGTGTTAATGTTAGAAAATGTTGGGAAGACTGCCCATTTGCCATACTCTCTGGGCCTCTCAACATACGGAGTAAGATTTGGTTACTCCTTGTTTATGTACCACACTACTGACATGATGTCTGTCTGAATTGCAATAGCTCCTAGTGGAATGGAGTCCTGGAATGCCTGCAATGCCAAAAGCACCACTCTCATCTGTAGGACATTAAAATGCAAGTGGTTCTCATTATCCTACCAAACACCTTGGACTGATAATGTGCCCCCCCCCCCCCAATCTGGGAAGCATCCGTGGTCACTGTGGCTACTGATTGCAGAAAAACAGTCAGCCTAATGTCACTTGAGTGGAGCGAAGCCACCAGCACAGATCTTTCTTGCAAGACTCTGTTATGATCACCTTGTGAGACATGGGTAGTTCCTGCATGGACCACTGGGAGAATAGTAACCATTTAAGAATTCTCATGTGCAGATGAGCTAAAGGTACCAAAGTTATTGCTGCCGCCATGGTACCCAGAACTTTCAAAACAAGTTTTGCCTGTACTTTTTTCTCGGATAAGAGGTTCTTGATTAGATGATGTAAGGTTTGAATCCTCTCTGGGGGGGGGGGGTTGCCCAACATGTTTCTTGTGTTTAAGTCCGCCCCTATAAGTACAATATGCTGTGATGGCAACAAGGCAGATTTTTCAAAATTTATTGTGATGCCTAGCGGAGAGCAAAGGTGAATGGTAGTGCCCCCTCGCTCTTGTTAGTAGATGCTTGATGGTGGATGGTAGGAGCCAGTCATCTAAGTACTGAAATACCCAGAATCCTAGACGCCTCAAGTGAGCCATAACTACTGCCATGCATTTGAACACGCTGGGGGCTGCAGTGAGACTAAAGGGCAGAGCTCGAAACTGGTAGTGATTGGCTCCCAGCTGATAGCGTAAATGTCTCCTGGGCCGCCTGTCCATTTTTATGTGGTAGTACACATCCTGGAGATCTACAGAGCACATCCAATTGTCTTTCCCCAGAAAGGGGAGTAGACTGCAGTGTTACCATCCATAACTGACTTTTTGATGGACTTGGTCAGTCTGCTGAGATGCAGAATGGGCCTCCAGACCCCTTTCTTTTTTGGAACTAAAAAACCTTGAGTAAGTTCTGTATCCAATTTGGTCTGCGGGGCATTTTGGATGACTTTTTTTCCAGCAACTTTTGTATCTCTAAAGTTGCGTGTTCCCATTCACTGGGTGGTACATCTGGGACTCTTTCTAATGGGGGAAGAGGAAAAGGGTATGTAATAGACTCTGGATATGGTCACGTGTACCCATTTGTCTTATTTCTAGCTGGGCATTTGGGGACAATGACAAGTGACCCCTAACTGCCTCCAGAGATGGACAGATGGGCCTCCTCTCAGGAGAACTGAGACGGCTTACCAAGGAAAGAATCCCTGTCAACCTGATTCTGCAGCCCCCCCTCTGCCGTGTGGTTGGCGTCTTCCATCGTACTTCCCCCTCTGCCCCTGGGGGAAGACTCACCACGTGCACCTAGAAAAGCTCTTTGGGACTTACGAAACCACATTTTCCCCCCTTCTGACCTTTGGGATAGGGTCAGTTAGGCAGAAAGAAATGGACTCCAAATACAGTTTTTCCTTCCTGTTCGCACCTGGTTAAGGTCCCTAACTTTTGGCCCAAAGATGAGCCATCAAAAGGGGTGTTAGTAAAGAAAGAATTGAAGGGTTCTGCGAAATCACATAAGCGCATCCAGGAATGCCTCCTTAAAGAAATTCCTGTACCTGCTGCCCTAATCATTCCATCAGCCATGTAGGAAATAAGTTGCATGGAGGATTTAACCACGGAGTTTAGGGTGGAGAGCTGGAAGGAGACCTTAGGAGATCCCTTTTGAAGCCTAGTGAAATGGGTCAGGTAGTTTAGCAACCGAAAGGCAAAGGATGCTGAAGAAAATTAGAAGTTATGTACTTACCATAACGTTCCATCTGAGTAGGAGGATTCATTTGTCTGCAACCTGTGGGTATGGATCCGATATCAGATCCGAACCGGCATGGTTTATCCAGCTATGGATCCGAGCTCCTAGCCCTTCCCCTCACCCATAATGCCCTGCTCTCCCTACATGACCTCAGATCGAG
This sequence comes from Protopterus annectens, assembly GCF_019279795.1. Lineage (NCBI taxonomy): Eukaryota > Metazoa > Chordata > Ceratodontiformes > Protopteridae > Protopterus > Protopterus annectens. The sequence continues at coordinate 764,368,930 of NC_056745.1, forward strand.
TTTGCCCTGCACCAACTACCCTAACTAAAGGGTAACACACCCTATGCAGGAAACTGACAAGGCCAGGGGGATAGGAGGGCGGGATGGTTGCAGACAAATGAATCCACCTACTCAGATGGAACGTTATGGTAAGTACATAACTTCTAAATCTGAAGTAGGAGAATTCATTTGTCAGCAACCTGTGGGACAGAGTCCCCAGCTACCTGAATCTTGGGTGGCCATCATGGAAGGATATTCCGGAGCACCGCGGAGCCAAAGGATGCTCTACCTCTAGAAGTGACGTCCAGCTTGTAATGAGTAATAAAGGTATGAGATGAAGCCCAAGTGGCTGCTGAACAAATGTCATCCAGAGGAACCCTAGACTTAAAGGCCGCTGAAGTAGAGGCAGACCGGGTCAAATGAGCATGGACTCCCTCCGGTGCGGGCCTCCCAGAGGCTTGGTATGCCAACAGAATACACTGAGAAATCCAGCGTGACAAAGAAACTTTGGAAATTGGTTTACCCAGATTGAATTTGGCAAAAGAAATGAACAACTGGTCTGATTGCCTATGACCAGCTGTCCTATGAAGGTAAAAACGAAGCTGCCTGTGAACATCCAAGGAATGCAGCTTGTATTCGCCTTTGTTTTGATACTTAGGGAAGAAAACTTTGGAAATTGGTTTACCCAGATTGAATTTGGCAAAAGAAATGAACAACTGGTCTGATTGCCTATGACCAGCTGTCCTATGAAGGTAAAAACGAAGCTGCCTGTGAACATCCAAGGAATGCAGCTTGTATTCGCCTTTGTTTTGATACTTAGGGAAGAAAACAGGAAGGTTGATGGACTGATTAATGTTAGCTTCCGAAGCTACTTTAGGAAGAAAGGAGGGATTGATCCTGAGGCACACCCGGTCCGGATGAAAAATCAAATAAGGCGGTTTCATGGACAGGGCCTGAAGCTCAGAAACTCTCTTAGCCGAAGTAATGGCTACCAAAAAAGCAGTCTTAAAGGACAAGAATTTAAGATTGACTGTGGCCACAGGTTCGAAGGGGGGAGAGGTCAAGGCCTGAAGTACCAAGGAAAGATCCCACGGGGGAACTGTTTCTTTGACAGGGGGTCTGAGCAAAAAGGTGCCTTTTAGGAAGGTTTTGCATAACTTAGCCGACATAAGAGACCCTGAATCGTGTCCAACATGGTAATGAGATATGGCCGCCAGCTGAACTTTGACCGTGGAACTACTAGCGCCATCATTAAAGAGAGTAGTAAGGAAATCTAGAACCAAAGGAAGGGGAACCGTGAAAGGATCTAGGCCTTGCCACTCTGCCCAAATGGAGAAACGCTTCCATTTACTGCGGTAAATTTTTCTGGTAGAGGGCTTGTGGGCCGCTACCAGAATGGCCTTAACTAGGGACGAGATACCGGGAGTCCTGATTAGGATTGGAACTGGAGCAGCCAAGCAGTCAACTTCAGGTTGTCCAGGTTCGGAGTTGGTAGGTTCGACGGGTGTGATATCAGATCCGGAATGGGATCTAGAATCCAAGGTGGATTCACTGAATGAGACCTTAGGTAAGGGAACCAGATCTGTCGAGGCCAGAACGGGGCAATGAGGATCATTCTGCACCCCAACTGAGAGGCTTTCTGAAGTACTTGTAGCATCAGAGGAAGAGGGGGGTATGCGTAAAAGAAGACCGGGAGGCCAAGCATGCACCAGAGCATCTCTCGGAGAATCCCCTGGAGGGGGGATTAGAGCAAAAAAACTGTCGCACTTGGCGTTTAAGGGAGAAGCAAAGAGATCACAACAGGGAGTCCCCCACTGTGCGAAGATACGTTTTGCTACTTGAGAATTGAGAGACCACTCGTACGGGGAGAGAATGGTGCGACTGAGCTTGTCTGCTAGGATGTTGGTCTGACCCGGAATATGCATTGCGATGAGAAAGCGGTTGGTGGAGATCACCCATTCCCACACTCTCATGGCTTCTCGCCAAAGGGTAAGACCTGGTTCCCCCCTGTTTGTTGATGTACCAGACCACCGACATGTTGTCTGATTGAATCGCAATTGTTCCCAGGGGAAGGAGGGCTTGAAGTGCTTGCAACGCCAAGAGCACCGCCCTCATTTCCAGAACATTGATATGCAGGGAGGTCTCTGAATCGCTCCATGTGCCTTGGACCGTCCGGCCCGCAAAATGCCCCCCCCCCACCCGAGGCGGGAAGCGTCCGTGGTCACCGTGGCGAGAGGGGAAGATGCACAAAAGGGGCAGCCCCTGTGGAGGTCCGGAGAATGAAGCCACCACAAGAGAGACCGCTTGCAAGCCTTGCTGATTGCAATGGGATGATACAGGGGGAGGGAGAGAAATGACCATTGCACCTGAAGTGTCCATTGAAGTACCCGCATGTTCAAGCGGGCGAGCGGAAGAAGAGTAATCGCTGCCACCATAGACCCTAGCGCCCTCAGGATCAATTCCGCAGGTGTTGAGCTGGAGTGAAGGATGGCCCGCACCTGGAGTCGCAGATTTCGAACTCTGTCGGTTGTGAGAAAGGCTCTTAAATTTCTCGTGTCTAACCTGGCTCCTATAAATTCTATTATTTGAGTAGGGACCAGGTTGGACTTTTCTATGTTTACCGTGATGCCTAGCCAGGGAGCTAGGCGAAGAAAGGAGTCTCTTGCCAAAGAGAGTAGATGCCTTGTTGGGGCAGTGAGAAGCCAGTCGTCTAGGTATGGAAAGACCTGCACCCCCTGAAGCCTCAGGTGGGCCGCAACCACTGCTAATACTTTGGTGAACACCCTGGGGGCTGTGGTGAGACCAAAGGGAAGGACCCTAAACTGGTAGTGACTGGCTCCCAGCCGGAAGAGAAGAAACCTCCTGGATCGTCTGTCCATCAGAATGTGGTAGTACACATTCTTGAGTTCTATAGAGCACATCCAGTGATTCTCCCCTAGAAGGGGGAGGATGGATTGCAAAGTGACCATCCGGAACTTCTCTTTGGGAACTGACAGGTTCAACAGGGACAAGTATAGAATGGGTATTAGGTCCCCCATCTTTTTTAGCACTAAAAAGAACCTGGAGTAGAACCCTGATCTGGTCCGATGGGCTGGATGGCTCTTTTTTTCAGCAGCTGGCCAATTTCTGCTGAAGCGGCCTCCCTCTGATCGGGTGGAACATCGGGGAGGATTTTTAACTTTGGGACATGAAGAAAGGGGATCTTGTTACCTCTGGATATAATCCGGAGTACCCAGCGGTCCGATATAATGGACTCCCATGCCGCTAGGTGCTCCGAGAAACGTCCCCCAACTGCCTCCAGAGTGGAGCAGTCGGGCAACCCCTCAGGGTTGCTGCATGGGCCATTCAGAGAAAGGTTCCCTGGACCCAAAGTTCCTGGGAGCCCCTCTGTCCCTAGGGCGGCGTCCTCCCTGTCCTCCTCTGCCGCGGAAGGACTGGTTGTCCGGAGCGGGTTGGGAGTGCTGCGACTTCCGGAACCACATCTTCTTCTGGCCCTTTTGGTTCCTAGAGTAGGACCTCTGGGGCACAGAGAAGTGGACTCCGATGGCAGACAGCGTCTTCCCGTCCTTCTCGCTCTGAACCAAGGTGTCGTGAACCGTCTTGCCAAAAAGGGCATAACCGTCAAAGGGGGCATTCGCGAATGACGCCTTGAAGGGCTCTGTAAAATCACAGTGGTGGAGCCAGGCCTGCCGTCTTGTGACTAGGCCTGCTCCCACAGCTCTAGCGGCTCCCTCGGTAGCATGGGAAAGTAACCGCATAGAGGTGTTAGTCACAGAACGAAGAGTGGCCATATGGGTGGAGTGCATAAGTTTGTCCTCCTCCTATATGGACTCGGGGGGGGGGGTGCAACATATTCCTTGATAAGATCGCGCTGCATCCTAATGACGTGTGCCAAATAGTTGAGCGCCCTCACTGAAAAGGTCACTGAACTAAAGATTCACTTCTCCAAACGGTCCATCATCCGAGACTCCTTGCTTGGGGGATGGACTGAGGGACTCTCCTGGGCGAGTTCCCTCTTAGTGGCTGCTGCCAACAACATGGCATCTACCGGGGGTCCCTTGCTCCAGTGGGCACGGTCAGGAGGGGGGCTAAGGATCCTGTCGGGCCTCTTAGGGATTGGCTCCATGGTGTCCGGGTCCCTCCATGCCCTAGTGGTAATAAGGTCCACCAGGGGGTCGGCAGGAGGGGCACCCAAGAGGTAGACGGGCCCGCTTCAAATGCCTCCAAGAACACTGACTCGTCCGAGGAAGACTTTGGGGCAGACCACCCACCTCTAATCCGTAACATTTCCATGATGTCTCCGAAGGAGACATCCTCAGGGGGTGATCTTGGGGAGCCTTCCCCTTCCTCCAAGTCAGTGTCTTCGGTTAAAGACTCGGGGGAGTCTATGTGCCTCCTCTTACACGAATGCTTGCGAGGTGCTTCCTCGGGGGGGCTGTCCAAGGAGCCCTCACCAGCAATATCCAGAACTACAGGAACTGCTTGGGGCAGTGAAGCGGGCTGTCCCAGTGGCCGGGTGATGGAAGCCTGGCCCAGAGCAGATGGAGTGCGGGACGGAGCCGAAGCAAGGGCTGGGGGTCCGGATGCCCTAAACAGAGCCCTCTCCACTACATCAAAAGCCGAGGGGGAGCCAGACTCGACAATAGGATACGAAAGTCGGCTCCCCCTCGGATCCGATGAGCAGATCGGAGCCGGCGCCGAGCCCCTCAGATCCGAGGGACCAGTGTGCTCTGACAAGGACGGCGCCGAAGGCACACTGAGTCCCTCGGATCCGAAGCTCGGGCCAAGGCTCCGAGAGGTCGGATCTGACAGACTCGAGGGCAGGGTCGGATCCGAAGTACCCAGTACTGTCAGCGCCGACCCACCCCCGGCTCCGAGGCTGCCCGGCTCTGAGCACTCCAAACCCGGGTAGCGGGTCGGAGAAGGAGCAATGGGCTTAAAAAATGGGGTCGAGCTCCCCCCGGGGGGGGGGGGGGGGGGAGGCAGGAGCACTCCCATCTGCATCTGGGCCTGGATGAACCTTCGCATCATTTGGTCCAGATCAGCATCGGAGAGGCTGTAAGTAGACCTCGACGAGGCTACCGAGGTAGGCCTTGAGTGCCGCCTCGATAGCCTCGAAGGAGGTCAGGTCTCCTCATCCTCAGGCTCCGGTGAAAAGCACAGGGACCGGAGCCGAGGAGGGGGAGAGCCAGCAGCCAGACAGGCCGGAGGAGAAGCCCGCTTAGCCGGCGGGGCCGAAACAGAGGTCTCGGCCCGCCGCTTGTGGTGCTTCTCTCTCCGGTCCTTTTTCCTGGCTTCCCTCTCCTCTGACCCTTTGGCGGGAGTTTGAGTCCCGGGTGGAGGAGGGGGAGCAGGCAAGGCAGGGACTGCCGAAGCAGTGACCACCAAAGGGGTGGGGGCCGAAGCCGAGTCTGGGGGCAAGAGTCCCGCCAATACCAGCTTCGACCGCCGCTCCTTCAATGCCCTGGGGTTGAACCCTGCACAGATTGAACACCCTGAAGTGAGGTGTTCAACCCCAAAGCATAGAACGCACCGAGTGTGGCCATCAGCAGGGGAAAGCTTATGGCCACACTCGGAGCACTTTGAAAAAATTGCCTTTGGGGCCTCAGACATAACTATTTTTTTTTTTTTTTTTTTTTTAAAATAGTAATAATAAAAGAAACTAAAACACTCACACAAAGGCCCCAAAAAAGACACACACACACAGCTACGTACCAGCGAGGGGAGGGTAAAAACTATGTTAAATTAACCCAAAAAATATATAGACAGAAGGGAAACCTATAACTTTCACACAACTAAATAAAATTTAAAGTTTTAAAACCCTTAAATAAGAACATATAGAACTTAGCTTATGGAGCTCTGACGACCCAGCCTTCACCATGCGCGGCAAACTAGATCTGAGGTCATGTAGGGAGAGCAGGGCATTATGGGTGAGGGGAGGAGCTAGGAGCTCGGATCCATAGCTGGATAAACCATGCCGGTTCGGATCTGATATCGGATCCATACCCACAGGTTGCTGACAAATGAATTCTCCTACTTTAGATAGTATGCTTTCCTCATCTGTCCATCATTCAAAACTCTATTCGGTGGATGGACAGATGAGGATGTCTCAGACAACTCCTCCTTAGTGGCTGCTGCCACCACCATAGCATCTACTGGAACACCTTTACTGAGAAATTCCTTACCTGCAGGAATGGTGATGAAATTATTTGGGCTCCTAGGAACAGGACTACATTCATGAGTTGGTTGAAAGGTGGAGACATCCAAGAGGTGGAAGCAGAGCCACCCAAGAGGTGGAACGGCAAGAGGCCCAAACGCCTCCAAACAAACAGACTCATCCTCAGAAGGACTGATGGACTTCCAGCCACCTAAGGATTTCTAGGATGTCTGCAAAGGAGACATCCTCGGATGGTGACCGTGGGGACCCTTCCGAATCATCAAGATCCGTGTCTGAAGTGGACTCCTCCAGGTAGTCTAGATGGTTCCTCTTACACAACCTCTTCCAAGGGACCTCCTCAGGTCCAGGGCACTCTGGCAAGGTTTTGGAAGAGACCGCTTCACCCAATGGGGCATCGGGTATCCATGCCTGGGAGGGAGCAGTGGCATACAGGCAGACACTGGTGCTTTGGGGGGAAGAGTACTTGGACCCGAGAGCAGAGCAGTCTGAGGTGACAGCACTTCATCTCAAATGCCCCCGGTTCAGAGGAACTAGAACCTCCACGAACCACCCACGCCAAAGCCCTGAGAGGTAGACTCGGGTCGGACATCTGTCCAGGCCAACTCTCCTTCCTGGACCTGATGGGAGAGTATCAACTCTTAGACCCAACTCCTGATGGAGCAGAGGTGGTCAGAGCGGTGAACAGGCCAGAAGATCCTAGGGCAGGTCTCAGTACTGATGGTTCTGCTACAATCAGATCCAAACACTATGGCTCCAAAGCCACAGAATGGGTTGGAGGAGGAATCAACGAAGGGGAAGTGATGTTAGTCGGCTCTGAATCCCTCTGGGTCAGGGTTGACAGAATTGTGGCCAGTACCGGCATCCGTAACAGCCTCTTGACCCCCTGCTCCACATCATCTGAGAGGCTCCTGGAGGATCAAGAGTACGGAGTCGGGGACCTCACTGATTGTAACAAAGGAGAACATAGCAGCACAGGGGGACTGGCTCCAAAATTGGAACTCTGTTGGCTCCGAGATTACAATAGGAGCCACAGAAGGAGATTTTTTGGGCCTGAAAACCTTCATGTCCGCAGATGACTCCCTTTGCTTGCTTTATCAGCTCTGATAATGCAGCAGTAGAGTATGCCCTTTTCGTGGATTTCTCAGATCTGGAAGATGGGGACTGTTGAGTGGTTTCTGAGGACCTCTGATTCCCTTCTAGAGCCTCAGCAAAAAGTGTCTTCAACAAGCCCCTAAACTATCAATTTGTTCCTTCTTTCCATTAAGACTCAAACTAAATGCATGGTAGAAGGAACATGACTCTGAGGTGGACAGCACCCAAACAGCAAACACACAGCTGGTGTTGTCCATCTGTAAGAGACATTTTCTGGTTGCACTTGTCACATTTCTTGAAACCCGAAGGTTTCGCTTCTCTGTTATCCTTAGACATTCTAGACAGCAAACAAAAAACAAGCCAGATCGCTAGCTAGGAGCACACATGCAAATCTTTTTTTTTTTTTTTATAACCATGTAAAATTAACACACACTCTAGCCAAAAAACTCTAATTATTCAGTACAATAACAGGAAGAGAAATCTCTAACTAAAAACGACCAACTCCTACATAAGAAGGGAAGGAAAGGAAGGGAAAGCCTCTAATTCAAACGGGCTGAAGGGAGCCCTCTAACTCAAACTACCCAACTAAAAATGAATTAATACTAATAGTAACAATGACACAAAACTCTAAATTAAATGAGTTTGGATCAGGATAGTGAGAAAAAAACAGACGGGCCTAGCAGTAGACGATGGCCAACAAGAAAACAGCACAAAACAACAACAAACACTCTCAATATACTAACAAACTACTTTAAAGTTAGAGAAAGCTACACTATCATGAATTTATTAAATTACTTAAAACAGAAAAGTTTCCACTTAGTTCAGAGTCTGCATGGAAGCATCCGATCTTGTTTAGCAGCAAACAAGATCTGGGTAACCTTCCCTGAGCAGCATGGGATAGGGTATAGCCACAAGCTGGTGGAAAGCTCTTGAACTTTTGTATAAGGTCGAGTCAGAATGGATTCTCTGTTACAAACCCAACCAGCAATGAATGAAGGTGAGATAGGACAACATAACATTAAACATTTTTTGACCACCATATCAATTATATCCTGGAATTTCAGAGTCCCTTATTTTCTTTGCTAATGGTTACTAATATAACGTAAATAAAAGGGAGAGAGAGGACACCCCCCCACCCGACTGGTTCCTCTGATCAGAAACAACTTATCAGAGAGAAACCCTCCCATTTTGATGTGCCTCCTCTCAAAAAAAATAAATATAGTGGTCCACATCTATCAATTTTGGCACCACCTTTGTCATTCTTTTAGCCATTATAGACAAACATTTTAAAATCATGGTTTCAAATTGAAATGGGTCTATACTAAACTGTATTTCATGGGCCTTTATGGTCCTTAGATATTATAAGCCACAACAGCTTTTTTCAAGGATACTGGTGGCTCCCCCCTTTTAAAATGCTGTTAAAATGTTCCAACTTTTTATCACATTCTTTCCTCCCAGCTTCCAAACTTCCACAGGAATACCATCCATTCCTGGAGACTCTCATGCAGATTGGCTATTCACCACCATTGTTATCTCACCTCCTCTTATCTTAACTGTTAGTTGTTGAGCCTCATCTACCTCTAACTTTGGCATATTTAAGTATTCCATAAATATTTCAGTTTGTAAATTTTCTTGATTTCCACACTTCTCTGCATTGCACAAATTTTCATAATCTTTCCAGAATATACCTCTCTACAGGATCTCTGATAATTTTTTCTTGTTACAGGCTCCCTAAGCTTGGCAACAACCCTTTCTGCTTTCTGTTGCCTAGGTCATTGTGCCAAAGTTTTTTTTTTTTGCACTGGAGTTATCAAAAACAGTTGCTTAACAACCATCTGGAATATAAACACATGCCAATGTAACCCTCATCCCTTACCGGTTGCTCCTTACTACCCACAAATATGCCAAGATCTTTTTTCCTCTTCAATTACTATTGGAGCTCCTCTAGCAATTAAGTACTCCTTTTCCTTTGTCCTTAGTATTCTGCAGAATATCCATCCTGAAATCCTCTATCAAATTCACATGCTCACATCTTTCCAAATAGGTCTCCTGTAGCACTGACATTTGTACTGCATTTAAGTATTCTTTTCTTTTGTCTATACCTATAAGACCATTTAGATTCCAAAATATGGAAGTGTCACCATTATGGAAAGAAATTATTCTAACCTCATATATTACAGCTTTTTAAATGTGTATTTCCAGGTTTTGTAATACATGCACCCATTGTTTGGCAGGTTAATCCCAAACATACATACAAATACATACATATATTTCCCCCTTAACACTGGAACCTATGTCACATTGTACAATACTTTGTTTTAATAAAAACCCTCAAACCAAAAAATGCACCCCCCAGAACACCCCATAACCTGTTAACACAAACTATGCACATCTTCAAATAATGAAGTTTAACCCTCCTAATATAAACATTTATGCCCAATAGCTGTTAATACATGCCTTAATTAACCTGAAATTGAGGTTATTCATGCCAAAATGCACATTGTCTGTGCTTCTACTTACACTAACTGGGATCTGTTCTTTAACTTTATTCCCCTGATGTGAAAACTTGCATGTCTTCAGAAATCATTAATTTTAGCCTCAATGAAACCAGTGTTCTATGTTTTATTGCTCTTTTACCAGCTTGTCTCTAAGAAAATGAGAGAGAAAAAAAAAAAATTCAGTCCTCTGCTGTAGTCTGAAAGACAAGCTCAAACATTTATTGCTGAAGGAATACTTTTCATTATAGCTGGTGTTTTCATATTTGTTTCCACTTATAATTTATTATATTAAACCAAGCGTCTTAATCCCGACATTCACCTACACAAAAGCAAAAGAAAACATTATCTCTACATATATTGATACATTTACTTTTACACCCCATCCCCCACTTCAACCTTAGATTACAGCCTGTTAACTTAAACATGCTTTTATCTTTTTGCTCTGTAATGCTTCCATTTTTTAATACCAAAAAAGGAGATAAGAAAAAAGGCATCTGTTTACTTTGGTAACCATCACATACAAGAGCTAAAATCTTTTACAATAAAATATGCATTCTGTGTTGTGAAATGTTTCACAGAAATACTAACAGAAAAATAAGTTATGTCTTACCATAACGTTCCATCTGTGTTGTTAATCTTCGTTCATTCATTATGATGGGTTATCGGTTCCAGCCTCGGAACTGAGCCAGACTTGTACCAAGCTCGCGTCAGCCAAAAAACTCTCAAGTCAAGATCCTACCCACAATGCTCTGCTCCCTGTTACCTCAGATCGAGTTTGCAAGTTGATAGACAAAAGTAGAGGCTACCTCTGGTTAGAACAGATGTACAAGAATGGAAGGAGGACCATATGAAATCCACCAGGAACCTCTGGAGGGGGACGGAAAGTGGGGACTAATGAATGAACGAAGGTCAACAACACAGATGGAACGTTATGGTAAGACAATTTCTTTATCTTATGTTGTTAATCTTCATTCATTCCTTACGATGGGACAGAGTCCCCAGCTACCTATATATCCATGGGTGGCCCTCATGGAAGGACATTCCTGAGTATCATAGCTCTTCCTCTGGAGACCAAATCCAATTTGTGAAGAATAAAGGTATGGGGGTGGCCCAAGTCGCAGCTGAGCAAATGTCTTTGAGGGAAGCCCTAGCATGGAAAGCTGCTGAAGTTACCATTGACCTTGTAGAATGGGCTTTCACTTTGAGAGGCAAGGTGATGTTGTTCTTGTTGTAGATGAAGGTAATGCAATTTCTCAACCATGACACTAATGTAACTTCAGAAACAGGAAGACCTAGTCTTGGTCCAGAAAAAGCCAGACATAACTGGTCTGATTTACGGGTAGATTTTGTTCTGTCCAAATAAAAACGGATTCTAGGGAGTGCAAGCAATCCTCTCCCTTGTTAGAATGATTAGGAAAAAATACTGGGAAGTCAATAGACTGGCTGACAGACCGCTCTGACACCACTTTCGGTAAGGAGGAATTAGTTGTTAGTGAGAGACTATCCTTATGGAAAATAAGGTAGGGACGTTTGATGCAAAAGTCTTGAAGTTCTGACAGACGTCTGGCCAATATGATAGCAACCGGAAACAAGGTTTCCCAAGAGAGGTACTTTACGTCACATGCAGATGCAGGTTCAAAGAGGGGGGGGTGCTATGAGGGCTTGCAGAACCAAAGCCAGGTCCCAAGGTTGTATTGGTTCTCTAAAGGGAGGCTTTAGGTGAAAAACGCCCTTCAAGAAATTCTTACAGAGTCTGTGTGACATGAGAGAAGAGTCCTGGAAGCCAATGTGGAAATTAGAAATGGCAGCTAAATGAACACGAACAGTAGAGGCTGATACCCCAGAGTGAGAGAGATCTCAATCTAATACTATCGAAACTGGGGCTGAAAAAGGGTCCAATTGTTTGTTCGATGCCCATAAGGTAAATCTTTTCCATTTGCTGAGATAGGTTAGCCTGGTGGATGATTTATGAGATGCAATAAGAATATTGTACACCAGGGAGGAGAGGTTATCCTGCCTGGCGATCACTGGCAGTGGAGAAACCAACCTGCCAGCTTCAGGTTTGTTAGATTGGGGTGGGTCAGACTCTGCAAATGGGAGATCAACCTTTGAGTTGGATTGAGAATCCATAGTCGATCTAGCAGGTGAGGCCAAAGGAAGGGGAACCAAACTTGTCGAGGCCAATATGGTGCAATGAAGATTACTTTGCTCTTCAACTCCCGTGCTGGGAAATGAGGGGTAGAAGAGGGTAAGCATAAAGCAGACCCGAGGGCCAAGCGTGGACTAGAGCGTCTCTGTGATTATCCCAGAGGGGGGATCAGAGCAGAGTAGTTGCTCCACTTGTAGTTGATTGGGGGCCGAATAGATCACAGCAAGGCTGGCCCCAGCGGATGAAAATTTTTGCCGGGATCACTCGTGAGGTTGTAGAATGCACCTGCTCAATTTGTCCGCTATCATGTTGGAGCTCCCAAGAGTGTGCATTGCAATTAAGTGGTTGGAAGCCATCGCCCATTGCCATATTCTCAAGGCCTCTCAGCAAAATGGATAAGATCTGGTGCCCCCTTGCTTGTTAATGTACCAGACCACTGACATGTCAGATTGGATCGCAATAGTCCCTGACGGAAGGATGGAGTGGAATGCTTGCATATTCACTAAGTAAAAAGCAATAAAAAAATAGCTATCTGAAATACAGAATACTATATACTGAGTGTGAACTCGTATTGTTGGCTTGAAAACCAAGTGGCCAACCCCTATCGTTAAAAATGCATCTACCATATACAATATGCGTTTATGTAAATACAAACAAAAATATAGACACTGAATATATGACCATATGTAAAAAAAATAATGTAAAGAAATGGTGTGTAAAACACCTTATTGCTTCCCTAGTATACAATCTACACATGCAAATGTGTATATAAAAAAGATGCATTTCAAAAATATAGAATAAATTAAAAATATACAGCTGTTTTTTTTTTTTTATCACTTTTTACTTAGTGAATAGTTTTTAATGGATGAATACCCAGCTTAATTGTATAATGAAGGACTTTCTATTGGTGGTTGTGAAGACCATAGAGTGGGATGAAAAAGCACTTTAATAAACAGTTGGTTGAGTGTCACTCTGGGCTCTTATTTGGCAGTTTTTACATTGTATTCGATAGAAGAAAGTGTGCAAAAAATGTTATGCTGTACCAGATAAACTGGGAAATGCTGTATTAATTTTATGACATCACAAATAAGCAAGTGGACTGGTGTTCCATAGCAGGATTTGTTAACTGAAAGGGCACACAGTACATGCTCCAAATCTGCCATAAAGCAGTTAAGACCTATATTGGTAACGATGCAATCATACCAGGGAACAGTGTTAGTCCTGACAAACTGTGGCAGAAAGGCCAAGTATTAAAAATTGAGAGATAGAGTATTTGGAGAAAATTATCCACTTTACACCAGGCAAAAGAGAATAAGAAGTTATGTACCTACCATAACTTTCCAGGTTAGTTGTCTTCATCTCGCCTTCTTTCTTGCTGTTTAGGATCGGAGACGATCCTTGGCTCCGACTCGGCCATCAATACCTCAAGAGCTGTTTACTGGCTCGAGGCTACCCCTTATCCCATGATGCCTAACGACAGCAACCCAAGATCTCGTTTGAAATAGCTAATCCCAGACATAATATGAGAGAAACCAGTTAACAAAAACTGGTTGTTCCATGCATCCTAAAATCTAGAATAGGTTAGGAAGACCTAGGCAGAAGAGTAACAGTAAATAATACTCAGCCAGTGAAGAAGGACTCCTCTCGATCCACTAGGATGGAGGGGATGGAGAGAGGGATGCAAGAAAGAAGGCAGGATGAAGACAACTAACATGGAACTTTATGGTAGACACATAACTTCTTAATGTTGTCTATCTCGCCTTCATTCTTGCTGTTTGAGACAGCGTCCCTAGCACCTAACATCCTGGGTGGCTCAGTGGAACAGACTCTTCAGAACAGTGGAACCAAAGTCAGCTCTGCTCCGGGAGACCATATCAACCTTGTAATGAGAAATAAAGGTATGAGGGTTTGCCCATGTAGCAGCTGCACAGATGGAATCCATGGGCAACCTAGACTGAAAAGCTACGGAGATGGCTAATGCCCTAGGAGAATGACCTTTCGGTTTAGTTGGTAACTCTTTATTCCGTAACTGGTAAATAAAAGTAATAGTGTGCGACAACCATCTGGATAAGGTCACCTTGAAAACTGGGAGACCTTGTTTGTTTATGGCATAAGAAAGGAATAATTGGTCTGACTTTCTTATTTCTTTAGTTCTATGTAGGTAAAAAAACGCAATTGTCTATGAACGTCCAATTGGTGAAGCTTGTACTCTGCCTTGTTGCTATGACTTGGGAAGAACACAGGGAGACCTATAGATTGATTTAAATTATTTTCTGAGCAGACTTTAGGAAGAAACGAAGGATTAGTCCTCAGAGCAACTCTGTCCTTGTGAAACACCAGGTAGGGAGGACGAACACATAGTGCTTGAAGTTCTGAGACACGCCTAGCCGAGGTGATAGCAACCAGAAAGAGTGTCTTCCAAGACAAACTTGATGGAGCAGGATGCTGCTGGTTCAAAAGGAGGCAGAATTAAGGAAGTTATAACTAAATTAAGGTCCCAAGGTGGAGGGGGATCTCTCACTGGAGGTCTAAGAAGAGATGTTCCTCTCAAAAAAGCTTTAGAGAGCTTATGAGACATGGTGTTAGAATTTGTCAAACCAATATGAAAATTAGAAATGGCCGCTAACTGTACCCTAATCGTAGTGGAAGCAGCCCCGGAGTGAAAAAGTTGTGCTAGGAATTCCAGAATTTCATGGACTGGGGCTGAGAAGGGATCCACATTCCTAGACTCTGCCCAACAAGAAAAATGTTTCCATTTGCTAGCATAAGTTTTTCTCATTGTAAACTTATGAGAGGAAACGATAATCTCGCGGACTGCTGGGAAGCCTGGCTAAGTTTGGAAGTAGAGCAACCAAGCTGTGAGCTGGAGAGTTTGGAGGGATTGATGCAACCCACCTGATTGATGAATTAGGAGATCTGGCATCGGGTCCAGAGTCCAGGGCTGATCGAGAAGGCAATGGTGCAGGAACAGGAAAGTGCAGTTTTGTACCTACCATAAATGTAGATGAGTCTAGGTCCGGCGTCGGTTGTTGTCACTTCTTCCCTGACGTCAGTGCGACAGGGGTATAAAAGAACCAGCCGACGCCATTTTCTTCAGTTTTTCTTGCCCCAGATGTCAGGTGCCCCCAGAAGGAAGGCAATACATAAATTTATGTAATAATGCAATGCAATATAATCAAAAAACAGTAGTTGCAAGCAAATACACCATAAATGAATACCCCAATCCGGTTGTATGAGGAGGTGTTAGCCAATAGGCCTGTCCCAAGAGGGGAAGGAGGGAGGGAAACCCGGACTGCAGCTGTATTAGCACTCGAACATCCACATTTATGGTAGGTACAAAACTGTACTATGTTCATCGTGCATACAGCTGCAGTCATAACAGATGGGTAGAATCCCAAAGCTAAAAAAGGGGTGGTAGGCACTAGGTGGAACTAGGAGGAGCCAGGATGCCCTGCAAGACTGCAGTGGCAAAGCCTGCTCTAGTTTTGGAGTATAATGGTAGGTGATAGTGCTTGGAGAAGGTATGTACAGAACTCCAAGTGTCTGCTTCCAAAATATATTTGGTAGGAACCCCTCTGAGGAAAGCTGCAGAGGTAGTTGTGGCCCTTGTGGAGTGAGATCTGATGCCTGCAGGTACAGTTTTACCATGAAAAGAGTAACAAAAGCGTATGCAGTGGGCTATCCATTTTGAGACTGTCTGTTTGGAAATTGGCTTTCCTTGAGCTCCTGTAGCATAGGACACAAAGAGTTGCTTCTGATTTTCTGAAAGGCTTTGTTATGTCCAAATAATAATGCAGCTGTCTGTGGATGTCCAAGGAATGTAGTACTCTCTCCCCCTTTGTTTTGAGGATTAGGGTAAAAGGTAGGTAAGTGGATAGCCTGATCCAAAGCTACCCTGGATACCACCTTTGGCATAAAGGACGGATTGGTCCGTAAGGAAACTCTGTCCTGATGGAAAATGATGAAAGGCTGCACAGCCATGAGGGCTTGTAGTTCCGATACCCTGTGAGCTGAGGTGATAGCCAGAAGGAAGGCTGTTTTCCAGGACAAATATTGCAATTCTGTTGAGGCAGCTGGCTCAAAAGGAGGCAAGGTCAGTTTTTCCAGAATGAAATTGAGGTCCCAAGCAGGTATTGGTTGTTTCCTTGGGGGTTTTATATTCTTAGCCCCTCTGAGGAACTGTCTTAAGAGGGGGTGAGAGAATAAAGGAGGATCAGTGTTGTATTCTGCAGAAATGGCTGAGGCATGGATTTTGATGGAGGAGAATGAAAGTCCACTGCTTAGCATCTCAGCTAGATACTGTAATATTTGAGGTAAATTCAGTATTCCAGGATTCTGGCCCTTTTTCTCATTCCAGGCACAAAACCGTTTCCATTTTAAGGAGTACGCTTTTCTAGTAGAAGGCCTTCTGGCCTCCAAAATGACATCCTGCACCTCCTTGGAGAGTAGGGTCTGTTGTCAAGTTAAGGAATCTTCCATGCGGCCAGACTGAGTGTTTTTAGCTGACTGTGAAGAGTTTTGAAGCTGTGCTGAGTCAGAAGAGGAGGCATTAGAGGTAGGGTCCATGGTGGGGAATGCGGCAGGCTCCTCAGGAGTGGGTACCAGTGTTGTCTTGGCCAGTCTGGAGCAATGAGAATCATCTTTGGTCTGTCTGCTCTGGTTTTTAATAGAACTTTGGGCAGCAGAGGAAGAGGTGGAAAGGCATAAACTGTCATTGCTGTCCAACTGAAAGAGAGTGCATTCACTCTCCAGGCCTGTGAATGAAAAGTCCTTGAGCAGAATTTTGCCAATTGGTGATTTTTGTGGGAGGCAAAGAGATCTGTATCTGGCCTTCCCCATGCTTGAATTATCTCTGTAAAAACTTGAGGATGCAACTTCCATTCATGTGGATCTGTCATATTTCTGCTTAGGTTGTCTGCCAGCGTGTTTTCCTTGCCTGGCAAGTACTGTGCTTGAAGTTCGATTTGTAATTCCAGAGCCATGTTCCAAAGAGACATGGCCAGCCTGCATAGGGGGTATGAATGGGTTCCTCCCTGTTTGTTTATGTACCACATTACTGTGGTGTTGTCTGTCCTTATCAATAGTTGACCTGGATGCAGAAGGTCTTTGAAAGCTATAATAGAATTTATTACTGCTAGCATTTCCTTTTGATTGATGTGTAGGTGCTTTTCTTATTGGGACCATTTGCCCTGAATGCACCGATCTGTCATGTGCACCCCCCAGGCATAGTCCGAGGCGTCTGTTGTGATGACTTGATTTGCTTGAGGCTTGCAGAATGGGAGACCTGTGTTTCTTTGGCATGCTTGAGCCCACCACAGAAATTCCTTTTGAAGACATGGAATCAGTGGTATTATTGTTTCCAAACTGTGGCTGTGATGAGACCATAGGTTTTTCAGGTACCATTGAAGTTTCCTCATATGCAGCTTTGCACATGGGATTAGTAGAATGCAAGATGCCATGAATCCCAGAGCCTGCAGGATTTTCCTTGCAGTCAGCGTGGTGAAATTTGCTAGTTTTCTGAAGTATTGAGTTAGTTGCCCCTGTTTCTCTGGCGTGAGGTAGGCCATCTGGGTGTTTGTGTCCAAGTTGGCACCCAGGAAAATTATTGTTTGAGAGGGTATTAGCCTTGATTTCTTTTTGTTGACTGTGTATGCCAGATAATTCAACAACATTACAAAAGCCAGATGTTTCAGAAGTATGTATTTGCTGTCCGCTTGGATCAGGCAGTCGTCCAAATATGGGTATATTTGTATCCCTTGAAGTCTGCAGTAGGCAATTACTGATGCCAGGCATTTCGTGAATACTCTGTTTGCAGTAGTTAAGCCAAAGGGCAATGCAGAGAATTGATAATGGGTTGAACCTGCAAGAAATCTGAGGTATCTTCTGCAATCTTGTCTGATTGGGACATGCAGGTATGCCTCCTTGAGGTCCAATATTACCAGCCAAGACTCCTTGCCCAACATGGGAAGAAGCTGCTGTAATGTGAGCATCTTGAATTTTGGCACGAGTAAAAATGTGTTTAGGATGGATAGGTCCAAAATAGGTCTCCAATCTTTTCCCTTCCTTGGTACCAGGAATAGTCTGGAGTAAAAACCTTGACCTTGTTCTTGTGTAGGTACCTCTTGAATAGCTTTCATGTCCATGAGATCTGAAATTTGTTTTTGTGCCTCTGCCCTTTGATTGTGTGGCAGGTTTGGCATGCCTCTCATTTTTGGAAGGGTGTGAAAATGGAATCTGTAGCCTCTGTTTATAATGTCCAGGATCCATTTGTCTTTTGTGACAATATGCCAATTTTTTGAAAATAATGCCAGTTTTCCTCTTAAGGTGCTGCCATTTGAGCCTTGCTTGGCATGCAAAGGGGAAAGTCATTGGGTCTGCTTTCTGAATGGCTGTGAACTATCCTCACCACCTCTTTGTGTAGGAGCTTGCCATTGTCTGCCTCTAAACGATCCTTGATATTGCCCTCTGCCCCTTGGGCGCCTGTATCTACATCTTTGGGGTCTGTCCGTGGCTGGAAAGGACCAATTTTTGGAAGGCCAATTTCTACTGAAACGTGGAGGTTGTACCTGTAGGAAATCTTTCACTGTTTGCATTGATTTAGCCTTTTCCTCCATTTTCTTTAATACCTCCTCAGCTTTAACACCAAATAATACATCTTTTTGCAGAGGGGCATCTAGTAACTTAGCTTTGACATGATCTGGTAAGGTTTGCTCTTTGAGCCAGGCATGTCTACGTATGACTGATCCTGTAACAGCAGCTCTACATGAGGCCTCTAAAGCATCAAACCCACATTGCAAGGTATGTTTACCCACTTGTTCTGCATATGCATCAAATCCTGCAACTTCTTCAAGTCTGGTTGTTCAGGTTGTGACATTTTGCTTCTCAACTGTGATAACAGAAACTGCTGGTACTTTAACATATGGAACTGGCAGTTTAATGCCCTCATGGTTAAGGTGGCCGAGGTGTATACCTTTTTCCCCCACCTTTCTAAAGCTCTGGAATCTCTCTCTGAAGGTAATGTATTTTTAGCAGTGGAGGCCTTAATTCCCTTTGGGCCCTGTGAGATAGTTTCTGGGTCAGCCGCATGGCTTTTGTATAGGAATTGGTGTGAGTCAGGAACCCGGTAATACCTGTCAGGCTTGACTGGGGCTGGAGGTAGAGAGTCTGGGTTAAGGCAGTCCTCCGAATACACATCATCTAGAATGTCTAAGACAGGAGGTATAGCCAGAGGCCTGTGCTGAGGGAGCAAGAGAAAATCCCTAAGCCTTTTCTTGGAGTCTGAGTACTCTTGGCCTTCCCAGTGGAAGTGTTCCCTCAAGGTATGCAAGGTTTCCCCATAAGAGTAATCCTCGGGTGGGGGGAGAGACAGAGGGAATGGACTCCTTTGCATCAGAATCTTCAAAAGGGGAGTATGAATGTTCCTGGTCATCAGAATGCTCTGAAATAATGGAGACCTGGTCCGAGGAGGGGGATTCTTCCTCCCCTCTGGGCCTTTTGTCCGGGGGGGTGTTGAGAACCCCCTGATAAGAGTAATCAAATCCTCAGCCATTTTGAGCATCTGCTTTTTAGGCATGGGGCCTTGTGAAGGGCCCTGTGGAGCTTGTCTCTTAGTATGCATGGCTGCTTTAGACTTAGTGAAAGCCTTGATGGAAAAAGAAGAGGAAGGCCTGAAGACACCTTGAGAGGTGGCAGACCTGTCTAAACTCTGAGTTTCACCGCCAAGAGTGGCTTCGGTATCGGTAGTCGGGGTGTGGGCCGAAGAACCTGCAACCTCGGGTACAGTAGACACTGCCAATGAAGTGTCGGTAGTCAGGGGCTGCGTAGGCGCCTCACTGAGAACCGGACCACCTGACTTCGGCTTTGGCGTGGTGTCGGTAGAAGCCGCGGACCTCGTATGTCAGTCCTTATCTTTGCGTCTTTTACTCAAAACTGGAGTCAGAGTATCCGACGACATAATGTAATTAAATTTTTTGCCAAAATAGTGTTGGGTGAACTCCGCCCGACTCTTAATGGTGCGTCTGTTGAATGTAGCACAAAAACGACAGGCCGAGACGTCGTGGTCTGGGCCTAAGCAAGGAATGCAGAGGGAATGAAAATCCTTATGTGGTATTTGCTTCCCACATGAAATGCAATTATTAACTTTGTCTGACATCGGTCTGAGGCAAGAAAAGTTTCCCCAATGGGGTACTTAGCTTTCAAGAAGACTTCGGTTGCAAAATATTCGTAATCTCAGGAGCTGGCTGACCGGCACTTGCGAACTGCTTCTGCTTCGGGCACCGCGCGGCAAGAAAGACTGGGGAAAATGGTGTCGGCTGGTTCTTTTATACCCCTGTCACACTGACGTCAGGGAAGAAGCGACGACAACCGACGCCGGACCTAGACTTTGGAATTCGGCCGACCGAGGACTCGCTTGATGGCAGGAAAACCCATCTGTTATGACTGCAGCTGTATGCACGATGAACATCCATATCTGTCAAGGCCAGTATGGGGCAATGAGGATCACTTTGCAACCCAACAATTTTGCTTTCTGTATGAGTTTCAGTATCAGGGGAAATGGAGGAAAGGCATAAAGAAGTCCCTGAGGCCAACTGTGGACTAGAGCGTCTCTGGGTATGTGACCTGGAAGCGGAAGAAGGGAGAAGTAGTTGCTGCACTTGCTGTTGAAAGGGGTGGCAAAAAGATTGCAGCAAGGCTGTCCCCATTTGCGGAAGATACGATCCGCAACTTCCTAATTCAGAGACCACTCGTGAGGCATGAGGATAGTTCTGCTGAGCCTGTCCGCTATGACACTGGATCTCCCAGGGATGTGCATCGCAATCAGAAAACGTTGGGAGGAAATCGCCCACTGCCAAAGTCTGAGTGCTTCTCGACAAAGGGGGTAGGATCTGGTTCTGCCTGCTTGCTGATGTACCACACCACTGACATGTCTGTTTGAAATGCAATGGTCCCGGAAGAGAGAGTCTTGAAGGGCTTGCAACGCTAGGAGCACGACTCTCATTTTTAGGACATATGTGCAGATGGTACTCATGAGGTTGCCAAGTGCCTTGGACTGTCCTGCCCAGATAATGCCCCCCACCCTATCAGGGAGGTGTTTGTAGTCACTGTGGCTACCTGAGGGGGCTGTATGAAAGGTCTGCCCTGAGTCACTAGTGGGGAGACCATCCACTAAGAAAGGTGCCTTATGCATACCTCCGTGATCAGGATCATGTGAGACATGGGTAGCTCCTGGAAAGACCACTGCATGAAAATAAGCCACTGAAGAATTCTCATGTGGAAACGTGCTAATGGAAGTAGAAGAATGGCAGCTGCCATGGAGCCCAGAGTTTGAAGGACATACCTGACTTAGATCCTTTTGCTCTGCATTAGGATTTGCACTTGTTGACAAATTGTTGACACTCTTTCCAGTGGTAACCTTGCGAACATTTCCCTTGTGTTTAATTCTGCTCCTATGTAAGTTATAGATTGAATAATCCCACGCTTGTAAGAGTTGATGCCTGGTGGTAGCAGTGAGGAGCCAGTCGTCTAGATATGGAAACACCTGGAATCCTTGACGTCTCAGGTGAGCCGTGATCACTGCCATACATTTGGTTAACACCCTGGGGGCTGTGGTGAGACCAAAGGGCAGAGCTCTGAACTGGTAATGACTGGCCCCCACCCGAAAGCGAAGAAATCTCCTGGAGCATCTGTCCATCTTGATATGGTAGTACGCATCCTGAAGATCTATCGAGCACATGCAATTGTCCTGACCCAGGAAGGGTAGCATGGACTGTAGAATGACCATCAGAAACTTTGTTCATTGTACAGATTTGTCTAGTCTGCTGAGATCCAGAATCGGTCTCCAGTCCCCTGTCTTTTTTGGTACCAAAAAGAACCTTGAGTAAGTTCCAGATCCGTGCTGGTCTGTGGGGACTTACTGAATGGCTCGTTTCTAGCAGTTTTGAAACTTCTATTACTGCTTGCTCCTTCAGATTGGAGTTGAACATCTGGAAGGGCCTTCTTTGACTATAAGGGGGATTGATGGAAGGGAATTCTGTAACCTCTGGATATAATGGACAGTACCCATCTGTCTCTTGTTAAATTTTGCCAGTCTTTTGGGTACAACGAAAGTCTTCCCTCGACTGCCTTCAGAGTTGAGCAGCTGGGCAACCCTTCAGGGATGCTAGAAGGGCTTGTCAGAGATGGATTCTCTGTTGCCCTGGTTCTGCAAACCCCCTCTGCCATGAGGGCGCCATCTATTATTGTTTCCCCCTCTGCCTCTGGAGAAAGAAAATCACTACGTGTGTCAGGCAAGGCTCCCTGAGATTTGCGGAAGAACATCTTCCCACTCTTCTGACCCTTGGGGTAAGGTCTAGAGGGACTGGAAAAATGGACTCCCACAGCAGAGAGAGTCTTGCCTTATTGCTCACACCTAGTCAACGTGTCTTTCACCTGTGGCCCAAAGAGAAAGGAGCCATCAAAGGGGGTATTGGTGAAGGACGCTCGAAAGGGTTCCGCAAAGTGACACAGCCGCATCCAAGCATTCCTCCGGAGGGAGACACCCGTGCCCAAGGCTCTATTCGCCCCATCGGCTGCATAGGAAATGAGCCTCATGGAGGAGTTAACTACAAAATTAAGAGTCGCTAGCTGGGAAGCTACTTTGGCTTGTACTCCCTCAGCTGTAGGATCTTAAGTATCTCCAAGCTCTTTAGAGAGATCCCTTTGAAGGCGAGTAAAATGACAGATAGTTCAGGGACCTCATGGAGGTGGTCGCTGAAGCAAACATTCGCTTTCTGTAGCTGTCCATCATCCTAGACTCCTTGTTAGGGAGATGAACAGGTCTCTGCTAACTCTTTTTTGGTGGCTGCTACCACCATGGCATCAACGGGCACACCTTTAGAAAGGAATTGCTTATCCTGGGGGGGGCTGTAATAAATTTACCAGGTCTCCTCGGAGTTGGTTCCACTGTGTCCAGAGCTGACCAAGCCTTTTGAGCCACTACATATGTGGGTCGAAAGGAGGAGAAACCCAGGAGGTGGAAGGTCAGGAACCGAAAGTGTCCAGGAATACAGGCTCATCCTCGGTAGGGGCTAGTGGATTCCAGTTCCCCCTCTGCCTAAGCATTTCCAGGATGTCCGAAAAGGAAAGATCTTCAGAGGGGGATCTTGGGGACCCTTCCAATTCATCTAAGTCTGTATCAGAAGTGACAGACTCAGGGGAGTCAATGTGCTTCCTCTTGCACTTCTTCTGAGGGGGCTCCTCTGATCGATCAGGGGAGGCCTTAGAAGAAGAGGAAACACCCAATGGGGTGTCCTGGGGCATTGGTTCCCTACACTTGGGGTCTGGAGGAGGAGCAGAGGTTGGCACAGACATTGTGGGGGATGGAGCCGGTGGGACTGGTAGTGGAGCTGTCTGGGGGGACAGCACACTCCGCATGACCTCAAAGGTGTCCCTGCCTCAAGGCAGAGAAAGCTCTGGTTCCGAAGAAATAGGAATCCTTCTCTGCGCCGAGGGGGACGACTCTGAGGCCAATGTTGGAGCAGAGCTCACTTGCGCCAATGCTCCGAGAGGGAGAATGGGGTCAGACAAGGGTCCGATGCCGCTTGCCCTCTCGCAGCAGATGAGGGGGCCCTGGCGTCCAGTTTCCTTGATCGAAGGAACTATCGAGGTAGTCGGAACCGAAGGAGAGATGGTGATCAGAGCCGACAGTTCCACTACTCGAACCCCAACGAACTCCAGCTCCAAACTCAATGGAGTCGGAGGAGGAACAGAAAAGGAGGTGGATGGAGCCGATACCTGTTGAGGAGGGCTAGACAATAATTTTGCTAGTGCCTGTGATTTAAGCAAACTACTTACTACTCTCTCCACATCATGATCCGACAGCCTAGAGGATCGAGAGGAGTGTGATGAATGGTGGCTACGTTCACTTTGCAATAATGGAGACCGAGGAGCTGAATGAACTGACTCTAATGAAGGGGACCTCAGCCTCTTATGGCTCCGAGATGGCTCTGAAACATCCAATGGAGTCGACAGAGGGGTTGTCTTGGTGCCAGCCGGAACAGACATACTCGGCAAATCCTGTACAGGAGTTGGCTCCAAAGGTGGAGCCGACGGTTTAGTGGATTTTGGGGATTTCACTGGCTGGGAACTCTTTGCCGGTGAATCCTGAGGCTTTAACAGACCACTAAGGATCAATTTGTTCTTACGCTCCTGCAGGACTCTTGGACTAAAGGCATGGCAAATAGAACAAGAGTCCTGCAGGAGAACAGCGCCCAAACAAATGCAGCTAGTATACCCATCTGTCAGACATTTTCTGACAGCATGAGTCACACTTTTTAAAGCCAGATACTTTAGCTTCCTTAGACATGACCCAACTACAAAAAAACTAAGTACCACAAGGTAAACACAGGCAGAGAAATAAGTATTATCCTAAACTAGATACACCTATAAATATACAATCTTTTTTTTTTTTTTTTTTAAAGGATAGCAAAACAGGAAAGGAAAGCCTCTAAGTTAAACAGCTATCCTAGGGGGAGGGGGAGAACTCTCTAACTTAAACGAATTCTAAATAAAAGGGAAACTAAGAAGAACAAAGTACTTCAACAACACGTACAGAATAAAACTAAAAACAGTAAAATATCTATTAGTTTAAAGGGTCTAAGAGAATATTTTTAAAAAAAATTTTAAATATACATGCCTGAGCCAGAAAACGACACCTCGCAGCTGAAGTGGCAAAAGAGATCTGGGTAGCTGTCGCTAGGCATCATGGGATAAGGGGTAGCCTCGAGCCAGTAAACAGCTCTCGCGCTATTGAAGATGGCCGAGTCCGAGCAGAAGATCAGCTCCGATCCCAAACAGCAAGAACGAAGGCGAGATAGACAACTTAACATGCAAACTTACCCCAACAATCAGGGGAAGCAGGTGAATTTCAAGCTACTGTATTTCAGCTGTCTTCACAATTTTTCCTGGATGATCAAAAGCATTTTGGATGCAGTACAGGCTAAGGAAGAAAAAAATTTTATCCAACAAAAGGTGAGCCCCCAGCAAATTATGGTTGCCACCCGTCCCGTTGTCAGTGGGACACTCACGGTTTGAGTGCTCTCATCCCGCTTCCCGCGCTCACCAAGCGTGGGACTTTAAAAGTCCCGTTTTTTCCCCTTTGCGCTTGCATTTTAAAATTGCCGCTGAAAAGCCGAAAATACTTCCGGTTTTTCCACGGCAATGCGGCTACGTCACCACCCGGACCTGCAGTTAGAGGGATTCTCTGCTAGGTCCTAGTGGTAATGCAGCACAGTAATTGGCTGCAACTATTTGTAGGGGGCGGGAACTTCTTGTGAAGAGCCCCATAAAGGTCGCAGCTGTAGAGCACTAAGCTCTATAGCAGCCCGGACAAAAGATCTGAATTTTTCGCCAGCATTGAAGCCAGCATTGAAGCCAGCATTGAAGCCAAGCCAGCAAGGGAGCCAGCCCAGCCAGCCAGCAAGGGAGCCAGCCCAGCCAGCCAGCAAGGGAGCCAGCCCAGCCAGCCAGCAAGGGAGTCAGCCCAGGCAGCCAGCAAGGGAGTCAGCCCAGCCAGCAAGGGAGCCAGCCCAGCCAGCCAGCCAGCCAGCAAGGGAGCCAGCCCAGCCAGCCAGCCAGCCAGCAAGGGAGCCAGCCCAGCCAGCCAGCCAGCAAGGGAGCCAGCCCAGCCAGCCAGCAAGGGAGCCAGCCAGCCAGCCCAGCAATAACTGAGTGGTAAGTAGATAATTGCATTTTGTGGCTTTAGTTATTTAAAATGGGAATAGTGTGCTTTATTTAAGTTTTTAATGTTTAGAGGTAGATGGGGATGTAGTATGTAGTATTTAAATCTGTGCAGTGGTTATTTTGAGACTTTTGTACTAGTTTAAAATGGGAATATATTGTGGTTTAATTTTTTAATGTTTAAAGGCAGATGGTGGGTGCAGTACGCAATATTTAAATCTGTAGTAGTTAGTTTAATATTTTTGTGTAGTAGTTTTTAAAGAGATAAAACCTGAATGTATATGTAATTGTTATTATGCTTGGGGGGTATGATTTGGAAGCATTACTTTTAAAAGGCTGAACTGTGTATAGAAGTTGTTTGTTTCTGTTGGGGGGCAGTGAAATATAAACTTAGTGTGATGCATTTCTATTGTCGTAGCTTTTCTGGGTATCGTCTGTATGCATATAGGAATTGTATGAGCAAAGTTTGTATTTTTGTATGGAAATATGCACTATAATGCTGTTTTCAGGAAGTTACGATATACTGTTTAGGTAACTTTTCCTGTTCCTGCAAGTCCATGTCTGTGGTACAAGTCTACCTTTGAGGGGAATGTTAACAGTTAATGTAATTCATTTATTATTCTAGTAGGTACACGTTGCCAATTTGCCAAAGCTGTTTCAAGATTGTTTTCATTTATACTTGTAAATGTGTGCATTTAATTTATTATGCATTTTAATAAGGTTAAAATGTACTGTTTTGCTTGTAATGTGAATATGGGTGTGTTACTTTTACTTGGGCCTGTTTATTGCATTGCTGTGCTGGATTAATTGCTATGTTTTGAGGTAAAAGGAGCCCATGGAGTCTGCTGTACATTGTAGTTTGTTACTTCTCTTGCAAGAAGTATTTTTAAAAGTTAAAATGTTTGGACTTTTTCCCATTTATTTTTATATTTTTGTGGATGGATGCTCTGAAGTTAATGCAATGTATTTCAGATTGTGCTAAACCATGTTACAGGGTAGTTTGCGTCTAAGTAGCAAAGTTTTTATTTTGTGTTTTAGTGATGTCTTCAACATACTTATTTACTGTTTTCATTATAATCAGATTATGACCAGTGCTGCTGTTGGGCATGTTTATTAATAGATCATTGCGCTGTGTAAATTAGTGCCATACATTTCTTAACTGCTGTGGTCAAAAGCTAAATTAGGTCTATGGTATCCACTGTGCATTGTCATTCATTTTACTGTTTTTGGTTCAGTGAATATGGTTAACTTTTTGTCTTGTGGGGTGTGGTGGGCATGTTCAGTGGTAAAAATAATGCATTTCATTTTCTACAAGCTGTGTTAATGTTAGTCTTCAATGGCCAAAATGCCCCTTACATTACCTCATTTACTATTTGACCTTAAACTGTTTGTAAACTCTTTTTTGCTCCATTCCTCTATTTCACATGCCAATGTTTTTTGAGCCAGTTCTTTCACATGCCAATGTTTTTATGCCAATGTTTTTCGAGCCAGTTCTTTCACATGCCAATGTTTTTCAAGCCAGCTCTTTCATGTGCCAATGTTTTCAAGACAGTTCGTGTGCCAATGTTTTTCGAGCCAGTTCTTTCGCATGCCAATGTTTTTCGAGCCAGTTCTTTCACATGCCAATGTTTTTGAGCCAGTTCTTTCACATGCCAATGTTTTTGAGCCAGTTCTTTCACATGCCAATGTTTTTGAGCCAGTTCTTTCACATGCCAATGTTTTTGAGCCAGTTCTTTCGCATGCCAATGTTTTTGAGCCAGTTCTTTCATGCCAATGTTTTTCGAGCCAGTTCTTTCACATGCCAATGTTTTTCGAGCCAGTTCTTTCACATGCCAATGTTTTTTGAGCCAGTTCTTTCACATGCCAATGTTTTTTGAGCCAGTTCTTTCGCATGCCAATGTTTTTTGAGCCAGTTCTTTCGCATGCCAATGTTTTTCGAGCCAGTTCTTTCGCATGCCAATGTTTTTTGAGCCAGTTCTTTCACATGCCAATGTTTTTCGAGCCAGTTCTTTCGCATGCCAATGTTTTTCGAGCCAGTTTCGCATGCCAATGTTTTTCGAGCCAGTTTTTTGTGCCAATTAAGCCAGTTCATTTGTGCTGTGCAGCAATATGTTACTGAACCCTACTAACAGTGTTGGTCAATATGTTGCATATCAGGTAAGTACAGATTCAAGCATGAAGAGAGCAGCAGCTTCATCACAGTCAACCAGCAGCAAGAGAATGTGCAAGTGGCAGGACGTTTGGAAAACAGAATTTGACTGGATCGAGAGATGCACTGATGTCAAAGCATTCTGCAGGTACTGCAAGAGAGAATTTCTAGTGACCCACGGTGGAAGAAATGATGTTGCACGACATGAGGCAACTGAACAACATAAGACTGCCATTCTTCAAGCTAAATCCACTCACCTGATGACAAAGTGGGCAAGGAATGCAAACCTTGAGGGACCAGAACTTAGAATCATTGCAGCAGAAGCCTCTGAGGTTTTCCATGCTGTTAAGCACAATATTTCATATAACAGCTTGGACTGTGCAGTAAAGTTGGCCAGCCAGTTGTACAGTGACTCAGACACTGCAAAGAAACTATCTTGTGGCAGAACCAAGGCTGAAGCCATAGTTGAAAATGTTTTGGGGCCACACTCATTGGAATGCCTCCTGCATGACCTTCAAAACCAGGTACTTCATTTGCAATTTCATCAGATGCTTCCAACAAGGGGAACATAAAATTATTTCCCCTTGTTGTGAGGTATTTTTCTAAAGAAGAAGGGGTGGTGAATGGCCTTTTGGACTTCTATGAAGACCCTGATGAATCTGCACAGGCTATTTCACAGCAAATTTCCAACATTATGGAAAGGCATTCCTTGCCCTGGAACCATATTTCAGCTTATGGGGCTGATAATGCCAGTGTGAACTATGGGAAGAAATCTGGTGTGTATACCAGATTAAAAGAAAAGTGCCCATCACTCCAGAAAGCTAACTGTCTTGCCCATATTATTCACAATGCAGCCAAAAAAGCTGCAGCACAACTACCATACGATGTGGAAGCATTTGTAATGAGACTTTTCAGCCACTTTTCTGGTTCTGCCACAAGGACCAGAGACTTGAAAGACTTCTTTGAGTTTTGTGGCATGGAATTTGAGAGTCTGTTAAGACATGTGCCAACAAGGTGGCTGTCACTACTCCCAGCCATTGAAAGAGTAGTGAAAAATCTCCCAGTGCTCCAGTCCTATTTCCTCTCTCAGGGAGAAGAGGAGACCCCCCGGCAGATATGGTCGTACTTTTCAGGTAACGAGCATGGTGAGAATGAATTGCCTACACTGCCCCAGTACTATCTGCACTTTCTCTGTGCTGTTCTTGTCGATTTTAATGAACACATAAGTACATTAGAAAAATCAGCACTTACTGCCATGGAAACTTATTGTGTAATGGTCTCTCTCAAGCAAAAACTGCAGGCAAGAGCTGAAGGTGCTTTCTTTGGAGGGAAACTTAGGGCACTTGTGAGCACATTAGACAGCACTTCTGCTAACAAACTGAAAAGAGACTTTATTGTTTTCTTGGAGACAGCAGTGAAATACCTGGAGCAGTGGTTTGATTATACTGAAAGCAACTACTTGTTTACACTATCTAAATTATCTTTAAATGAGCCCTTTGCCTTCAGTGATTTGCTGAATGTGACCACTGCCCTGAGTCTGCAGGATGTAGATGAAGATTATCTTTTTAGGGACTACTTGGCAATTAGGCCCTCTCGAACAGTTATGTAACACAAGCTTGACCCCAGGAGAGAAGTGGCAGAAGCTTTTCAAAGAAGGGCCTGAACTGACTACACTCTATCCGGTAATTGCTAGGGTTTTATCTATACCACCCTCAAACTCATTTGCAGAAAGAGTTTTTTCACTGGTGAAAGGTAAATGGACAGATGTGCGAAACCGATGTAGTGTGGACTTGTTAAAAGCTGAACTCATGATGAGTGTAAATTACTGGATGAAATGTTGTGACTTTTACTCAAATATTATTTCAAATCGGGCCCTTCTTCAAGCCATAAAATCAAATTCAAAATACACTTTTAAAAAAAAGTGATTTATTGTACGTAATTTTGTGTTTTTCTTTGTTTAGCATTAATTTGTACTAGGGTATGTAGTTTTGTGTTCTTTGCTTTAGCTTTAATTGACAGTCTTAATGTTATACTTGGCTTGTATGTGGTATGTAGATTTTTTAAGTTTTCTTTCTGAATAGCAATGGATGGTTTATGACTTTTACTTTTTAAATAAACAAGTGTCTGTTTAATGAGTAGTGTGTTTTTAATTCCTTTAAAGTTTATTGTTACAACCGATTAGTGTGTGTGCAGTAATAGTTCACTTCATTTAAATGGTTTGAGTTTTCAGTATGCTGTAATGTCACAATGTTGCATCCATAACTAATACTGCATCTCCTTTAACAACTCTGGTGATGTCGTGGTGGGGGTGTGGCCAGTGTCATGTTGGCCACACCCATATCATGTTGACCACACCCCCATGTCCCACTTTGCCCTTGTTAAAAGGTGGCAACCCTGCAGCAAATGGAAAGAGACTCATTCTGACAAAGCTTTTGTTTTCACTGGAAAAAATCTCTCCTCCACCAATGACCAAAATAAAATGCTTGAGAAAAAAAGCACGAGTTGACTGGCAGAATCAGGAGTATCCTTGGATTTAAACCAGAGTCTGATGTTAATGAATAAATGGGAAACTATAAAGCATCAATCACATTTGTGAAATAGAGCTTTGAAAGAAACTAGATGAGAAAGACTGGGCTGTTTGTTGACTTTACTAAACTTGTTGGACTATAAAGCACATACCCCACTTTATGTCATTAATGTTTAGGATGACAAAGATAAACAGTAGGTAGTACAGTTCGGTACCAATAAAGGCTGTCTTCCAAAACACAAAATCAAAGCCTCGTTCCACAAAATCCACTCACTTTTCCACAGGTAAAACACTATTTATTGGACAAATAGAACTCAACAAAATAGGATTTAGCGCTTTCGTCTCCACACTGGAGACCTCATCAGAATCAACTGGAAGCACCTCTCCCATTCCTTTTATACACCCATTGGGGAGTAATGGTTAAGCAATTAAACAATTAGATGGTAATTCCATAAATACATAGTGAAATGCAGTTGAAGTCAGAAAAAGTCAATACAACATATATGTATAAAATATACATATATAACTACTCTATGAAATTGTCTATGAAATTAATGAAATTAATGTGTTGTGTTAACACATGGTGCACCAAAACTTTTGTGTAAAAATTTAAAAAAATGTCAAATATCAAATAGAATATAAAATACAATACAAAAAATACAAAAAAATACAGACATCGAGTGTTCAGCATATGTGGTTTTAAAAACTCATGTTAAATTAATAATTTATAATAATTTATACTAAAAATTCAAACATAATAAATCACTAGAGTACATAAATATCAATATTTCCTAAAAATCTATGGAATATTTTGGTATATTTTAAGATTTGTGTCTCTTGGGGTCTTCCGATAAAATATTTAGAGCTGGTGTAATTGAAATATGGTCATTGAGACCCTTACCACTACAAGCATCAAGTTTAAGTTGCCATATCATCTCTCTATATGCTAGTTTGGTCTCCCAATCACCACCTCTCTCAAGATGTTCATAGGTTCATAGGTTTATACTAGGCTATCTGCCCTAAGGCATTTATAAACCTAGCCCAAAGTTTTGTGGCTTACGCCACCCCTTATATGAAAAAATACTGTGCCCATTAGTTTGTTGTGCCTCTGTCCAGCAGTGACACAGAGATGATTCCCAGGGTAAACCTACGCTCTCCCATCCACAGGTCAAGATTTCTCTTGAACAGAGCCAGCGAGGTGCTCTGCCTCACCTGGACCGGGATTTTATTCCACAGCATAGGGAGTCTCTGAGTGATAAATCTATCCCTCCAGCACATCCTATTTATATCCGTGCTAAGGTTTAAGTCGCTTGCTCTAGTGGTTTTGGTGGATTTGGATTTTTTGAGGTGGAGCATGTCCGTTAATTCCAGGTTGGACATGGCCTTGTATGCCAGGCACGTCACCTCTGAGAAGACGGTATGCGACTGAACAGAGCTGGAGTTTCTTCAATCTGGCAGCATATGACAGATTTTGGAGTCCCTTTATCCTTTTGGTGAGGAACTTTTGGGGTCTCTCCAATTGCTGCAGATGTCGGGTGAGATACATCCCGAATGGGGCATTGTACTCGATCATTGGTCTGATAAGTGAAGAGTACAGGGGAACAATGACCTCACTAGATCTGGATGTGAATCCCTTCATGATCAGGTGGGCAATGTAGAAGGTCTTTCTAACCACTTTAGCAACGTGAGTGTCAAAAGAAAGGCCACTGTCAACCTGGGTCCCCAGGTCCCTGATAACCTCTTCTGTGCTTAGTGGATTGCCACCTATATGGTAGCTTGGGGTTACCTTGTTTTTCCCGAAGGGTATGACTATACATTTTTTGGCATTTAATTTCAGGCCATGGCTCTGGCACCAGCTATCTGTTTCCGTGAGTACCTTCTGAAGGATATCCGTGTCCGATGCACTTTCCACTATGGCGCCCAGTTTGCAGTCGTCTGCAAACTTTGTCAGCCAAAGTCCTCCCAAGTTGGCCTGTACTTCTGAGAAGTAGATGCCGAACAATAGGGGGCCAAGGACCGAGCCCTGTGGGACACCACTTGTGACCGGCTTGGAGTCTGACATAGCGCCAGCAACTCTAACCCTGTGGGTTCTGTCCATAAGCCAGTTTGCAACCCATCTTGTGACATATGGGTTTACATTTAAGCTGGTAAGTTTTTCTACAATACCCGAGTGGGGTATTGTGTCGAAAGCCTTTGCAAGGTCAAGGTAGGCTGTATGGACACTGCCTTTTCCTCATCAATGGCCTTGGTGACTGTTTCGAAGAAGTCGACCAAGTTCAAAAGGCATGATCTGCCCTTGACGAAGCCAAACTGGGTTGGGTCCAATGTCTGCAAGTCCCCTATATCTTTGTTTATGAGCTCCATTATGATCCTCTCCATAGCTTTGCAGACTAGGCTTGTTAAGCTTATGGGGCGGTAATTACCAGGGTCCGTAGAGGCACCGCCTTTGTGGAGAGGGACCACAGTTGCCGTACGCCACTCCTTGGGCACGTATCCTGTGGTAAGGCTGAGATTAAACAGCTGCCTTATGTGTGGGTTTAATTCCTCATTTAGCTCGTGTAGC
Source organism: Protopterus annectens (assembly GCF_019279795.1). Classification (NCBI taxonomy): domain Eukaryota; kingdom Metazoa; phylum Chordata; order Ceratodontiformes; family Protopteridae; genus Protopterus; species Protopterus annectens. The sequence continues at coordinate 764,401,781 of NC_056745.1, forward strand.
ACACAGCCGGGGACACCATCCGGTCCCATTGATGCTGTGTTTTTAGCTTCAGAGAGAGCAGCTTTCACCTGCGCATTTGAGATGTCCGGGAGGCTACACTCCGCTGGGATAGTTCTCTCTCCCTTTAGGGGGGAGAGGGGGGGTGAAGTTTGCACTGAACCTGTCTGCCAGTATGTTGGCAATGTCTGTGGGTTCAGTGATTTTTGTATCATTTTGGGCTAATTCTGAGCATATCTGGGAGTTTCCACCCAGGTTCCTAACATAGCTGAAAAAGGCCTTATGATTGTCCTTTGAATCCATGGCAATTTTTCTCTCAAAATTGGCCTTAGTTGATTTTATGAGTGCTCGTATTTTTTACTAATAATGATCAGGGTGACTTCCCTTTTATGGATTTTGTTCTATCATGTAATAGCTTTCTCCTCTTATTGTAAAGTTTGTTAATGGCTGGGGTCCACCAGACTGGATGTTTGCCCTTTGTGGAAAGAGTCTTGGTTTTATTTGGGATTGCCTGATCCATGCAGTCCTGGAGGTGTTCATAGAAGGCATTTGTAAGGGCTTCCGCAGCTTGGGTTGTGGTTTCCACTGGCTCAGGGGCCTTGAAGGATACCACACCAGTCTTGAGTAGTGTGAGGTTTGCTTTAGAGAAGTTCTTCACTGTGGTCTTTTGTTTGGGGTGGGGGCGGGATGTGGATTTCCAGTGAGATTAGTTTATGATCAGATCTCACCAATGAGGGATATACTTCCAGTGTGGAGCATTTTGTCCCCATGTTTGTGATAATGAGATCTAGTATATTTTCTCCTCTCATGGGAACAGTGACTAGCTGTTCCATGGCATTTGAATTTATGAACTCCAGGAACCGTTGGGCTAGAAAGTTAGGGCTTGAGTAATGTTCCCAGTCTATATTCGGGTAGTTGAAGTCACCCTATATGATGGTGTTTGGAGATACATTTATACCCTCCAGTGTCTTCAGGAAGGCTGTGTGGGGTTCCTGAGTTTGAGAGGGTGGCCTGTAGCATGCTACAAGTTGTAGAGCAGTTTTGCCTATGGTTAGTTGCACCTGGATGGTTTCCAAAGCTTCGTGCGTTGCCACCAACCTGGAGGTGTGGGTATCCTTTATGAATATGGATACACCCCCTCCTTTTGTGGTGTGGTCCAGGTTTTGTGGTCGGAATGCATGATATGAGGTAAAACCTAATAGTGCCGGGGTGCTCTCAGGAGCCTTGAACCAGGTTTCAGTTACAGCACAGACATCGATGTTCTCCATACTGAGAAGGGCCTTGAGTGTGTGCATTTTGAGATTTAGACTTCTGGCATTGAGCAGCATTACCCTCAGTTTCTTCCTATTTTTGTTTTCTAGGGTGGTAGGTTTAGAATTTGAGCCTTGCCTAAAAAAGGCACTATGGGGGTGGCAAGAGCCTTAGCCAATATCCGGAATCCCAGGGGTGACAGGTGCAAGCCATCCCTTGTGAAGCAGCGTGGCTTGTCAAGCATGTCATCCCAGGCAGACAGACACTGGATCCCCTTTGAATGACACCAGACATTAAGCCAATTGTTAAAGCTGATCATCTTTTCTCTATATTGTGGCATCATTCTTGGTGAAGGAAGGATACTGCTCAGCGTCAGGGTCATACCTGCCTGGGCTACATAATCAGAGAGCTCCTCTATGTCTCTCTTCATGTATTCCAGGGAGGTACGTCTCAGGTCGTTCACACCAGCATGGACAATGACTGTGTCATATTTGTACTTGCCGTGGAGTGACCCGAGTGCTTGTGTTATGTGGCGGATTCTAGCGCCCGATAGTCAGCTTACTGTGACCCTCTCCTTGTTCAGCCTGGTGAGTGGGACGTCAGTGTGTCTGACTATGGAGTCACCTATGACAAGTATGTTTGGTGTTGTATATGGCCTTAAGGGCTGTGACTGCTTTGCACACTGATTTTGTGGTGTATGTGTTGCTTGTGGGGTGTCTTGAGGTAGCAGTTGTTTGGGTGTCTGCTTTGCAGGCCAAAGAATTGAAGTCTTGGACTTCTTCAAGGACCCAGAACTTAAAATTAGCTTCATGACATGTTTGTGAGTGTCTAAAAAGTGCATCATTTTCATGTGGGACTTCAAGGACCCAGAACTTAAAATTAGCTTCATGACATGTTTGTGAGTGTCTAAAAAGTGCATTATTTTCATTCTTCCGGTTGATATCCCTCATGTGTTCATATATTCTTTTCCTTAGATGTCACTCTGTTTTGCCAATGTAGTATGCCCAGCAGAATTTACAATAAGCTAGGTATACCACCCCTTTGGTGTAGCAACTGCTATACTTTTTAGCCCCTCGATGTTGTTCTTAATGTAGGAATTAGAAGTTCTTTCTCACCTGCTATAAATGGGCATTGTGGGCATCTCCCACATCTGAAAGTACCCTTTTTCTTTGAAATAGTTCCACTCTCATTGTTATACTTTCTGCTCTCCAAGATATTCTTCAAGTTGTTATTCCTCCTAAAACTGTATGTCAACTTATTTTGGAAAGCCATAATTTGGGTGAGCATAGCTTTGAACATTTCCCAGGTCTCATTAATGCATTTTTTGAGCCATCCTATACCGTTATAGTAAGTAAGAGTCATATAGGGCAATGTGTGTTTACTATTCAACTGTTGGGGAACTCCATTACCATAACTCACCACATCTTTTGTGTTATTTATATTATTATTATTATTTAGTAAGGGTATATAGGTTGTACCCCATCTATCTACCACGTATTCTTTGATGGGTTGTGTTAACTCAAAAGGGTAGCCTCTTTTTTTGAAACATATTTTGTATCATGTCAATTTCACAGAGGAAATCATCTTTATCAGATGTCATTCTGGCTGCCCTGATCATCTGTCCCTTTACAATATTTCTTTTTAGTTGGGTTGGGTGGTCACTATCAAAATGTAAATATGCATTAGAGTAATATTCTTTCCTGTAGATTGTAGATTTATATCTTTTGGCTTCATAGTTCTTTTGTAACCTGACATCTAAGAAATGTATCTCGAGTCACTTTTTTTATGTAAACTTTAAAAAGTTAGTACTGTTGTTAATAAACTTGGTGAATTCATTTATTTTTTCCTCAGAACCTTCCCAAAGGATGAGAATGTCATCAAAAATCGGTAATATTTTTTAATCCGGTTAAAAAACTCAGATTTAAATAAATAATGTCTTTCCCAATACAACATAATAATATTGGCATAGATGGGGGCACTGGCTGCCCCCATCGCAACCCCTTCTTTTTGGTGGTAAATTTCACCTTGAAAAAATAGTTATTTTTTAACACCAGTTCCATAAATTCTAGTACCAATTTAAATTCGTCTTGTGTCAACAAATTTATCTCTACTAACATTTTCAAACCATTCCATACCTATTGTATGGGGTATAACCGAAAACAGATCTTTAACGTCTATTGTAATAAACTTGACATCATCACTGTATAAAACATTGTTGATTTTCTGTAAAAAGTCCCAAGAATCTATTAGTATGTGTGGATATCTGCTGTGGTACTTTTTAAGTTTCGTGTCAATGTAAATAGCTAAAGGTTGGGTTTTGGATCCTTTTGATGAGACAATGGGTCTCATAGGGGGGTTTGTAATACATTTGTGGGTTTTTGGTATACCAAAAATGGCAGGGATGACAGGTTTACTTACTTTTAAGAAGTTATACAAGTCCAAATCAATGAGCCCCTGTAGTAAATTATCTTCTATAATAAAATCTATTTTTTGGTAAGAGATGTTAATTTCGTTCTTGGAAGCTATTGTATAGCTACTAACAGTATTTAGAATTTTAAGCATTCTATTAGTGTAATCCCACTTATCCATGAGCACAATACCCCCACCTTTGTCCGGTTTCATCACCCGGATCATATCATTTCCTCTTAGTTCATTAAGAAGCTTGTACTCATCATTGGTTAAATTACTTCCATCTCTGTTCTTATTGTCATGGTATTCACTCCGAATTCTTCTAATGAGGGTATTTTCAAAATTATAAATATCATGGTGAAGGGGGGGGGGTTGTATGTACTTCGTCTAATCAACACCGCTTTTTCTTTATCATATAGGTCTCCTTTCTCTTTAAAAATGTGTAAAAAATTCAACTTCCTTGTAAAAATCTTTACATCCAGTAAAATGTTTTCAATATTAGGCTTCTTGCTGGGTATAAAGGTGAAACCTTCTGTAAAAAGTTTAAAATGCACCTCATTTATATTCATATCTGTATAAATAAAGATATAAAAATCATTCCTAGAATGTATGGTTAATTGATTTTCTGTCTCTATCGGGGGACCTACATTGGAATAGCTACCGAAGGGCTGCTCTACTTGTAGGGTCTCCTCATATATTGGTTGTAGTTGCTGTTGTTGGTAATCTGGGCATATGAGGGTTGTTGGACACGATTTCTCAACCTCTCCGACCGCCTCGGTCCTTCCCCCTCTAAAGGGAGCCTATCACTGATGTTGGAAAAACTGACCGTTGTTTTAAGAACAGGATTTACGATCATATGTATTGTATTAGGAGACGTGATACCAACAACGCCCTGTCCCGACATTTGATTAATAACCCACAATGTATTGGTTTCAAGTTTGCCATCCTGGAGGCAATATTCCCAAATCCAAGAGGGGGAAATATAAAGGCAGTTGTGGGTGAAAAGGAGATTAGATGGCAGATTAGACTTGATGCATCTACATCCCCGGGGCTGAACGAAATGATTCCCACCAAACCCCTTATAAGGACCTAACTATATATGAATGTATTATACCAAATACACTATTAATACTTTTTACATTAATATTTACATTATCATTGCATTCAGCATAAGATACATTCACAGTCATTAAAGGAACACTCCACCCTAGAACAAAAAAAATATGTTTTTTTCAGTCTATCTTTGTTTCCAGACCTATTTTAACACTTAAAATTGACTCTAAGTGCTTTATTAGTCATTTTAGCTATTTTACCACAACATGGCTACCGATGGGGCTTGCTATATCAACGTGATCTTCTTCTCCTTCAAGCCTTTCTCTTTCCCATAAAGCATTTCAAGTCTCCTTTCTGTGACTCATGCCAGACATAAGGAAGTAACTGTGAATTCCCATGCCATTGACATATAATGGGAAATCTGTGACTCACTGTCAGTTTGGATTTCGTCTGTGTTAGGCCTGCTTCTTTTCTGTTGCTAATCAGCCTCATTTATGTTTAGATCAGAGCTTGCTTTACAGTATAATTTGAAGTTATCTAGCAGCAGACAGAGTTGTAGCTAAATTGGATGCCTTTGTTCTAAGTGTTCTTTTGTAGTCCTGCCTGAATTGACAGTCCCCTCCTCCCATACTACTGCAGAGGTGTGAAAACTGCCACTGCAACTGACAGCTCACAATTGAAAGGAAGGGAGTGCCATTTCAAATGTCTTCCCCTCTGCCTGCAGAATCATTTGTTAGACAGCAGCAGAAAGATTTATGTAAAAAATTTCAAATTAAATTTCGTAAAAGAGTTGAGGATAATTTTTGATTATTTCATTGTGTACACTTTTTTTTTATTTCCACCTTATTTCTACAAGACATTATTATGTTCACTTATGTTTGTTTTACAATCTCTTTGAGGGAAATTAGTCTAGTGACATGTTTTTGTATTTTACATGATGTTTTCATCATCTCTACACATTTTGAAGGACTGTAAAACAGTAGATAGCAAACCTGTGTCTATGATGCTGGCACAGTAAAATTATGTACTGAAAACTCACTGTTTTCTATACTCCATGCAGTGAATTTTTTTTTGGGGGGGGCTACTAATTATTTTGTGTATGTATGTATCACTTGCATAATGCATATAACTGAGGCATTTGGGATCTTAATATGATCTCCTCTAATTCAGCTGAAACTATTTAGCAATCCTTTAGTCCTTTATTCATATTAGTAAATTTACTTTGAGGCTCTCCCTGCCTTTCTTTGTGCATATTTCAAATCTTACTGCTCCACTGGTCATATATCGAGCTGTTAATTGGCAGCAGACACTACTCAGCCAAACACAGTTATTCATATTTTTCACATTACTAATGTGACTTTGGTCTTTTTAAAACAACAAAAGAGACGTGCCGTTCACAGAAAACACCACGTAAGAGGGTTTACACCCTTCAATCAAATTTGGATTGCAGCATCCAGTTTGCAGTTGTACTAACTAAGCTTGTCAAGTCAGGCAGTAAGCACACTACTGTCAGTGTCATGAGTACAGAATGACAATTTTGACTCCATAATTTTCCTGTCTACGTTATTACAAGTCACTGTGCCAGGCAGTGCTATGTGCCCTTCGGCAATATTGCACATCTTACTCCAAGTTCTCCTAAATATTGCACCTGAGATCCAAAAGCACATGTCATAGCGCCTCCCTTTGTGTAAATGTGTGTAGGCCCTACAAATTACTTAAGGATACCTAAAATACATAAAATACATGTATCACATCACACAAACCCCTTTGCCATCAAATTGGTTACTGCTGCATCATGTTACGTTGTGTCACACTGTGCATCAGACATTAGTACATGTTCACACCAGTTACAGTGTGTCAAGGTTACCAGCTATTATCATCTGCACAGGTGACAGGGAGCACACTGTACAAAGGCTTGGACTATAAACGCTGTTAGGAGGGCATAACTGCAACACAGGATTTTGAACATTGTGATTCCTGTGCCATGTCACCACCCTCTTGCTACTCAGGCTCATGTCTAACAAGCAATGCCTTCTCAATGACTGTGCAAGAGTGTCTATGGAAACTGGTTCATACTAGTTACATAAGCTCAAAATATTTTTGGTTTACAGTACATACTTCATACATACAACAGCTTTGCTTAGTATGATTTTTGCCTTTATCCCTGTGCATGGCCTAATCAAATTCAGTGCCCTGCTGCAAATAACAGACTATCTGTAATACCAAGGTCTCGCAAATAAAAATAATGATGCAGTTACATATATGAAATAGTCCTGAACACACAAAACCATGCTCGACCAGCAATATACTTATCCTACGGGTGTGCCTCCATTCAGTGTGCCAAAATAAGGATACAAGCTAAATGCCAAAAGTGCATAGTCATCCCCTTTGGGAAAAACAAAGTACCCACAAACTACCACATAGGTGGTAGCCCACTAAATACATAAGATGTAATAAGGGATCTGGGTATCCAAGCAGATAGTAACCTCTCCTTTGATAATTACATTACCAAAGTGGTTAGAAACTCTTTCTATGTGGCCCACCTAATCACAAAAGGGTTTGCATCCAGATTGAAAGAGATCTTTGGGCCCCTCTATGCATCACTCATCAGACCCATCATAGAGTACAGTGCCCCATTTGGTATGTACCTTACAAGACACCTGCAACAACTGGAAAGACCACAGAAGTACCTCACCAAGAGGATCACTGGGGCCTCAAGCAGATGCCCTTTGCAGCTCAACTGAAGAAACTCCAACTACACTCAGTTGCATACTGCCCTCTCAGAGGTGATCTCTGCCTGACATAGAAGGCCATGTCCAACCCAGAATTGATGGACATGCTCCACCTAAAGAAAACCATATCCCCTCGAGACACATGCTCCAGGGATGTAAACCTCACCACAACAATAAATAGGATGTGCTGGAGGGATAGATTCCTGTCCCAGAGACTTCCCATGCTCTGGAACAAGATTCCAAACTACATTAGGCAGAGCTCCTCGCTAACCCTCTTCAAGAGAAAGCTTGACAGAGTGGATGGGAAACAGAAAGTTTACCCCAGGCATCACTTCAATGGCTCTGCTGGACAGAGGCACAGAGAACAAATCTAAGGAGGTGGCAAAAGCCAACACATTCCGGCTAGGCTTATAAATGCCTTTGGGCAGATAGCCTAGTACCTACCTAAGAACATATGAACCTATTAAAAATAAACATTAATAAGCAAGAGGCTTCCTCTAGGTACATATGAAAAGAATAGAAGGTAGAGTGTGAAACTGATAAGTTAACCTGTAAGTGTCAAAAGGAGACCAAAGAAGAAATAAAATTCTAAATGACACGTTCACATCTGTGTTCATTATAGAATCATACAGCCTAGTCCAAATCCAGGAAGATAGCAGGATCTGAATGGTCAGATGAAAAATTATACTGAACTGGTATTGGATCTGACTAGGATTTATTACAATGACGAGTTTTTGGCCCTTAAAAAGTTTTGAATTTTTTGGCCTTTAAAAATTCCCCCCTGTGAAAAATTTTGGGGCCTAATTCCAAAATTAAAAGTTGCCCTGTTTTTGGGCAAATAAAAAAAAGGGCCCCAAAAATCTGTTAAAAAACCCAAGGTTCCCCAAACAAAAATTTAAAAAAAAAAAAAAAAAAAAAAAAAAAAAAAAAAAAAAAAAAAAAAAAAAAAAAAAAAAAATAAAAATTGGAGGGCGGGGGGTTTTTCCCCCCATTTGGGAAAAGTTCCAAACACAAAACCTCCTGCAAAAACCCCTTTCCCAAGGGTTCCCCCAAGTGGAAATGGGAAAAAAGAAATTTTCCCCAAAGGCATATTCCCCCCCCTTTTTGGGGGAAAAACAAAGAACAAATCCAAAGGGGGGGAAAACCCCAAAAAATTTCCAAAAGGTTAAATAAATTTTTGGGAAACCCTAGAAACCTTTCCCTTTTAAAACAAAAAGGGGAAAACCTTTTAAAATAAAAATTTAATAAGAAAGGGGTTTTTCCCCTCTAGGACATATAAAAAATAAAAGGTAAGTGTTTGGAAATGATTAAAGAACCTGAAAAAAAGGAAAAGACCAAAGAAGAAAAAAACCAAAGGACAGGGGTTCAACGTGTTTCATTAATAAAAAACCCCAACACCTATTTCCAAACCCCCCAAAAAAGGGATTTTGGGGGCCTGAAAAAGGAGTAACCCCGGGAAGGGGGGAAGGAAACGGGTAAAAAAGGGAAAACCCAAAAAGGGCCCAAGGGGGAAATTTTCACCACAACCAAAAATGGATTTGGGGGGTTTTTGGATTCCCCTCGGGAAAAGAAAACAAATTTTGGGCGGGTTTAATTTTAAAGGAAAAATTTGCAATGGATGGGAAAAGAAAGTTTCCCCGGTCCTTAAGGGTCGCTGGAAAAGGGAAACCAAGAACAAACAAATTGGGAAACTTCGGTGGCAAAAAGTTTTTGGGCAAACCTTATTCCTTAAAACATTAACCTTTTAAAATAAAAAATTTCGGGGTTCCTTAGGCTTAAAAGTGGGAGATGTAAACTAAATTTCCTTTAAGTTCAAAAGGGAAAAAGAAGAAAAAAAATTTTAAAGACCCCAAATTTTTTTCAAAAAAACATAATTACCCAAAACCAAAATTAGGGGTTTAAATTAAAAAAAATTTATTAAAATTTTTTAAAATAAATAAAACAAAATTTTCCCCCAAACCTAAAAACAAAGTTTTGGTTAATTTCTGAAAAAATTATGGTTTTTGGGAATTTTTGATTGGTAATTTGGGTTTTTATGGCGGGAAAAGGGGGGAATAAACAAAAGCCATTTTTTTAATTAGGGCAACCCTAACTTTTTAAAATTTTTAAATCTTTCTTTTAAAAGGCCAATTTATTTTCCATTATCCCTTCCAGGGGGAAACTGAAAGAAAATTTCCTATTATGCCGGGGCTTTAAAAAATAAAGGGGAAAAATTTTTGGAATTTTCCCCTTAAAAAATAATAGGAAATTTTAAAATAAATAAATAAAACAAAACATTTAAAAGGGTTAAAACGGGTTCATTTTGGTTTTGCTTTCTAAAAATTTTAAAAATTCAGGTTCCTTAAAAACCGGGTATTTTTTCAGGGCGGGAAATTGGAACAAACCCACCCTGAAATGGGGGCACCCAGGTGAAATCAAACATTTATTCACCAATTTATGTAAATTGTCCGGGGCCTTGATTTTAACCATTTTGCCCGCCAAAAAATTTGGAATTTTCCTTTAAAATAAGGGCCGGCATGTGGAAAAATTTCCCAAACAAAAACTTTAAAGGGTGTTAACGGGCATTTTTGGTTTGGGTTTTGAGGGTTTTAAAAAATGGAGAAACAAAAACCTCAACCTTTGAGCGGGAAAGTCAAATAAAAAGGCAAAAGACCCTAAAATTAAAACTGGGAAAGGTTTTTTAAAAGAAAACCTTGGACCCCCCCAAAAATCCCTTGTTGAAGGGGCATGTTACTTAAACTTTTTGTCTCAAGCACTTTAGGAAAGCGGTGACACAGAAACCCCAACCTTACCTGGAAAGCAATTTGAAAAAAAATAACCCCCACTGGGAAAGCTGCAAAAAAAATTTTGGCCAAAAACCCTTATTGAGGAAAAGGCTTTCTACAACGGGATTTTTCGGAAATCACTTGGAACCATGTCCAGTAAATGACCATTCACAAGCTAGGTACCTCAGGGCTCCCATGTTGAGATCACTCCCTATTTGTATACTTCAACTAGAGCGTAAAGTCTAAGCAAGGTTTGCAGATGACTGGATAATTGGGACATATAACACCAGATTCTCCCGCATGCACACAACAACATCTTACAAGCAGGTTTTACACAACTAACTGGTTCCAAAGCCGTGTACTTTAACTCATTGGCAAGAGTGCAATATAGTTCTTTTGGCTAAACTACTACCCAGGCTAAGTACTCCTTCACTGCAGAAATCCTAACAGATGACACAGTATCCAAGAATCTGGGAACATATGTAGATAATAACATGGCCTTTGATCAACCTGTGTCCAAAACAGTAGGACAATCATCCTATGTCGCCCAACTTAGAAGTTAGGGCATGGCATCCATGTCAAATAAAGTCATAGTTGCACCATTTTTGACCATATTAGACCGATCTTTGAGTATAATGCCCCTTTCATGTGTACCTGATCAGACTTATGCAACAGTTGGAATGCCCCAAAGGGTGACATGAATAAGACTTGTTGGTGAGATAGATGTGTCTGCAGTATCTCCATGCTCTGTAACAGGATGCCTTGATGCAAAGCAGAGTCTCTCCAACCTAACACCACTCTAAACATTCAGCTGTGGTACCACCTTTATCTTTTATCCAACTGGTGGATACTTTGTTATAAGAAAAGAGCAGTCCGGGTCTAAACTGTCTGCAAACACAAACACCTAAAGTTAACTTTGAGTATGTGTCTACGGTATGGCGAATATTCATTATCCCTGGAAGTACTCTGCTTTGTGTACATAGCAGCCCCCACACACACACACACACACTCATCTTACATACTGCCAAAACTCCATCATTCCCCCACTCAACCACTACCACTGTAATACTATTCACACCACCACTCATGTCTCACCCTCACTCAGCTCCTCTCCCACCAATTCAAGAACCATCCTATGCACCCACACATATTCTATCCACTAAATTACTCAAACAAAAAGCATCCCTACACCTCTACATAGTAACCCTCCCACCATACCTATTACCCACAAAGCACATATTATACAATTTCCCTAGTAAACAAAAACATTCAAAACTGAGAAAGCGAATAACCTCATGCATATCAAAACTAGCCCTAAGTGTAGACATCCACCCCAACACTGGCCCTTTCATCTCCAACAACACTGCTCATAATCAGACTAGAAACCACAATTTCTCCCAAATCACAGCCAATAGAAAGCCAAGTGACTTCCTTCTACTAAGCGTAAATATTAGAAGTATATCCAACTAGGTCCATGAAGTCCATGCCACCATATACTTGTACTCCACAGATATAGTCATCCTGACAGAAACCTGGCTAAAACCTCACATTAACAGTGAGCAAATCCTCCCTACCAGTTACGGCATACTGACAGTAGACTGGCAAAACAAAAGAGGCGCTGTAGCTATAATATTTAAACAGCTTCTAAACATCCAGATCTTAAATTCATCAGCTCCACAAATAGGCAATGAAGAAATAATATATACCAATCTCAAAATAAATGAAAATAAAACCATTAACATAATTGGATGCTACTTCCCACCAAGCCAAAACATCACTCTGGTAGAAAAACTCCTCAGCTGGCCTACCCACCATCTCCAAGAAACCATAATTGTAGGTGATTTCAATATTGACCGGCAATCCTGTTCTGGCAACCAGCCAACCCATCACTTCAACTTTCATGGCTTCACCAAACTAGTCCAGTCACCAACTAGGATAAATAAAAACTCCAACAAGCACACTAACCTGGACTGGGTACTAGTCAGTAAGAGTCCCCAGTCATATATAACAGGCAGCTTATCAGATAGCCTCAGTGATCACTCCACAACATTCCTACTCAAAAAACACCCATACCAATCTAAACCTGTCATCTACTATAACTTACGTCAAAAAATATACTTTAACCTACTCACATTCTTCTCATCCCTCAAAGAATGTAACTGGCATCCTCTGAAGTACCTCAGTCTTGATGACTTGATGGAATTTATTAATACTACCTTCCTGAGGCTCTGTAATTAAAATGCCCACATAATACTTATAAGATGATGCCATCCATGTTCAAGGGAGTTATAGTTCCACTCTTTTTGGCCCTTATCATGGCCATCATGGAGTACAATGCCCCCTGTGCCATGTATCTGAGCAGACACTTGCAACCATTGGAATACCCACAAACATTTCTCACCAGGAGAGTTCAGAGCATGAATACTCTGTCCTACACTGATCGCCTAAAGGCTCTGTCACTGTATTCAGTCCCCTGCAGACTGCTGATAGGGGATCTTTGCCTGACTTACAGGGCTTCATCAGACTCATCCCTGATGGGTCTGTTGCAAATGGGCAAAACAGACAGCACCAAAACACTAGATCCAGGAATCAGAACTTCACTTGTGACATAAGCAGGACAAGCTGGAAAGACACATATGTGTCCCAAGGGATCCTCATGCTACAGAATAGGCTTCCCATCCATGTACAACTGACCTTTTCTAAATTAAATTGTGACAACTGGATGGGAAATCATAAATTTACCCACCATTCTCACTCGCATGTCCCTTATGGACAGAGACGGTCAATAAGAAAAGTATTATCCTAAAACCCACCCCAAAAATCCTTAGTTAACTCCCTACTAACATGCCCTCCCCCAGTATGGATGTTCATGACACTCGGGACCCAAATGGTTAGGGGTGAGCAGCTAGGCTTGTAAGGGCCCTAGTGGTCGTTAACCTAGTAACAACCTATGGACCTGACTGACTTGATAGATAGTAAATTGACTCCCAATTACAACCCAGAAATTTCAGGTGAGTGGCTATATCTCCAGTTCTGACACCAGTGGAGTACCACAGAGCACTCCCCATGTCTAGTTATTAGTGCTACAGACAGCAACCCACTACCACTAGTATCAGAACTGAGGTACCTTTTTCTTACCAACAGTCCAGACTACAGCAGCAACATTTGTTAAAATAGCAAAGACAGTCAGCAGAGAGGGATAGAGTAAGGCAGCCTGTACTGTGTTCAGACCTCCTCAATCTGGATGTTGAAAAATATCTTAAATGTGGAGCCCCATCAGTTTTGGAATTGTCAAAAGAAAGCCCTTTAATGTTTCCTCAACAAAAAAAAAATCTCTGGTTTCAGTACCCCCAGATATTCTGATAGAGTAAAAAATCAGTTCCTCTACAAAGCATCCTACAAATCCCTGACAGGGTCATGTCCACTACAGTTCTCATGCTATGAATGACCTTGCACTTTAAGAACACCTTCATCACAATGAAACTAGTAGTGAACCTGCACTATCACATAAATGATTCCAGATGGCATGACAAGTGCCTTTCCCAGTGCATTCCACATTTGTAAAATAGAATGACTTCACATAGCAAGCAAAAACTATTTACCTTGCAACCTTTAAAACCAATGTGGATAACTATAAGAATTCAGGACAAAATTTCAATCCTTGTACCTCTTTACACTCCCTTTTTCACTTGCTTCCTTACTTCCATCCAATTCTGTTCCATGACTTTCTCTCTAAATATACCATAACCGTGTTTTTCCCTTACTTCATATTGCAATTCCTGTTTGTAATACACTAGCTTACCTATAATTTCTCTACAAACTGTCTATAAATATTAAATCACTGTCTCATAATTTATTGTAATTATTTAAACTGCAGATGTTTTTGTTTTATCTTTGAAGATTATATTTTCCAGCAGGAAAACTACTAATGGGAGTCTGGGTATGTTATGTACTGTCTGGTACGATACAACAAACAAACAAAATGTATTACTATGGGAGTCTGGGTATGTTATGTACTGTCTGGTACGATACAATAAACAAACAAAATGTGTTACTATGGGAGTCTGGGTATGTTATGTACTGTCTGGTACGATACAACAAACAAACAAAATGTATTACTATGGGAGTCTGGGTATGTTATGTACCGTCTGGTACGATACAACAAACAAACAAAATGTATTACTATGGGAGTCTGGGTATGTTATGTACTGTCTGGTACGATACAACATACAAACAAAAACAATGTATTACTTAGGACAGATGTACTTCGTAATACATTTTTACAGCCAGTTTAGGTCAAAATAATTTCATCACAAATCATCCTCATACCCAAATTTGTCTCAGCATAGGCCACAGCTCTAGTAAACAATCTCATTAAATGACAAAAGAACATTCACAAGTTGGAGATATTTAAATGTGTGCAAACTGGTCTTTGTACAACACAAAGACAAGCTGTTAGCACATCATTTGAGCTTGCATCTACTATCACCACCAGTTACAACACAACACAAAAAGGCAGTCAGAGGTGGGGGGGGTTCACAGCTGGGTTTCTCTGAAGGTACTAAATGTCTTTAGTAACCCTCATGCATCTTGTTACTGAAGCCTTGCTAATAAATATTTAATTATGTGCGTGTGTATATGTGTACACATGTATGTATGTATCAATGTATTTAATTTATTAAAACTAAAAAGTAATTCACTTTCAGTCATAAACCATAAAGGTCCAATACACAAGCCCACACGTACCCCTTGTCCCGCCTGAATTTGGGGGAACACCTCTAATTTGTTCTCAAACTTTTGTTCCATCCATTCTAAATTCTGAAGTTATTTTGAGATAAAAGCACCAGTAAAAGTATCTAATATGAAGGGTTTGCCTAATTATTTTTGTCTATAACTCTGGGTCTAAATATTGAAAGATATGACACACACACACACAACAAACGCACACACACACACACACAGTGTTGTTAACACATATGCAGCTATTTACCACATTAGAGGATTGGGCCACTTTTTTCCTATTTTAATGCTTTTACAGAACAAAATCATGTTTATTACAGTCCTTTGCAAAAACTGTTTACAAATAAACAAATTAGTACACTCAGAAAACAAATAAAATGAGAAAACACTCCACTTAAAGAAATCCCAATCCCTCTGAGCTATACGCTCTAGGGACCTAAACCTTGTCACCACAATAAACAGAACATGCTGGAGGTATATATTCCTGTCCCAGAGACTTCCCATACTCTGGAACAGACTACCTATCTATGTCAAACAGAGCTCCTCATTAGCACTCAAGAAAAAATCTTGATGATTGGGCGGGTAATAGGAAATTCCCCCCAGGGATAATTTCTGTGGTTCTGCTTGACAGGGACACAGGAAAATAATTTTGTTGGGTGGCGAAAGCCAGGGTACCTTTTTGGCTAGGCTTGTATAGGCCCTAGGGCCAATAGCCTAGTACCTACCGATGAACCTACTTATGAACCTATGTGGAAAATACAAAGAGAACTGCAAGTATAGAAAACTTCTTGAAGAACCTCATGGTGATCAGGATCGAAAGCAGGAATGGTTAGGCAAATTCAAACTAAGACATGAAAAGTTGTTATTGGTGGCCCAAGGTAGTGGGCTATGTACATATTGCTTTACAAAGTCTATAGAAGATATGGGAGAAACAGACCAATGTATTTTTTTAATACAGAATTGGAAAGTAGTCACACATGCCATTGCTGGTTGTGACATATCACTTCATTCATTGATGACATCCCACCCATCAACCTCCAGAAGACTCCTGGAGGTTTGGACTTGGTCATGGTTACATGTTAGGGCATTTGCTTAGACAAAGCCTCCGCTTTGTTATCCTTGCGTGCAAACTCGATCTGTGGAGATTAAGGGAGGGACACTATGGGTAACCTTGGCTTGAGAGTTTTGGGCTGGCGGGGACTTGTTGTGTTGCCGAGTCAGTTCCGAGGATGGAGCTGAAGCCCATCCATCGTGAATGAATGAAGAACAACAACACAGATGGAATGTTATGGTAAGAACATAACTTATTTTTATTGGACTTTTAGCAGGCTCCTTTTACTCATTCAGATGTTCATCGTGCATATAGCTGCAGTCATTACAGATGGGGTTATCCTGCCGTCAGGTGGGTCCTTGGTCGGCCGAATTCCAAAGTCTAGGTCTGGCGTCGGTTGTCGTCGCTTCTTCCCTGACATCAGTGCGGCAGGGGTATAAAAGAGGCAGCAGACGCCATCTTCTTCAGTCTTTCTTGCCGTGCGGTGCCCGAAGCAGAAGCAGTTCGCAAGTACCGGTCGGCCAGCTCCTGAGATTTATGAAAATATTTCAGCCGAAGTCTTCTTGAAAGCTAAGTACCCGTTGAAACTTTTCTTGCCTCAGACCAATGTCAGACAAAGTTAATAATTGCATTTCATGTGGGAAGCAAATACCGCATAAGGGTTTCCACTCTTTCTGTATACCTTGCTTAGGCCCAGACCACGACGTCTCGGCCTGCCGTTTTTGTGCGAGATTCAACAAGCGCACTATTAAAGGCCGGGCGTAGTTCACCCTTCACTATTTTGGTAAAAAATTTAATTACATTATGTCGGATACTCCGACTCCAGTTTTGAGTAAAAGACGCAAAGATAAGGACCAACATACGAGGTCCGCACCGACTACTGACACCACGTTAAGGCCGACTACCGGTTCTCTGGTTCTCAGCGAGGCGCCTACGCAGCCCCTGACTACCGATGACACTACATTACCGGTGTCTTCAGTAACCGAGGTCACAGGATCCTCGGTCCCCATTCCTACTGCAGATACCGACGCCACTCTTGGCGGGGAAACTCAGAGTTTAGACAGGCCTGCCATTTCTCAAGGTGTCTTCAGGCCTTCCTCCTTCTCTATTAAAGCTTTCACTAAATCTAAAGCAGCCATGAAAACCAAAAAACAGGGACCAAAGACCCCCTCTCAAGGCCCCATGCCTAAAAAACAGATGCTCAAAATGGCTGAGGATTTGATTACTATTATCAGGGGTTCTCAACCCCCCTCTGACAAAAGGCCCAGATTACAGGAAGACTACCCTTCCTCAGATCAAGCCTCTATTACTTCAGAACATTCTGAGGACCAGGATTATGCCTATTCTCCTTTCGAAGACTCTGATGCAGAGGAGTCTATTCCCTCGGTCTCCCCCCCTGAGGACTACTCTTTTGGGGAAACCCTACATACATTGAGGGAACACTTTCACTGGGAAGGCCAAGATTACTCAGATTCCAAGAAAAGGCTCAGGGATTTTCTTTTGCTCCCCCAGCATAGGCTCCTGGCTATCACTCCTGTTTTAGATATACTGGATGATGTGTACACAGAAGCCAGCCTTAATCCAGATTCTTTGCCTCCAGCTCCTGTTAAACCAGACAGGTATTACCGGGGTCCCGATTCACACCAGTTCCTATACAAAAGCCATACTGCTGACCCAGAAACTATTTGCCCGATGAACATAGTACAGTTTTGTACCTACCATAAATGTAGATGTTCGAGTGCTCATACAGCTGCAGTCCAGGTTAACCCCCTCCATCCCCTCTTAGGACAGGCCTTATGACAAACACCTTCTCATACAACCTATTTGGGGTATTCTTTTATGGTGTATTTGCTTGCAACTAATGTTTTCTGATTATTCTATATTGCATGATTACAAAAATTTATGTTTTGCCTTCCTTCTGGGGACACCTGACATCTGGGGCAAGAAAAACTGAAGAAGATGGCGCCGGCTGCCTCTTTTATATCCCTGCAGCGCTGACGTCAGAGAAGAAGTGACGACAACCAACGCCGGACCTAGACTTTGGAATTCGTCCGACCGAGGACCCGCCTGATGGTAGGATAACCCCATCTGTAATTACTGCAGCTGTATGAGCACTCGAACATCTACATTTATGGTAGGTACAAAACTGTACTTTCTGGCTGCTTGATTTGGTAGGTATTCCTGTTATTCGTTCAGAAGCTGCATTACTTAAAGAACCATAAAGGCAAAGATTCAGTCCACTCTGTCAAATCTTGGTCACATGCTGTCCCAAATATCCAAGCCTCTGCTTCTTTTATTTTATAGGTTTATATGTAGTTAATATGCATGCTATTTGAGGAGCCCAACCCAGTTCTTCATTTTCAAAAGGGCATTAACAGGTTAAGTGACTCAGAATTGTTTAGTAGGCGAATGAAAAGTAGGTACTCAAAGACTATAAAATAATACTGTGTGTTTCTTGGGACCCTCAGAGGCTGAATCAGTCAGCCCACTTAATTTTTTTTTTGTGGGCATCCAATATTCCAATCTGTCAGTGTTCCAATATTTTAATATCTTGGCATGTGATTCAAGCCATATGTAATCCCAAAAGCATATAATAGCACCTCTGCCACCAATTTAATATATGATGGTCAGGATGTACTCTGTGTCTACATTGCTGACCACCAAATAATGTGCAAGGGGTGATTGGCCTTAACAGTGTATTGCAAATAGGCATTACTTATTTGGGATATGAACACGATTTGTAACACCCGTCCTACTCAGCAGTTGCTCTCTGAACTTAAGAGTTCACTTGGAATGGGAAGAGTGCAGACCTCTCAACCTTGAAATGCAAGAAATCTGGACAAAGCATGACAAAATAGGGGACAAATGCCCAAACATAGGTAAAGATTTTAAATATTGCTCTTACAAACCTAGAAAGTTGTTAGAGTAACAGGGGTTGTGTTAACATATATGTTATGAAGGATTTGAAATCTGAAATTCAAATGTATGTCATTATTTGGTGACGTCAATCCTCAGATCATCCCATTGATTTGACAAAAAATCCCACAAATTTTATAAGGAACAATTCAAAAATAAGAGGCAAAAATCTGGACATTCTGTGAAAATATGGATAGTTTAGAGGTATGGAAGAGCGGCATGGAAGCAAGCCGATAGAGTGTTTGATATTCTCTTGGTTGAAGTAATGGCCACGAGCAAATTTTTTTCCAAGATAGAAACTTCATGTCACAGGAATCAGCAGGTTCAAATGTTTTCTGCATAAGACCTTGAAGGACAATGATGAGATCCCAAGGAGGGAAGGCCTAAGCAGGAAAACCCCTTTCATAAATGCATTACATAGTTTGCCCCTCTTCTCGAACAGAAGACCTTAGCCTCTGGGGAGGCTGAGTTAGAATGCTTCTTGAATTCTTCGGTGGTCACAGATTTTAATGGGTTTTGAGCCACAGAAGCACGTAGAAGACCTGTTTAAATCAGTTCATTTTTGCAGTCTGATAGGCTGTGGGGATTAAAGGGCGTGCAAATATTGCAGTCAACCTTCAAGTGTCCTGTCAACTAATTCAGTGCTCTGTATAGAGGCTGCTGAACCATAAACATGCTTCCCATGTCTGTCCAACACCTGAGACTCCTTTTTTTGGGGGGGTGGGCTCTACCTCCTTCTTAGTGGCTGCTGTCACCACAATGGCATCAATGGGGATACCATTGCTCCAGTGCAAGTGATCGGTAGGTGGATTGAGGTACTGGTGTGCATGCTTTGGTATGGGCTCTATGGTGACTGGATCCTTCCACACCTGCTGTGAAACTAGATCAATAAGTATATCCGCCATTGGGGTCACCCAGGAAATAGGCTCATCTCGAAGTACTCCAGGAACACTGACTTCATAGAAGAAAGGGCTTGAGATGACCATTCACCACTTTACTTTAGAATTTCTAAAATATCTGCAAAGAAGATGTCATCAGGTTGAGATTGAGGGGACCCTTCTCTCACATCGAAAATGGTGTCTTCCATCAAGGACTCCAAAGATGAGTCCAAATGCTTCCTCTTGCACTTTTTCTTCTGATGAACCTCTCCCATGGGATGCTCAGGAGAGGAATCTGAGGAACAAGGGACCCCCTGCAGGGGGAAGGTGTGGAAGGTCTCCTGGAGGGGATGAATACAGGCAGGATGAATGGGCCTAAAGGTCAGATTAGATGGGATACTGGGTGTGACGAGGATGGACAGGATTAGGAATAAGCGTATTAGAGGGTCAGCCCAGGTTGGAAGGTTTGGAGACAAAGCCAGAGAGGCAAGATTACATTGGTTTGGACATGTGCTGAGGAGGGATGCTGAGTATGTTGGGAAATAGATGCTAAGGATGAAGCTACCATGTAACAGGAAAAGAGGAAGGCCTAAGATAAGATTTATGGATGTGGTGAGAGAGGACATGCAGGTGGTTGGTGTGACAGAGCAAGATGCAGAGGACAGGAAGAAATGGAAACAGATGACCCGTTGTGGCGACCACCTAATGAGAACAGCCGAAAGAAGATGATGATGATGGAGTCTGATTATATTAAATATTTATAATAAAAATATCATTTGAAAGGCAGGTTAAAGAATTATTGCCAATATTCACGGAACTGGCATAGTATTATAACTACAGATAATGGGGTAAGAATTATAGGATATGATATAGACCTGGTATATAATATTGTAGATGTAGATGATGGGGGTAAGAGTTATGGGATGTGACTTAGAGAAAGCATTCAATAGCAATATACATAATTAATTGTAGGATATAGTACACAAGGATATAATGCATTTTATAAATTCATCTTATGAAAATAGCTTTGTAAGCACTGTGCTAAATGGCTGGGTGAAAAGAAATAAAGAATGCAAAAAGGTGCCAGACAGGGATGTCCTTTAAGCAGCAATTTGTTTGCATGAACAATGAATGTGATGTTGACCAATTCTAATGAAGGATTTAAATAAGGGATATGTATCTATATATCGTGACTATAATATATATATATATATATATATATATATATATATATAAAGTAGAATTGGGGAGTCCACCTCTACAAAGAGACCAGTCAACAAATGGAGTCCCTCAGGGATCAATCCCTGGACCACTCCTTTTTGGCATTTACTTCTCATAAGTCAAGGCCAATGTCAGTGGTCTTTGGCTGATTAAATGTGCAGATGATTGCAAATTAGGAGCTGTTATTGAATCTCTCGAACCTGAAAACATCGAACACAAATGTTTGAAGTTTCAGCAATTCGAATTAAAAAATAAAAAGCTCAATAACTGTTATAATATACCAACTTCGAGATCGCACTACAGTGCAGTATAGGGAAATATTCCCTTTCCACACTGTAGTACAATCTCGGAGTTGATATATTTAAAGAGCGGGGGTTATGGGAGGTGCATGGGGGGCTTGCCCCCTTGCTTACGACAGTTACTTACTGTCTGTCTTTTTTTTTGTGTTCGAAATTATAAAACTTCAAAAATACAAGTTCGATCTTGTGGTGTTCGAAGTTTTATTATTTCGATCATGTAATAGGAACCCACATCGTTACTATATTTCATCTGCTTTTGTTGTTTTGTTCTTTGAATTTTCCTGCTAATTCTGATATTGCCATTGTTGCTATTGGGCCCAAACCATATCTGAAAACGGTTACAACCTAATAAACAAACAGTTAATAAATAAGTAAACTGGATTTACCTTTCACTAATGTAATTAATAATTAAGGTATGCATTTGGAGTTTTCATGGTTTAAGATGGGTGTTTACTTCACAGGTGCATTAATACTTGTTCACATATTGTTATATATTTGAATTATTTTGCAAACCCATTTTGTAAATCTGTATACTTGCATACATTATCTGGACAGGTGCAGATGTATTTAATATACACACACACACACACAAACAAACAAAGACATGAAAGAAGACCGCACATATGCACTCACAGAAATGCAGATAATGTGTCAGACATACACGCTTAGACACACAGACAGCAGACAGACACACACACATTACAATGGGTTGTATACATGTGGTTCTGTTTATTAAAGCAAGGTCTATAAAACTGATTTCATCAAACACACACACACAGACATAATAGGAGAGAAAAATATGTGTAAATATACAAATGTAGATAATGTGTCATATGCACACTCTTAAGAGACACAGACAGAAGACAGACAGACAGGCATACACACTTACTCCACTAGATTATATAAATTTGCTTGTGTTTATAAGATAAAAATCTGTAAATGTGGTTTCAGCAAACAAACACACACACACACACACTTACTCCACTAGATTATATAAATTTGGTTGCGTTTATAAGATAAAATCTATAAATGTGGTTCAGCAAACACACACACACACACACACACACACACACACACACACACACACACACACACACACACACACACACACACACACACACACACACACACAAGCATCCTGCTCCAATGCTCCGGGTTAATCTTTTGGCTTGTCAGGTTTAACATATTGCAGTATTTTGCTACTGTATTTTTAATAAAGAAATAATAATAATCATTCGCCTGAAGCAGTATATTGTATGAGTCTGCAGATGCACCTAGTTTGCTCTGCTAACAGCCATTCAGTGACAAGGCTGAAAAACAGTACTCGATATAAAAAGGCAATAAAACAAATCTTAATACTAAACTGTAAATAAGATAATATCACTGAATGCAAAATTCATCATAATGGATTCTAAAGCAAAGTCCCCTCCCCATTTCACTCATAGAGGCTGTGCTTTACACATTCCTGCTGCCTAATGCCTATATAATCAATGTACAATAGCTCTCAACCTTCCATCCCCATAATGTGGAAGAAATTGCCAAAAATGTGGAGCATGTACTAATGGCTTACTAACAACTTCAAATAGGAAGGTCATAGTATGGCTAAAATATACTGGTTTTACTTATAATAAATTATATTTTAATGAGCTAACATGATTTGTTTCTATTTACCATGGATATGAGTAGAAAAAATTCCTAACACAGAATGTGCATCAGACCCTTTCAGTATGGAACTTCAAGCAACATGAACTTTTGAGACCCCCAAATGAGGTACACTCCTCATAGTGAGGTATACTTGAGAGATATACCATGTTGTATTATTTTTAGGTTCAAACGTCAATAAGGCTTGCATGCCTGCAGCATGCCACATCATTCTTCTTGCCTTATTAGTTGCTGCCATGTAAAAAACAAACAGAACGCAAGTAATAAGGATTGCTGATTCTCCCCTCAAGTGTGTAAACTGAGAGAAAGGATAAAGGATCTGATTGATGCAAGGAAAACTACTGAGTGTTCAGTCACAAATTCAAAGTTCATAGCTAAACAATTATTTACAAAATATTACTTATATCTGTAGTGCATACTGATTCTGCACAAGACAGTACTTTAAGCATTGCTGTTACTGTAAAAAACAACTTACTGAAAAGTTTGCTAAACGACAAAGGGTTCCTGTTCAAGCATATTACTAGAGCATAATGTAATGTTACATCTGAGGGTATATTTAGAGCACTAGGTTTGAGGGCTATATATAAAAATACTTCATTGTACACCATTATTAGCAGAACTGTAATTCACATGTACATGTTGAACATTTTAATGGTTTCTACAATGTCTGGCCTTCGAGAAGGAATGAAAGAGTAACTCTTACTCAAAAAGTAAATTTCCTTCTGCATCAGTATCCTGCTAGATAAACTAAGTAGTGTGAACCTAATGGTTCTTATCTATGAGCATAGACTCTTTTTTCAGTGATATCCCTTGTTGCTGTAGTTGTTGCGATGAGTTTGTCAATTCTTCCAATGTGGATGTGGTCTGAATTTGGTTACTACTTCAGCCCATGTTCTTCCATCCTTCTGTGATTCATTTGGTACACCTGAATGTTTTGATTGGCCCATTACAGAAAAGAAGACTTTGCATTGGTAAGGTGTTTCTTAGTCCCCAGGCCATTCCACTACTGTTTGGTTATCCTAGCAGATCATCAAGGAAATTGTTGAATAAATTAATTATTTGGCTCTGCAAGATGATTTTTCAGACTTGTACTCTCTTTCTTATGTACATAGTTGTCTTCACTGTTTGATAACGAATAAATAATGCTGTTTTCTCTCAAAAATATTTTTAACATCTTTATTAAATTTATCACTTCGGACATAGGCACATATACATTAATAGAGAAGAAAACAAACCATATTAAAATGTTTTCATTTACATACATTATGCAATTTTTCTTTATAACAAGCGGCATTCTGTCCAATATTTCATAAATTCCTCAATTCCTGCCGTTCTTAAAACTGCATTCTCCTTGAATATTATGCTGTATGTAATTTCAATTATTTCTATGTAATTTGCTCATTCCCTTATCTAAACATCTCACTTCACGTTCTTTTATCTCTTTTGCAATACTCTATATTTCAGATACAGTTGGTTTACATTTTAATTTCCATTTTCTAGTAATTGCTATTTTGGCAGTCAATAGAATTACACTTAACAAGGCCTTGCTATGTCTATGTAATTCAGAATATGTGTCCCAGCTCAAAGGAATCATTTACTTTATAGCTATTTGCTCCCCCAACACTTTTGACAGAGTACACAGTAGGGATGTTTTTTAATCTGACAAATCATTTTACTCTCAAAAATATGTTTCCAGTTACCTCTGTTTACACCATTACACCGCTAACATTTCTGTCTACCTAAAGAAAACTTCTTTGAAGTCTACTTGGTGTATACTTAGGCAAACACTTCCAAATAAAAATCTCTTGCATTTCATGAGGATATTGCCCTCCTTGCTAACTTCAATTTGTAGAAGATATAGTGAATTAACTTGCATATGTTGTAAATTCTTATTATTTACCTATGCCTATTTATGATGCGCTATATATATATATATATATACATATATGTGTGTGTGTGTGTGTGTGTGTACGTATACATATACAACATACATACATACATACATGCTCTTAACATGTGCACTTATGATAAATGATTTATACATGACCAGGACAGTTTGCACCTGTGTGCAAAACACAAGTGGTTAATTTGCAAGATGTGTGCAAACCAGCATCACAAATGGTGGGGTGGTAATGACATGGGGGACTCCACAAATAGTGGGGTGGTAATTACATGGGGAACTCCACTGCTGGATTTGGGAGCATCACATTTTACTTTCAGTGATGGCCATAGTGGGTAAAATCCGACTTACTCGTACATTTGTGATGCATCTCTACATTATGTTATCAATTTAACTGGCTGTAAACAGGTAGTAGACTACTATTTTACCCTTTAGGGCAGCGTTCCTTCCTATGGAAGAAACTATTTCCAATAGCTTTAATGAGAAAGAAATAAGGAATGAATCAGCTTAGCTCTTTAGTTATATGGGAAGAAACAACCTGCCCAAATGCACTGTATAATGACGAAAGCAACATAAAACACACATTTTAAAGCATTTAAAAGAACATTCATAAAATATGCACAAACATAAATTAGTTATAATCTACAATTAAATGTCTAAAACATTAATAGTATGTATGCATTGAAATAACGTTATTGATGCTCAGCGAATTATGGCACTTGCAACCTAATATGTACATAAGAGAAATTAATAATGTGGTGCAATATATGTAGCAGAACTGTGACCTCATCTGTTTTTACACAGTTCTACAACTGTTTAAGATAATTATATTGCGATTCCTTTTTGAATGTATTTTACTTGAGCCTCAGGAACACCTTGTTGATGGGCTCATATACCACGATTGCGATTGGCTGTAATTGCGGTATATGAGCCAATTAAAAACTTTGTAGCACAGCCAGTGCTGTTCAACGAGGAACAGAGGAGCGGTTATTTGATTGGTTTGTATACCGCGATGCCAATTGGCAGCAATTGTGGTATACTAACCAATCAAAATTCTTGTAGCGGGGCCAAAGCTGTTCAGTGCGGAACAGCGGGACAGTGCACTAGTTAAGGGCTGAATGCGGTGCATTCTGCATAATCCGGAGCACTTGGTTGCCCAGCATTGCACAAGTATTTGGTCCATATTGCACAGTACTGGTATTAAAATGGTCATTGCATGTACAGTCATGAAAAAAGTTTGAACAGACTGAATGGAGATCCCTGTACAGTGCAGAATGGGGAGCTTTCCCTTTTCCGCAATGTAGTACGATCTTGTAGTTGGTATATTTAAGTAGTGGGGGGTGCAGGGGGGCTTGCCCCCCTGCTATGCATGTTTATTTATTTATTTTTTTCGAACTTTTAATTGTTTGATGTTATTGTCTCTGCCATATGGACTTCGAACATTTAAAAGTTCAATCTACTGAAGTGTGTGTGTGTGTGTGTGTGTGTGTGTGTATATATATATATATATATATATATATATATATATATAAATAATGTACATATACATACATACACAGTTATAAGTCACATTAGCAACAGTCTTGAGCAAATCAGCTCCTTAAAAATGTATACACTTATTTAATGTGATGATGGCATTAATAAAGAGTGTAAGAGTCAATTCTCTCTCTTTTTTATGTAAAAAGGTATCATTAATACTGCATTTGGGGGTGAATATGTATTAACTTGTAATGGAAAGATAATGTCAGTTGAAAAGATTTTGTTGTTCTTGCATGTCATGAGGCAGCAGCCGTGCAGGATTAAACTGTGGCAAATACCATGTACCTCAAGTGAACAAGCAAGAGGGAGATATTGAGAGTATTAGTACTACTGCTGAAATAAGTACTGTTTGCATGCAGCTCACATAAACTGCAGGGAAATTCAGGTTTTACAGTGCTTTTGGGTTACAGACTGAAGAAAATACCCCAGATGCAAAATGTAGATTGCAGAACATTAAGCTACAGCCTGATAACTCTATTCATGTAGTCCCGTTCAACTACTTCAGGACATAGGTAGGTACTAGGCTATTGGCCCTAGGGCCTATATAAGCCTAGCCCAATAATCAGCCTTTGCAAGTCTCAAACCCAGGACCCTGCGCACCATAGTCACAGTGAATTACCACTTTGCCATATGAACTATACAAAAACTAGACTCTTCAGAAGGTTCTTCAGACATTTTCTATTTCAGATTCCCTGTCTGTGGACTTGAGCATAAACGTAAAATGTTATAGCAAACAGCAGCTTTAGATCAACTTTAAAAATGTTTTTACTGTTTTCATTTTAGTGCGTCATATCACATTTTTTTTCCTTAAACTGAATATGAATTATTTGCATGCATTGAGCTGGCAGCATTGTGTCAGTTTTTTGTGAAAAATGACACCACTTGGATTTTAAAAGAGCAGCAAAGTTAGGCTTGTGGAGACCCTAATGGAGGTGCTGGTTGGAGAGGGAGAACAGATGGTGTTTTCTTCACTTTCACATGTGAGAGAGAAGACTCAAATGCACATGCTGAATAAAAGATTTTCAGAAAAATGCTACAGGCGCCTCCTTGTGTTATAAAAACCTGTCCTGGTTGATTTCCTCATTTCAGGATTTTCCACACCCAACTGACTGTCTCAGGTTATCTGATGACTGAATGGTAAGTTCATGGTGTAAGAATCCCTCATCCAATGACTGTCTTCTACAAGAACCCCTCATCCAATGACTGTCTTCTACAAGAACCCCTCATCCACTGACTATCTTCTACAAGAACCCCTCATCCACTGACTATCTTCTACAAGAACCCCTCACCCAGTGGCTATTCTACTTTGCTTTTGTCGTGCACTTCATCCCCGAACATAGCAGAAAAAGGGTTCTTGAGTAATTGCATTACTTCAGCAGGGAGGCTGAAGTCCTCAGAGTGGCTGATTTTAAAGTTGACCTGCCGTTCATCAAAAAAGACTGTCATTACTTCATTTTTTTGTGTGGTTGAAACAGTAATAAAGTTGCTTCACTTCCCTATGTTACACACTTTGACAGGGGTTAAATCAGTGGAAAAATTCAGTGTTTTCTTTATTGTGTATATCTTTCTCACAAGATCTGCAACAGTTTTCCTTGGACATGTAGCTTAGATGTAGTTCTGACTTGCTGCACATGTAGCCTGTAAAGTCATTGTTCTTAAATTCATGGTCTTCCAACCCCAAACCAGCATAAATAAGATGAGAGAAGTGGCTACAATATCTGCATTTCCTTTTGTCTTGGAGATTATGACATTTGCAAGTCCACTCCAGTGCACATTTGAGTTTGAGTTCTCATAAGCTACAAAATAGGATGCTAAGTGTGAATCTCTGACCTTATTAAAAAAAGAAAAAGAAAAATAACCTGTTGGTAAGGAAACTAAATCAGTTGCAGTGTGATCATTGGAAATAATAGGACCAGTATTCAATTAACAAACAAGGTGGAAAAATACGGTTCCTGTCCTCAACTGACTGCCATAGTACACAGAAGTCTGAACCGATCATGGTCTCCAACCCCATGTTCCAGTAAAGTGGAGATTTATAACCTTTTAAAAGTGAGAATGCTTTAACTTGGTGTCACAGCAGTAAGTTGCAGTGTATGTAGAGTCTTTGCAAACTTGGAAGTGTGTGTAAACTTGTATACACATTGAGAACCATGAGACTACTATTTTAGATCACTGTAGCTCCAATATGCGTGGTGGTGGGGAGGGGTTGTAAGGCATTTCTGCCCATGCAAAAAAAAAAAACAGGATGGCTCAAAGATATACAATTAGAAATTACTTAAACATGACTCATGGACTGGATTCAACCTGCTGGCTGACAATTACATAGTAGCCTTAATACAGAGCATTTATATGTGAGCTTGCTGGGCCTAACAAGTCATTTTGCAGTGAATTTGTACCCAGTTAATTAACTCTTGCAGCTGGTGGTATAGAAGGGGGAAGAGCACCACTACATAAAATGGGTCTGTATTATATCACTGAATGATCACACCATCGAACATCATTTCATCATACCCCCCCGCCAATTGTATATACTAATTCTGAGATCACACTACAGTGGGGGAAGGAACACATTTCGTGATCCCTGCTGTAATGTGATCTCATTCAGAATGGTTCGAATGGCAGGTTTGATAAAATCGCATTCGATGAAGTGATCTTTCGATGTAATAATAGAGACCCACATAAAATATATTTCATTTAAAAATGTACAGTTCATGTATTTATACTCTTTACCTGTTATTGTGAACGGGTAGTAATAGCACACTTTAATTTTATTTATTTTTGTATGTATGTATGCTTCCAGCATTAAAGTATGATCTGTTCACATTGTTAAAAAGGCCTCATACATGTTTGCAATCATTTGGCACTTGGTTGTGGGATTTCTGTCATGTATTTCTTTGCTTCAATAAATGAAAGGAAAATACATGTTGAACCTGTTTAGGGTTGGGTGGAGCACCCCATATATTGTGTTTAATTCACCTGTGGATGCTTATTATTGACAAGACTTTTGGTGTTTGTGTGTCTACATGCTGTACTTTTTAATTGTGTGTAAATTGTGTTGAACAGCACAGTCTTCACTCCAGAATGGCAGAGTTGGGTTACATTTGTTTTACTGCCATTTCCTGACTGAGAACCATACTCTGTAGATTTTTGCCTCATATTTTTGGTGTGTTCCTCATAAAGTTCTTGGTTTTCTGGCAAGTAATTGAGGATTGAAGTCATGAAATAATGACATACACTTGAGCTTCAGACTTTTGACCTTCTGACCAACACAAATCCCATTGTTCTAGCAACTTTCTAAGCTTATGAGAGTAATATTTCAAATCTGGCCCTATTTTTGGGTTTGTGTCCCTGTGTTGTTTTAGGGTTTGTCCAGATTTCGTGCTATGAGGTTGAGAGGCATGCTGGGAGTGTGTCATTGTATGTTGCCTTTATCGTTAGGTAGCTGTTTCTCCTCTCTCTGCCCAGGTAGATAAGGTAATTTTAGTCACGAGAAGCAGAGTAAACCATTGTTCTCGGGTTGTTAGGCATTGTGACAGTGCATTCTGTGTTAATTACTTCATAGTCATGTGGGCTTTCTCTGAGTTACCTCTGAAATACCTCTGAGTTTTGTCGGAGCTTTACACCTAAGGTGACTCCATTCTGTTATTTTAAAATGCTTGATGGACTTTTGATCATATTAATGCTAAATGTTATTCATTACTTTTATGGAACTGTGCACTTCAGTTTCTAAGTACAGCATGTCATGATTATAAGTGTGCTAAATGGAGGACTGATGTTTCTGAAGGATTAGCCACAGGGTTGTAAACATCTAAGTTACAAAACTAGTAAAAAACACAAAAGCAATGGGCAGAGGACACTGCAACGAAAATGCAATGTAGTAATTCAGTAGTTGAATAGAGTAAAGTTAGCTTTCAGACAGGTTAATGCTAGAGTAAAGTTAACGCCAGACAGGTCTGAAGAAGTACAGGCATTGACCTGTATGAAAGCGCTTAACTTTACTCTGTTAAACTAATTACTGAAATGGATTTTCGCTGGAGTGTCCTCTGTCCATCGCCCTCATACACACACACACACACACAGCCCGTTCACCATTCACACGCACAGAGCTATAAACCAGCACACTAGCCCGTCCCGTAACAAAAAAAACAAAAAAAAAAAAACAAAAACGAGCACTTCACTGTAATAAGCCGATCGATACATCGTAAGCGGTCGGCTTATTACAGTTTGACCTAAAGGTGACCCCAGCTCTTCCATTACAGGAAAATAAAGCTAAATAAAAAGTAGAGGATGATCGTTTGTTTTAGGAAGACAAGCTACGTTGCCAGATGCATACCACACACCTCCATCTCTCATCCACACTCAGGCATTCAGCACTAAGTCTCACACACACACACAGTCCATTCTTCATTCACACACACAAATATTCTGCTTTCACACACATACTGTTCATTCTACATGCATCGCTTACTCACCCTCATACAGACACACACACTGTTCAGCATTCACACACAGACAGAGCTATGAATCCATACTACCTCTTCAGCAAGTGCCCATAAAAAAAAAAAATAAAACGAGCACTTCACTGTAATAAGCCGATCGCGATACATTGTAAGTGGTCGGCTTATTACAGTTTGACCTAAAGGTGACCCCAGCTCTTCCATTACAGGAAAATAAAGGCAAATAAAAATTGTGGATGATCCTTTTTTTTACAAGATAAACTACATGGCCATTTGCATACCAGATGTATACCACACACCTCATCTCTCATCCACGCACACAGTGCCTTCTGCATCTCATCCACACACACAGGCATTCATCGCTAGCTCTCATACACACAGTCTTTTCTGCATTCTCACAGACATTCTGCTTTCACACACAAACTGTTCATTCTTTCATGCATCGCTTACTCTCTGTGACACACACACACACACACACACACACACACACACTCACTCACGCGCACACCGTTCTGCATTCAGACATACAAATGTTCTGCTTTCATGCATGTACTGACTAACCCACAACGCAATCAGCACCAGAAACAC
This sequence comes from Protopterus annectens, assembly GCF_019279795.1. Classification (NCBI taxonomy): domain Eukaryota; kingdom Metazoa; phylum Chordata; order Ceratodontiformes; family Protopteridae; genus Protopterus; species Protopterus annectens. The sequence goes on from NC_056745.1 coordinate 764,433,239, forward strand.
AAAATTTGTACGCGCAACTGGAGGGACAGATTTGTATGAAAAAAGATTATATAGTCAGCTTACCAAAAAGTTTGTGGAGGTGAGAGTTTTGAAGCTGTTCCGATGCAGTTTCAGTAAAGGATATTCTGGCTCCGATAATATTTTCAGTCCTGAAGGAAACGGTGCTCGTACTACAGTTCCACAACAACAGCTAATGTATAGCAGCTGTTTACCGGGCAGCCCTTGAAAATGTCTATGTCAGAGTGTGGGCGGAACATCAGGACAGGGGAACTACTGATTTGACTATGTCGAAGGTACGTCATGCAGGTGGAGATGAATTCCACCTGAAAGCATGCGATACAAAAGAATGGGGGATGGGGCTCCCTGCCCTATGCTTAGGAAGGGGAGAAACGTAGGACTAAGAAACTTTTTAGTGCATTCCTGTAACAGCAGGTAGCTAGGCTGATTTTACAAGGATAAAAGACAACTAGCATTTGAGTTTAAATGTGTTTGAGCCCGGAGTGTTCCTTTAAGTATATTCACACCATGTAAATATACTATAATATCTGACATGCGATACATAAGTATACAAATAATGTTTAGATACATATTTTTATATCAGTAGTAGGTTATTATATGTATTAATTAGAGGACAATATGAGAACTATATAATCATTCTGAGTTACTCACTTTTATAAGGTTTTTTACACTGTTAAACGTCATTGTTTTTATATATATGTGCAGTCAAATTATTTTTACATATCTTTAGTATCAACACAGTTTTATTATGTGACTTCCTATAGGAATTGTAACTAAAGAAATCAATGGTTAAGATGTTATTATTAGGGCATTGTGCTTCTTTAAGAAGCTATACATTTAATTGAATAATTGTTTATATGGGCGTTTTTTTATTGAGATGACAAGTATATATGGGAGTGTTTTTTAACATCATGTGTTCTGAAGAAGTCATTTTATTTTGATGAAAGCGCTTAACCTTGTTCATTGTGTCTAAATAGAGAGTACTGTCGTGGCATAGAATCCAGTTTCCTGGCATTTTCTGCTGCCATTGGGTGGCGATATTTGTATCTCAAAGATACTAGCCTTCTTTCCATTAGCAAATCCTGCCAGTGGGAGACTAAGTCTGCAGGTGAAGGCAGTTAGCTAGGAGAAATTCTGTACATTCTGTTCTGTGAGAAATTTACAGACTTTCTTCCCTATGCAATGAAGATATGCAGTCTCTAGGTGCAAGCAACTGAGTTATGAGCACTCTGCCAAGGAAAATGCAAAACATCAAGATACAATGGCAAGCAGTTCTGTGAAAAATAACATTTGAAATTATGGGAGGTGAATAAGACAGTAGCCTCCCCAACAGCATTAAACAGAACAGTGCACAGCTTAGTTTTATTTATGGGTAGACAGTGCACTTTTTATCATCTGTAAAAGTTGATGTTTTTTGAAAGCATGCAAGCTGTTTTTCCCACTTGGGAGGGGTATAGAGAGCTAGGAAAGCAACTGTGTACGTGGGAACACAGGCTATACCATGCTCTTTAGCATGGGTGCCTTAATTTTAGATTAGGTAATGCCTGTGAGTATAGCTATCAATTGGTGGCAGTTGTACCTAAATGGAATGTTAAACCTCATTTGTTGAAAATATACACAGTTTAAGTTACAAGGAGATGGAGGCATTCTGAAACTTTTTTTTTTTTTTTTAGGTTTTCATTAAAGCAATAAGTCTTGAACATCTGCCAGGTTAAATTAGAGATAAGAAAACTGTATAAAAGATCATCCTGTGAAACAGTATGAGTGCATGAATGACAAGTTGGAAAAACATTCAAAAAAACTCATGCATAATGGGTGGGAACAATGACTTATGACTACTCCATCCATGTTATCTTGGAATGTAAATGGACTTCGAGGTACAGACAAAAAGGAAAGGGTACTGAATTACATTAAGAAATTCAGACTGCAAATAGCAATGTTGCAGGACATATATTTGGAAAGAAATGCACATGTGAATGACACTATTTCAGGATGGATATTTAGCAGAATAGTAGGGACAAATGAAAGAGGAAGCAATACTGATTACAACAGGGGTTCAACAGTGACAGAAAAGGATGAAAATAATGGTACATTTGTGCTAGTAATGGACTGTTGGCAAGAGAAGATTATGCCGGCATGTATTTATATTCCACAAAAACTGCTATTATGGAGCTTAACAAATTTTTGGGAAAAAATCAGCTTTCAGAAGGGATTATATGTGGGGAGTGGAACTTGATTTGCAATAGTGTGTGTGTATGGGGGGCCTAGAAGGAAAAACAAGACGGTAGCTTTCTGAAGAAATTAATGAAAATATCTGATATGGAAGACATTAACTCAGTAGTATGAACTATTTCCAGACTAGTCATTCCTCTAATGTACAATAACTGGGCTAGAATTGATAGAATATTTCACAGGATCACATTTAATTGAAATCCTTGACATACAATAACATTCAGATCATACACAGATAAAAACACACATAAATGCAGAGTAATGAAGTAAAAGTAGAAGTTATGTACTCACCATAATGTTCGATGTATGTGGTCCATCTCGCCTCCCATTCTTACTCACGGGTTCAGAGCCGAACATCGGCTCTGACTTGGCCAACTTATTTTTCTAGCACGAAGTCTCTAATTGGCGGACTAACCTGGTATCCCATGTTGCACTGCTCCATAGCCCCAGATCTAGTTTGCAGCAATCCACAGTCACACCTCATGCACAACCACAGTTCAGTAAGGTAGAACACTATCCAGGGTAGCAAAGAAAAAACAACCAATACTGAAGGGTACTGAAGACCAGTGTCGCCTCCAAATCCTCCAGGAGGGGGGACAGGTGGGAGGGAACGTAAGAATGTGAGGTGAGATGGACCACACACATCGAACATTATGGTGAGTACATAACTTCAAGATGTTATGTGGTCCAATCTCGCCTATATTCTTACTCACGGGACAGCGTCTCCGGCACCTCTATCCTGGGAGGCTCAATGGAAGATGCTCCTGAGAACAGTGGAACCAAAGGAAGCCCAGCCCCTAGAAGCCACATCTAATTTGTAATGAGTAATAAAGGTGTGGGGAGAAGCCCACATGGTCGCAGCACAAATTTCATCCAAAGATAACCTGGAATGATAAGCTACTGAAGCGGAAACAGCCCTGGTGGAGTGAGCCTTGATGGGCAACGGTAAATTTCTGCCTGCTGACGAACAGACATAGGAGATGCAATCAGAAATCCATCTGGAAATTGTAATATTAGAAATAGAGGAACCTGTTCTATTTTCTGAAAAGGACACAAACAGTTGGTCAGACTTTCAAAGTTGTTTTGTCCTGTGTAAGTAAAATCGAAGCTGCCTGTGTACGTCCAACTGATGAAATCTAAACTCTGCCTTGTTGGAAAATTGAGGGAAGAAAACTGGCAGCTCAATAGACTGATTGAGATTAATGGTAGAGGTTACTTTCAGAAGAAAGGACGGATTAGGTCTCAAGGAAACCCTGTCCTTATGAAAGTTTAAATACGGGGAGTTGATGGACAACGCTTGAATCTCCGACACCCGACTGGCTGATGTGATGGCTATTAAGAATGCAGTCTTCCAGGACAGAAATTTTAATTCACAGGTGGCAGCTGGCTCGAAAGGTGATGGTCAGGGCATGTAAGACAAAATTTAAATCCCATGGCATGATGGGTTCTGACACAGGAGGCCGTAGTAACAAGGTGCCCCTTAAAAAGGCCTTACAAAGTTTATGAGCCATGAGAGATGGTTCGTAAGAGGTATGAAAATTAGAAATAGCGGCCAGCTGGACCTTAATGGTCACAGGAGTAGAACCCCGATGAAAAAGTATGGATAAAAAATCCAAGACAGCAGGGATGGAGGCTGTGAAAGGATCCAGTCCCTGGGCCTGAGCCCAAATTGAAAATCTTTTCCACTTGCTGGAATAAATCTTCCTGGTAGAAGATTTATGAGAAAATAAAATGTGTACTACTTCAGGTGAAAAACGAAGTGTGACTAAAGATGGAAGTGGAGTAGCCAGGCTGTCAACCTGAGGGTCTGCAGGGAGGCATGGGACTGTCCCGACATGTGTTTCAGTAGGTCTGGTGCTGGGTTCAGAATCCAAGGACTGTCCACTGCATACTGATGAAGAAAGGAGAACCAGACTTGGCGAGGCCAGTGTGGGGCAATTAGAATTATCTTGCTTCCAGAGGCAATGGCTTTCTGAATCACTCTTGGTAGCAGAGGAAATGGAGAGAAAGCATAGAGCAGACCGGGAGGCCAATCGTGGACTAGAGCATCCCTGGGTGACTCCCCCCTGTGGGGGGATCAGAGTGAAGTAGTTGCTGCACTTGGCATTTTGGGGATTGGCAAAAAGATCGCAGCAAGGCTGACCCCACCTGTTGAAAATCTGTTCCGCAACTCGGCGGTTCAGGGACCACTCGTAAAGCATCAGAATACATCTGCTTAGCCTGTCTGCTATCACACTGGCCTTCCCCGGAATGTGCACTACCACAAGGAACCGTCGGGAAGACACTGCCCACTGCCACACTCGCATGGCCTCTCTGCATAGGGGGTAAGATCTGGTTCCCCCTTGCTTGTTCAGGTACCACACCACGGACATGTTGTCTGAGTGAATCGCAATCGTTCCTAGGGGGGAGAGAGCTCTGCAGTGCTTGCAATGCCAGTTGCACCGCTCTCATCTCTAGAACATTGATGTGCAGATGTACCTCGTGATCTTGCCACGTGCCTTGGACCGTCCTGCCAAGATAATGCCCCCCCACCACATCTGGGAGGCATCCGTTGTCACCGTGGCAACAAGTAGCATAAGAATAAACGGATTCCCTTTGTTCAAGTTGGCGGAGTGTAGCCACCAACAGAGGTCCTGTTTGTGCCGATCGGTGAGTAGGATCAAATGGGACAGGGGAAGTTTCTGAAAGGACCATTGGGCAGAGAGGAGCCACTGCAGAAGCCTCATGTGTAATCTGGCTAGAGGCACTAACATAATGGTGGCCGCCATGGATCCCAGGAGCTGTAGAACTCATCTGGCCTGAACCTTCTTGTTGGGTAACGATGCACGAACCTGACCCTGCAACACTCCTATCCTTTCTTGGGGCAGGAACACCCGCATATGAACGGTGTCTAGCTCTGTGCCTATAAATGTGACATGCTGTGAGGGCAGCAAGGCAGACTTTCCCCAGTTCAAGGTAATTCCTAGTTGATGACAAAGGGCAATGGTAGTTTCCCTGGCCTGAATGAGAAGATGCCTGGTGGGGGCAGTGAGGAGCCAGTCATCCAAATATGGAAACACTTGGAATCCTTGATGTCTCAGGTAAGCTGTCACCACTGCCAAACACTTGGTGAACACCCTGGGGGCTGTGGTGAGACTAAAGGGCAGGGCACGAAACTGGAAATGACTGGCTCGCAGCCAGAAGCATAAGTGACTCCTGGATGCCCTGTCCATTTTGATATGGTAGTAAGCATCCTTGAGGTAGATGGAGCACATCCATACTTCTTTTCCTAGTAACGAAAAATAGATTGAAGGGTGACCATTCGGAACTTGGACTTTAGAACATAGCGATTCAGCTGGCCGAGATCCAAGATGGGTCTCAGGTCCCCTGTTTTGTTCGGCACCAAAGAGAGTTTTGAGTAAGTCCCTAATCCGATCTGGTCTGAGGGGACAGGTTGGATGACTCCTTTTTCCAGCAACTTTGAAATTTCTAGTGTTGCGTGATCCCTTTGACTGGGAGGAACATCTGGAATTCTCTTGGCTGGAGGGGGGGTCTGATAACAAGGGGATGGAATAACCTCCGGTAACTATTTGAAGCACCCATCCTGAGTGATACTTGCCCAGGCTTCCGGGTACAACGAAATGCAGCCCCCGACTGGCTCCAGAATAGCACAGTCGGGCAATACATCAGGGGACGATGATAGGAAGGCCCGCGAAGGGAATCACGGTCTCCCAAATTGCTTGGGCCTCCTCTGTCCCTAGGGCGGCATCTCCCAGAATAGCCTCCCCCTCCTCTGCCTCTGGAGGGGGACTCGCCTTGAGCAGCAGGGAAAGACTTCTGTGACTTTTTGAACCACATTTTTCCTCCCCTCTGAGCCTTGGTGTAAGGCCTAGATGGAAGGGAAAAACGGACCCCTACAGCAGACAGACTTGCTCGCATCTGGTGCGGGTGTCTTTCACTTTGGTCCCAAAGAGTGAGGACCCATCAAAGGGGGAGTCAGTGAAGGAAGACTTGAAGGCCTCCGCAAAATGATACAGGCGCATCCAGGCTTGCCTCCTGAGGTCTACACCTGAGCTAGCTGCCCTACTCGCCCCTTCGGCTGCATAAGATATAAGCCTCATGGAAGAGTTGACAATCGAGCCAAGAGTAGATAACTGGGTGTTAACCATCTGCGTTAACGCCTCAGGTACGTTACCCATTAGAGTATCTCCTAACTCTTTAAGGAGATCTCTCTGGAGCCAAGTAAAATGACAAAGATAATTCAGAGACCGAAGGGTAAAGGTCTCTGAAGAGAGGGTATGCTTCCCATACTGATCCATACTCCTGGACTCCTTGTTAGGAGGATGGACGGAGGAAGAAGACTCGGCTACTTCCTGCTGAGTGGCCACCGCCACCACCATGACATCCACAGAAACCCCTTTGGACAGGAACTCTTTCCCAGGGGGAGCTGAAAGAAATTTATTAGGGTGTCTGGGTACAGGTTCCACCGAGTCAGGAGTCTCCCACACCCTTCGACAGATCAAATCTAGGAGCTCATTGAAGGGTGGAGACACCCAGGAGGCGGAGGGTTGAGCCCCAAAGGTCTTGAAGAATACAGACTTCTCCTCAGAGGGGTTTTGGACGACGAGCCGCCTCTCTGCCTCAAAATCTCCAGGATGTCGAAGAAAGAGACATCGGAGGATGACTTGGGGGACCGCCCCTGACTCCTCAAGGTCAGTATCAGAAGTGAGAGACATCCTGGGAGTCTATGTGCTTCCTCTTGCACAACTTCTCTCTTGGGGGCTCCTCAGGCACAGACTCTGAGGGGCCCTCAGAAAGTTGGGGACTGCTCATGGGGGTATCCCCAGACCTTGGGGCTCCGCCGTCAACTGATAGGGGTACATCAGAGGCTCTCGCTGGTGTGGAAGGGGATGGAATGACCGATCCGGGTGATGTCACTGAAGATTAGGCCAGTGCGCTCCTCATGGCCTCAAAGGTGGGTCCCCCCGAATCTGAGGACCAACCAACCTCCGAGGCCACGACCGGAGCCGGAGTTCCCCGAGCCGAATCGCAGAGAGGGAGGCTCGGAACAGACATAAGTCCCAAAGTATTCCCCTCGGGCCCGACAGAGGAAACCACAGTTCTGAAACCAGAGGACGGCGCCGACATGGTTGGAGTAGACGTAGACACCGATAAACCCTTAAGAGGTATCGGAGCCGGCAGAACATCACCCGGAGCAGAACACTCCGGCTCCGAAGACAAGGAGGTGCTTGGAGGAGGAACCATCGGTGCACTCATCGGGACTGGCTCCGGAGCAGACTGGGTCGGAGCCGAAAATAATTTTGCCAACACAGGCGACTGCAGGAGCCTCTGGACCACCCTATCCACATCCAAATTAGAGTCTGGAGGATTTGGAGGAGAGAGAAGGTGACTGATCTATCTGGAGATCCATGTCTAACACTAGGAGACCGGCTCCGAATGGGCTGTAACAGAATTGGAGCCAAGGCTGATTCAAGAACCACAGCTACCTCCTGCAGCCCCGAGGACAAAGGAGCCGAGGAGGTAGAATCCAATTTGGTAGTCTTCTCCAGTGGCTCCGATGAAACAGATGGAACCGGAGATCTCTTCTTAGCCTTAGAAGTCTTGGCTTTAGTTTGGGAACCAGAGGAAGAGTGCAAGGACTCCTTAAAGGAAAGCTTTAGAAGACCCTTTAGTATAAGCTTATTTTTTCTTTCCTGTAGCACCCTCGGACTGAAGGCATGATAAAAGCTACAGGACTCTTGTAAATGTATAGCCCCTAGGCAGTATACACAAACGGAATGTCCATCTGTTATGGGCATCTTGTAGCTGCATTTAGAACATTTTTTAAACCCAGAGGGTTTATGTTCCTTTTGAGCCTTTGACGTATCAATGACCACGGCACACAAAACAAACAAGCAACAGGACCCTAGTCCAAAAACGGTTAAGGCTGGAAACTACCGCTAACAACTACTGAAAAGAATCTCTAACTTAAACGATTCTTGAAACGACTAACCCATACACAGGAGCGAGGAAAAAACGCTTTTATACAGGAAAGTTTAGACAAAAACTATACAACGGAGAGAGGACTAGGTCCTCTAAATTAAACGGGCCTAGCCCATCGGAACAGAGAGATGCCAACAAAAATCACTCACACCACAACACACGCTAAACAAGAGCAACTAGCTATTAAAATAGCTTTTGTGAGGAAAACCACAATATTCAGTGAGAAAAAATAAGTTTTAAGCTACTTAGCCACAGCCAAGTGAGACCATGTCCTTGCTACATGAGCAGCAAATGAGATCTGGGGCTATGGAGCAGTGCAACATGGGATACCAGGCTAGCCCAGCCAATTAGAGACTTTGTGCTAGAAAAATAAGTTGGCAGAGTCGCAGCCGATGTTCGGCTCCGAACCCGTGAGTAAGAATGTAGGCGAGATTGGACCACATAACATGGAGACATTTGTGCTTACTACTTACCTGAGAAACTTAAGAAATGGAGAGAAGAAATTATTAGTTATTAGAAAAAAAGAAATTTCTTCAGATGTGATGGCTAGTAAGTGGGGTAAAATAAAAATGGCAGTGTAAAAACAGGACAGAAATGAGAAAGTTATGGTTAAATAGAAATAGGAATAAATTAGGACTGACAAATGTTAAAGTATTTTGCAGAATAAGAGAATCTCACAGAACAAGAGGAGCATCAACTACAGTGTATTAAAGAGAAAATAACGGAATATTTGGATAATATGCACGAGTTTAGAAAGACTGCTGTTAAGCAGCAATTTTTTATCAACTCCAGAGCACAAAAAACATTTAGCACATTGGCTTAGGCAACAGAAAATAGAAAGGGTTCTTGCTGAATTTGGGGAGACTATGACAAGAAAAATAACGAGATCTCTTATAGAGGTACTAGAAATTTTAGAAATGTTATGAAAATTTGTATAAAATATAAGAATATGGAAACCAATAAAGAGCACTAATGGAAATATTTATGGAAGACAATTATGCCAAGGTTAGAGGAAGATGAGGTTCAATGACTACTAGTTAAGGAGACGAGATAAAAAAAAAAAGAAGTTATGTACTCACCATAACGTTCCATCTGAGTAGTTAGGCCATTTGTCATCAACCTGTGGGTTTCAGATTTGAGCCGGCAGCTTTCCAAGCTAAGATCTGAGCTCCAAGCTCCTCCCCCTTACCCATACTACACTGCAACCTCCTTCCAACCCTCAGATCGAGTTTGCCACCCACAGCGTGACACACATCAACCCAAGAAACATAACCTGACCTGAACACAAACTAGGCTCACCAGACCCAGAAACTCTGGGCCCAAGAACAGACGTAAACCACCAGGGTCAGGGGGAAGGGGGAAGGAGGAAGGGAAGGTTGATGACAAATGAAGTCTAATTACTCAGATGGAACATTATGGTGAGTACATAACTTCTTTATCTGAAGTAGTTAACTTCATTTGGTCATCAACCTGTGGGACAGAGTCCCCAGCTATGAAAAATCTTGGAAGGCCCTTAAGGAAGGATATTCTGGAACACTGCAGAACCAAAAGAAGCCCTTCCTCTACACACCATGTCCAACTTATGAGTAATAAAAGTGTGAGAGGAAGCCCAAGTAGCCTCTGAACAAATGTCATCCAGAGAAACTCTGGACCAAAAATGCAGCAAAAGTAGACTTAGAATGAGTAGAATGAGCATGAATCATGGCTGGTTCTGGTAATCCATGTTCCTTGTATGCCTGCAAAATGCAGAGAGAGATCCATCTAGCAAGAGTCACCTTTGAAACTGGTTACCCCAAAAAGGGTTTGGCAAAAGAAACAAAAAGCTGATCAGACTTACAGAAGGGTTTAGACTTATGTAAGTAAAAGTGTAACTATCTGTGAACGTCCAGCAAATGAAGTTTGTATTTCCCTTTATTTTGAAAGTTAGGGAAGAATACTGGGAGATTAATAGACTGATTAATGTTAGACTCCAAAGCGACTTCAGGGAGGAAAGAAGCGTTAGTCCTGAGAGACACCCTATACTTATGAAAAACTAAGTATGGAGGTTTCATACATAAGGCTTGTAGCTCCGACACTCTCCTGGCTGAGGTGGTAGCCACCAGGAAAGCAGTCTTCCATGACAAGAATTTCAAATCAACTGATGCTGTGGGTTCAAATGGAGGCACAACCAAGGTCAAATCCCACGGACGGGAAGGATGTTTAATAGGAGGTCTCAGTAAAAAAGTACCTTTGATAAAGGTCTTACAAATTCTGGCAGCAGCTAGAGAACCTGAATTTCCTCCTACATGAAAATGGGATATAGCCTCCAGCTGGACTTTGACCGTGGAAGAGCTGGCCCCCTGCTGAAAAATTTGAGACAAAAATTCTAATACTGCTGGAACAGGAGTGTTAAAGGGATCCAAATTTCTCTGAAGCCCAAATGGAAAAACGCTTCCATTTACTACGTTACACCTTTCAGGTAGAGGACTTGTGTGCTGCCACCAGAATGGACTTAATGGGGGAAGAGAGACCAGGAGTCCTGGCAATTAATGGAACTGGAGCAACCAAGCAGTAAGCTTGAGGCTGTTCAGATTCAGGGGAGGAATTCCCGAGGGATGACAAATGAGATCCGGAATGGGATCCAAAATCTAGGGCGGAGCTACTAGATGAGGCCATAGGCAGGAAAACCAAATCTGACGAGGCCAGAATGGGGCTATGAGGATGATCTTGCATTCCAACCGCAGAGCTTTCTGTAAGAATTTTGTCATGACAGGTAGCGGGGGGTACGCATAAAGAAGACCAGGTGGCCAAGCATGGACAAGTGTGCCTCTGGGGGTTTCCACCCAAGGGGGAATCGGAGCAAAAAACACTGCACTTCGCGTTGGACGTCGATGCGAAGAGATCGCAGCAAGGCAGACTCCACTTGAGGAAAATCTGTTCTGCTACACAAAGGTTCAGAGACCATTCATAGGGCAAAAGGATAGTCCTGCTCAATTTGTCCGCTAAAATGTTGGACCGACCTGGGATGTGCGTTGCTATCAGAAAACAGTTGATCGCCCATTCCCACACTCTCATGGTCTCTTGACAAAGTGAGCAGGACCTGGTTCCACCATTTGTTGATATACCACACCACTGACACATTGACTGAATCGCAATAGATCCCAGAGGAAGAGAACCATGAAGGGCCTGCAACGCTAAAAGGACCGCCCTCATCTCCAGAACACTGATATGCAGAACGGTCTTGTTTGGGGTCTACATGCCTTGGACAGTCCTGCCCGTGCAATGCCCACCACCCTAGACGGGAGGTGTCCGTGGTCACCGTGGCTTGGGGCAGAGGCGTAACAAAGTGGCTTCCTTCTCGGAGATCCTGGGATTGAAGCCACCACATGAGAGAAGCTTTGCACACCTTGCTTAGAGGAATCGGGAAGTTTAGGGGCTGGTATAACAGAGACCACTGAACTTGTAACGTCCACTAACACTCTCACAAGCAAACGTGCACAAGGAATCAGATTTATGGCTGCTGCCATGGACCCCAAGGCTCTCAGGACTAACTCTGCTGGGGGTGAAGTCTGAAGTGTCAAAACAAGAAGGGTCAGTTTCCAAAGTCTGTCTGGAGTCAAAAATATCCTGGCCTGAAGAGAATCTATTCTTGGCCCCATGAAGTCCAGAATCTCAACAGGCTGAAGAGAGGAATTCGTAAGGTTTATTGCAATACCCAGTTGATTTGATAATTGAAATATGGAATTTCTGGCTTGAATAAGTTGATGCCTGGAGGGGGCGGTGAGCAGCCAATCGTCCAGGTCCGGAAAGACCTGGATGCCCTGAAGCTTCAGGTGGGCTGCTACAACTGCTGTGACCTTGGTGAACACCCTGGGGGCTGTGGTGAGACCAAAGGGTAGGACCCTGAACGGGTAGTGATTGGCTCCTAGCTGAAAGCGGAGAAACCTGGATCGCCTGTCCATCAGGATATGGTAGTATGCATCCTTGAGGTCTACAGAGCACAGTATTCCTCCTGCAAGAACTGCAGGATGGATTGTGATGTGACCATCTGGAACTTCTCCTTGGCAACGGACAGGTTCATCGTGGAAAGGTCAAGAATTGGCCTCAAGTCCCCCACCTTTTTTGGCGCCTTGGGGTTAAGGGGCTGTTGATAAAGGGAATGGAATAACCTCTGCATATTATTTGAAGCACCCAGCAGTCTGATGTTATGGACTCCCATTGAACTAGGTGCTTTGAAATATGCCCCCCAACTGCCTCCAGAGTGGAGACATTAGGGCAACCCCTCAGGGCTGCTCTGCTAGTCGATCCAAAAAGGGTTCCTGTGACCCGAAGTTCTTAAGTCCCCCTCTGCCTCTGGGCTGGCGTCCACCTTGTCCCCCTCTGCCTCTAGGGGAAAAAAAGAGTCCAGTGTGTCCCGGGAATGCTGAGACTTCCAGAACCTCAACTTCTGCCCTTGCTGATTCCTGGAAAAGGAACTTTGAGGGTTGGAGAAGCAGATCCTGATGGCAGACAGCATCTTCCCGTCCTTCTCACTGTGGATTAGTGCATCTCAGATGGTCTTCCCAAACAGAGTCAAACTGTCAAAAGGGGCATTCGCAAAGGACGCCTTGAAAGGTTCCGAAAAATCGCAAAGCCGGACCCAGGCATGACACCTCATGACAATACCGGACCCGGCCGCCCTAGAGGCTCCTTCAGTGGCATGAGAGAGTAAACGCATGGATGTGTTAGTAACAGACTTAACAGCGGCTATATGAACAGAGAATGAACTTTTATCCTCTGCCGAAATGGACTGCTGGGGGAGATTCTGTGTACTCTTTCACGAGGTTGCGCTGAAGCCTAACCCACGTGGGCCATACAGTTCAGCACCATTATAGCAAAGGTAGCTGAAGGATACGTCCGCTTTCAGAGTTGATCCATCGCCCTAGAGACCTTGTCCGGAGGATGGACCGAGGAACTTTCCTGCGCCAGTTCCTTTTTGGTGGCTGCCGCCACCACCATGGCATAAACTGGGGAACCCTTACACCATGCAGGCTTGTCAGTAGGAGGACTCAACACTATCTGGCCGTTTCGGTATTGGCTCTACAGTGTCTGGTTCCTTCCAAGCTCTGGTGGTAATGAGGTCCAGAGGATCAGCCGGGGGGGACACCGAAGAGGCTGATGGGCCTGCGAACACCTCCAGGAATACCAACTCGTCCAATGAAGGCTTTTGGGTGGACCAGCCTCCCCTCTGGTGGAGAATTTCCATTACGTCTCCAAAGGAGACTTCTTCGGGAAGCAATCTGGGGGAGCCCTCCCCTTCCTCCAAATTGGTATCCTCAGTGAGGGACTAGGGGGAGTCCATGTGCCTCCTCTTGCACTGACATTTGGGAGAGACCACCTCGGGGGGCTCACAGTTTTGTATTCTCACAGGCTGTCCCTAGGAGGCTTAGATGACAGAAGACTTACTCAACTGCGAGGGAGCAGGGGCGGACTCAGAGGAAAGAGGGAAGGGTCTCGATCCTCCTGAGAGAAGCCTCTCCATAAAGGCTGAAGGGGAACCGGCTTCCCTTAAACTGGTGGAACGAGTAGCCGTGCCCATCGGATCCGACGAGGGGATCAGAGCAGAGCCCAAAACAGTCGGACCCAAGGGATCGTATGTCCCGACCACAACGGAGCTGACAACACACTCATCACCTTAGATATGACACTCAGATCTTGGCACTGAGAGCTCAGATCTGACAAACTTGAGGGCATGGCCGGGTCAAGGTTGGAGGAACCATTGGCACCGACCCAGACTCCAGGGCTCCTCGGATCCAGGGACTCCCAAACCCAGGGATGGATGAGAGAAGGAGCTATCGGGGCGAACATAGGAGCCGAACCCCCTGCTCCAGCGGAAGGGAGAGCCAGCAACACTCCCATCTGCAATTGAGTCTGCAAGAACCTTATCATCTTGGTCCATGTCAGCTTCAGAGAGGCTTCTTGTGGATCTGGATGACGCCACCGACACCAGCCGGGAGGGCTGATGTGAGGATGACCTTGAAGCGGGCCAAGTCTCCTTTCAGGGAGAATCTTAGAGAACTGAGCAGAGGGGAAGACGGCCTAGGAACGTTTTCTGGCACAGAGACCACTTTGGCAAGGCGGGGCGATGGATCAGAGTCCGCTGGTCTCTTACGACCCCTCTCCTTGTCTCTCTCTTTCTTTGTGCTTCTTCTTCCTCCTGGCCCTATCACCCTGTTTTTAAGTGGGAGTGGGAGTCCCGGACAGGGCAGAATGACCAGAAGCTTGTACAGCTACAGCCGTGGCTAAAGCCACTGATTCCACTGGGTGAAGACCAGCCAGAATCAACTTGGCCCTGCGATCCCGCAGAGCCCGGGGGTTAAAAGCTGCACAAATCTTGCAGCCTGAAGTAAGGTGGGGAACCCCTACACACACGACACAGTGTGAGACCATCAGCCGGTGACAGCTTACGGTGTCGCACTGTGCATTTAGAAAAAGTTGGCTTCTGGGAGTCCGACATAGCCACCCTACAACGAGCAAAGGCCAACTAGTAACCTAGATAAACGCGTGCACACACACCAAGGGTGGGAAGGGGAGGCCTGCACTAAGATAATGTTTACAACTTTTTTGCTGTAAAACCGGGGTAGGAACAAATGGAAAGAACTAAACCATGCGCACACACAAATTGCACAGTTAAAGCTAGACCAAAGAGATTCCACTCTACCTGCCTGGAGCTCAGAGATCACATCTTGGGGAAGCCGCGGCAAACAAGATCTGAGGGTTGTGGAAGGAGGTTGCAGTATAGTATGGTTAAGGGGGAGGAGCTTGGGGCTCGAATCTTAGCTTGGAAAGCTGCTGGCTCGGATCCGAAACCCACATGTTGATGACCAAATGAAGTTAACTACTTCAGATCTGATGTATAACCAATCTGCCAGGAAGTCTCCAGGAAAAGATGGTATTAATGTGCAATTTAGAAGGGAAGAAATGTTTAAGATCAGGAAGATTTTCATTTAGCATTTTAAAAAAAGGAAAGCACCATCTTGGAAGAAAACTGTTTGCTGTAATACCCAAAGAGGGTGAAAACCCATCAGACCCAGATTCATATAGATCCAATTCAATTTTAATGAATAATTATAAAGCATTTGTCTCTATACTAGCTATAAGAATGGAAAAGTGGGGCCAAATTTGATAGTCAGTGTAGTTTGAAGAGGGAAGGCAAACCTTTGAAATTAATAGAACAATGATAATCTAGAGGGAGGCAGAATGTAAGAAACTACACCTCTTGTTGGTGGGTCTTGATGCTGTTAAAGTATTTGACAGAATAAGCTTGACTTTTACAAGTAGGGTAGTGGAAGCAGCTTTTGCATTCTCTGATGTAAGTAGGTTTGTAAGAAGGTTTATTAGGAGGATATATGAAGGATCAGAGGCAAGAATTAGTGAAAGGGTTCCTGACTGATGAGTTGTTTTAAAGG
This sequence comes from Protopterus annectens, assembly GCF_019279795.1. NCBI lineage: Eukaryota > Metazoa > Chordata > Ceratodontiformes > Protopteridae > Protopterus > Protopterus annectens. Next base: position 764,448,898 of record NC_056745.1, read on the forward strand.
TTCATAGATTAGTACTAGGCTAACTGCCTTTGTGGGCCATTTTAAGCCTAGCCAATTACTCCATGCGAGAAACAAACCCTGCACCTTTGGTTTATAAGGCAAATACCTTAAACATTATGCCACACTCCCACCAGGTAGGGGTGTCCTCTTTCCCTTTTATTTGCTATACATTTAGAGTCATTGGAAAAGAAATCAATGGACTCAAATTCAAGAATATAACTGATAGGGTAATCAAAAAGAGTTGGCTTTATTTGCAGGTGATTCTTTGTACTTGACAATTTCAGAAAAAGATATTTCAGTTTTTTGGAACATTTTATTTTTTTAGATTCAAATCTTTATGGGATACAATACAAACTAGGTTCTGCAATACCCATACTTGTAGGGACATGATAAAATGAAGTACTCGGGAGTGTGGCTTGAGAGATTGTTACAGCAGCCAAGGATATGTGGGAAGACAGCAAAAAATACAAAAGCTGAGAAACTAGAAGCTCTTTATGGTTATGGAGGATAAGATATTTCATTTTCTATAGGGGGTCAAGCATTTTTTTATCACAAGAAATGGAGAGGTGGACAATAAGATAAGGAATTTATCTGCGAGGGGAAGAGGGCAGGAGTTAAGTAGGACAAGTTGATATTCCAAAAAAGTGGTTTAGGAGTACATAATCTGAAGTAATATTTTAGAACTATAGAGTTAAGGCTCATACCTAACACAACTAGGTGAGAATTCAAAGCAGAAATGATAAAGAAGCAGGACAAAAGTTCAAGAAATAAGGAGAGTGGGATTTTGGATGAGATCCTTAAGGAGAACAACCCATGTTATATTCATAAAGATGCAGAAAGTATGCTAAGAATTAAGCTGACAGGGAAATGCAGAAATGAGATTTTGACAATAGGGATTACAGAGTACGAGTACAGAAAATATACAAGAGAGGGCTGGAATTTAATGGCAGAAATTGGCAAAAGAATCAAGGTACTGGGAACAAATAACTAGAGAGGGAAAGGTAATGCAGTGGAATGAGATCAAGCAAGCTAGAGACTGCCTTCCCTACCATGGATTGATAAAAGTATAAGCAGAGAGAATGTGGTAGGGGACGAAGACCAGTTCTGGTAGAATTTTTAGCAGAATCTAGCACAGAAGCTCCTGTTAAAAATGGATCAGTACAGCATATAAAACATTGCATGATAACTAATAATCAGATGACATTAAAAGATAATTGGTAAGGGACTTGAAAAGTACTTTACAAAGAATCAATGAAAGGACATGTGTATGGTTCCCAAATATCAAGAAAGTCCAAAAAGTTTGACTTTTGCTTGGAAGTGTTTGCATAGGTATTTTTAATACCCCAGGCAGACTAATGATTTTTTTCTCAGGTAGACAACCAATATTGGAGGTGTGATGGGTAAAAGGTAACTGGGAACATTTCTTCTGGGAGTGTAATTTGGCAGATTTTAAAACTTCCCCACATACAATATGTAAAATATTGGGGGAATCAAATGGTTGTAAGTACAGAAACCATTCTCTTAAGCTAGGGTGTAGCATTTGAACTGTCTAGACATAGTAAGGCCCTACAAGTTTAATGTTAATGTCTGCTAAAAAAGCATCATTAGAAAATGGAAACAGAAATCCAAATCTAAATTTTAACTGAAGTACTGAATATTACAGATAAACTAGAACTGGGATCTTTACAAAAGGGAAGGAGCAAATTACATAGAAATAAATGGAAATTGTAGGAGTACATGCAGGATAATGTTAGAGGAGTGAGGTTTAAGGGAAGGCAAGAATTCAGTAATTTATGCAAGGGAACGAACAACAGTTGTATAAAAAATGTAATGTATAATGCAAGAAAAATGTTAATATGGTTTGCTCTGTATTAATGTATGTGTGTCAATATCTTAGGTGATAATTCATTAAAGATGTTAAAGACCTCCTTTGTTTCTAATGGAATTTTTATGCTGGGAGCAGGCAGAGACTAGAGAGAGCCCTTGTTACCCCTGTATACAACTATCCTTACAAGTGTAATAATTTAGACTTTCAAGAGAGGGACAGACCATCTCTGCTTGCCTTGAGAGAGAAGTGGGCAAGACCTCAGGATGTCTGTTGACCCCTATTAATAAGAAGTTATGTACCTACCATTGTTCCATGTTAGTTGTCTTCTCGCCTTCTTTCTTGCTGGTTGGGTTCAGAGCCGATCCTCGGCTCCAACTCGACCATCTTCAAAAGCTCGAGAGCTGCTTACTGGCTTGAGGCCCCCCTATATCCCATGATCCCTGGCGTTAGATACCCAGATCTCGTTTGGTAACCTAACTACAGACATAATAATAAAAATTAAAATAATACAGTAAACTATAGTAGGATACATGAACCTACTGGAGAGACAGTCAGAAGTAATGGCCAGAGAAGACTCAGCCAGTTATAAACTAACATAAGGAACTCTTCTCGGTCTACTAGGATAGGGGGATGGAGGGTGGGACGCAAGAAAGAAGGCGAGAAGAAAACTAACATGGAACGTTATGGTAGGTACACAACTTCTTAACGTTAAGTTGTCTATCTCGCCTTCATTCTTGCTGGTTGGGACAGAGCCCCTAGCATCTCAATCCTGGGTGGCTCATCGGAACAGACTCTTCAGAACAGTGAAACCAAAATCAGCTCTGCTCCTGGAAGCCACATCTAGCTTATAATGTGAAATAAAGGTATGTGGATTAGCCCATGTAGCTGCCACACAAATAGTTTCCATTGGCAATCTGGCCTTAAAAGCCACTGAAGTAGTTAGAGCTCTGGTGGAGTGACCTTTGGGTTTAGCAGGAAGCTCTATTTTTTAACTGATATATAAAAGTAATAGTAGAAGTCAACCACCTAGATAAGGTTACTTTTGACACTGGTATACCTTGTTTTCCCTCAGCGTAGGACAGGAACAACTGGTCTGATTTTCTGATTTGCTTGGTTCTATGCAAGTAAAAGCGTAATTGTCTATGAACGTCCAACTGATGTAACTTGTATTCTGCCTTGTTGGAATAATTTGGAAAGAACACAGGTAGGTCAATGGACTGATTCAAATTATAATCAGAAGTAACCTTTGGAAGAAAGGAAGGGTTAGTCCGAAGAGAAATTCTATCATTGTGAAAAACTAGGTAAGGAGGACGAACACAAAGAGCCTGAAGTTCAGAAACTCTTCTGGCTGACGTAACTGCAACAAGAAGGGTCTTCCAAGAAAGAAACTTCAAAGAACAAGAAGCTGCCGGTTCAAAAGGGGGTAGTATCAGGGAAGCTAAAATCAAATTCAGATCCCGCGGAGGATCTCTTACTGGGGGCCTGAGTAGAGTGGTCCCTTTAAGAAAGGCTTTACAAAGTTTATGGGACATGATACTTGAATCAGATAGGCCCGTATGAAAGTTTGAAATTGCAGCTAGCTGAACTCTAATCGTGGCAGAAGAGGATCCAGCTGGAAAAAGTTCTGCTAGAAATTCTAAAATTTGGTGCACAGGGGCTGAAAAGGGATCTATATTCCTGGTCTCTGCCCATAAGGAAAAACATTTCCACTTACTAGCATGCTTTCCTAGTGGTCGACTTATGAGAGGATAAGATGATTTCACGCACCGAGTGGGAGATGTTCGGAAGCCTGGCTAAGGTCGGAAGTGCAGAAACCAAGCAGCGAGCTGGACAGATTGAAGAGATTGGTGCAGCCCGCCCGATTGATGGATCAGGAGGTCTGGAATTGGGTCCAGGGCTGCTCCAGAAGGTGATGATGCAGGAATAGGAACCAAATTTGTCAAGGCAAGTAAGGGGCAATGAGGATCATCTTGCATCCCAATGTGGTAGCTTTCTGAATTAGTTTGGGAATCAGGGGAAACGGAGGGAATACATAAAGAAGTCCCTGAGGCCAATCGTGAACTAGAGCGTCTCCGGGGAAGTGTGTCCGGGAAGAGGGAGGAGAGAGAAGAAATTGTCGCACTTGCTGTTGAAGGGGGTGGCAAAAAGGTCGCAGCAAGGCTGACCCCATTTGCGGAAGATTTTGTCCGCCACAGTCTGAGCGACCACTCGTGAGGCATGAGAATTGCTCTGCTCAGCCTGTCTGCTATAACGTTGGACTTCCCAGGGATGTGCACTATCAGAAACCATTGGGAAGAGATCGCTCACTGCCAAAGTCGGAGTGCTTCTCGACATAAGGGATATGACTTGGTTCTGCCCTGCTTGTTGATGTCCCATACTACTGACATATTGTCTGTTTGAATTGCAATGGTCCCGGTGGGAAGAGAGTTCTGAAGAGCTTACAACGCTAAAAGCACGGCTCTCATCTCAAAGACATTGATATGCAGATGGTACTCGTGGGGCTGCCAGGTGCCTTGGACTGTTCTGCCCCGAAAATGCCCCCCCCCCACCAGATCAGGGAGGCATCCATGGTCACCGTAGCTACTGGAGGAGGAAGAACGAATGATCTGCCCTGGTGTAATGATGGGGAAACCATCCACCAAACAAGTTGGTTTTTGCAGGACTGTGTGATCATTATGCGAGACATTGGGAGTTGCTGGAAGGACCATTGTGTAAACAGCATCTACTGAAGAATCCTCATGTGAAAACGTGCAAGGGGGACTAGTATGATAGCCGCTGCCATGAGACCCAATGTTCTTAGGACGAATCTGGCCTGAATCCTTTTGCATCCTAATAAGACCTGCACATGTCGTCGAATGGCTAACACTGTCTACTGGGAGAGTCGCTGACATGTCCTTTGTTTAAATTTGCGCCTATAAAGGCGATAGATTGACAAGGCGACAATGCAGACTTTTCAAAATTTATTGTGATGCCTAGAGTGGAGCACGTTTGGATGGTGTAGTCTCTGGCTCGCAGCAGGTGATGCCTGGTGGTTGCAGTAAGGAGCCAGTCTAAATATGGAAGCATCTGGAATCTTTGACGTCTCAAGTGAGCAGTGACTACTGCCAAACATTTGTTGAACACCCTGGGGGCTGTGGTGAGACCAAAGGGCAGAGCTCTGAACTGATAATGATTGGCTCCCAGCTGGAAGCAGAGGAATCTTCTGGAGAGTCTGTCCATTTTGATATGGTAGTACATGTCCTGAAGATCTATGGAGCACATCCAATTGTCCTGACCCAGAAAGGGTAAAATGGACTGTAGCATGACCATCCGGAACTTCGTTCTTTGAACAGACCGGTTTAGTCTGCTGAGATCCAGAATGGTTCTCCAGTCCAGTGTCTTTTTTGGTACCAAAGAACCTTGAGTAAATTCCGGATCCTTGTTGGTCTGCTGGGACTGACTGGAATGGCTCTTTTTCTTAGCAGTTTTGAAATTTCTTGAACTGCTTGATCCCTTAGATTGGGTGGAACACCTGTAAGGGATTTGTTGGAAAAGAGTGGTGTGTGAAAGAAGGGGATTTTGTAGCCTTTGGATACGATAGAAAGCATCCATTTGTCTTGTGTTATACTTTGCCAGGCTTTTGGGTACAGCGATAATCTTCCCCGACTGCCTCCGAAGGTGGACAGTGGGGGCAGCACTTCAGGGATGCTGGAAGGGCTTGTCACAGGAGGATTCTCTTTGGCCCTGATTTTGCGGACCCCCTCTGCCCCTAGGGCACCGTCTACTGTTCCCTCCTCTGCCCCTGGAGGGCAATTCTCCACATGTGCCAGGCACGGCTCCCTGGGGTTTCCGGAACCACATTTTCCCACTCTTCTGACACTTGGGATACGGTCTTGAAGGAGTGGAAAAACGGACTCCAACAGCAGAGAGAGTCTTGCCTTCCTGCTCACACCTGGTAAGGGTATACTTCACCTGTGGTCCAAACAGAGCAGAACCAAGGGGGTGTTGGTGAAAGATGCCCTGAAGGGTTCCGCAAAGTTGCATAACCGCATCCAAGCGTGTCTCCTCAAAGCCACACCTGTGCCTGCAGCCCTACTCGCTCCATCGGCTGCATAGGAGATGAGCCACATGGAGGAGTTTACTACAGAATTTAGAGTCACCAGCTGGGAGGCAACCTTAGCCTGGGCCCCCGCAGCTGATGGATCTTGAAGGGCATCTCCTAGCTCTTTAAGGAGATCCCTTTGAAGGTGGGTAAAATGGCACAAATAGTTCAGAGACCTCATGGAAAAGGTCGCTGAGGAAAACATCCGCTTCCCATATCTGTCCATCGTCCTAGATTCCTTATTAGGGGATGGACAGATGAAGTTTCAGCCAACTCCTTTTTGATGGCCACTGCTACCACCATGGCATCAACAGGAACACCCTTGGTCAGAAATTGCTGGTCTTGAGGGGCAGTAATGAATTTTGTGGGCCTGTGGGGAGTTGGTTCCATTGTGTCTGGAGCTGACCACGCCCTTTCAAGCCACCACAGACATCAGTGGATCAAAAGGCGGAGACACCCAGGAGGTGGAGGGTCGGGAACCAAATGCATCCAGGAATACAGACTCATCCTCAGAAGGGTTAAGGGTAGTCCAGTTCCCCCTCTGCCTAAAGATTTCAAGGATGTCTGAGAAGGAGATGTCCTCAGAGGGGGATCTCTGGGACCCTTCCAACTCCTCCAAATCAGTATCTGAAGTGACAGACTCGGGGGAGTCAACATGCTTCCTCTTGCATTTCCTCTTTTGAGGGGGCTCCTCAATGGACGGGGGAGGCCTCAGAAGAGGAAGATACAACCAATGGGGTGCCCTGGAGCACTTGTTCCCCACGCTTGGGGTCTGGAAGAGGGGCAGGAGCAGGCACCATGGGTGGAGGAGCCGATGAGGCTGACCATGAGGCTGACTCAGATGCCAGCACACTCCTCATGACCTCGAAGGCACCCCTTCCAGATACCGGAGAAGGCTCTGGCTCCGAAAAGACCGGGATCCTTCCTGGCATAGAGAGAGACAGCCCCAAAGCAGATGTAGGAGCCAAACTCACCTGCGCCGAAGCTCCGAGAGGGAGAACAGGGTCGGGAACAAGGGTCCGATGCCACTCACCCCCTCAGAGCCAACGAGGGAGTCCCGGCGCCCAGATCCATCAAAGGACGGCACCATAGAAGAGATCGGAGCAGATGACGGACCCGAAAGGGGAGGTATCTGTGCTGACAGACCCACGGTTCCAGCCTTAGCATGCTCCGGCTCCGAACTCAAGGGATGAGTCGAAGGAGGAACTATTGCAGAAACAGGTAGAGCCGAACCCTGATGAGGGGGGCTGGATAGCATTTTTGCCAGGGCCTGCGACTTTAAAAGCCTGCTCACGACTCTCTCCAAATCATGGTCAGATAACCTAGACGACCGAGAAGAGTGGGATCGATAACTCCGCTCCGATTGCAACAAGGGTGACCCTGTAACCGAATGTATTGACTCCAAGGATGGTGACCTGGAGCATTTTCAACTCCCTGTCGGTTCCGACGGAAGAGTTGGGGCCGACTGGGAGATGGGTACTTCGGTTCCAGTCAGAGCCAAAGTTGACTTAGAGATAGGTACTTCTGTTCCAGCCGGAAACGAAGTTGAAGCTGAAGCCATACCCGGTGATGGCTCCGAGCTGGGAGCAGACTGCTTCGATGGCCTAGAAGGTTTCACTGACTGAGCCTTGGCCGGTGATCCTTCAGGTTTAAGCAAACCCCTAAGGATAAGCTTATTCCTACGCTCCTGCAGGACTCTTGGACTAAAGGCGTGACACACCGAACAAGAGTCCTGCAGGTGTAGGGAGCCCAAGCAGTAGACACAAGAAGTGTGACCATCTGTCAGACATTTTCTGACAGCATGAGTCACACTTCTTGAATCCCGACACTTGTGTCTTTAGACATTCCTGTAAAGGAAAATCAAGTACAAAGAAAAGGTACAATGGAAAGTAGGTAAATGGAAAAAAACACACAATCCACACAAGTTACCACACCCTAACAGCACACACACTATATAATACAAGACCTACAAACTACCACAAATTCTAATGAAAAATTTTGTCTACCTTACAAAAGAAAACAAGGATAAGCCTCTAACCAAAACAGCTCACCTTAAAAAGGCAAACGGGAGTGGGGGAGGGAGGGGAAAACAATTTTTTTAAGGGGAATTAAACACAAAGTACTACAGAACCTACAACTATGCTATGACACTAAGTATATATCTAATAAAATACAAAAAGTCCTAAGGAATTATGAACAAAGTGAAAAAATACGACCTGAGCCAGTAAACGCAACCTCGTAGCAGAAGCGGCAAACGAGATCTGGGTATCTAGCGCCAGGCATCATGGGATTTAGGGGGGCCTCAAGCCAGTAAGCAGCTCTCAAGCTTTTGAAGATGGCCGAGTCGGAGCCAAGGATCGGCTCAGAACCCAACCAGCAAGAATGAAGGCGAGATAGACAACTTAACATTGAGCTTTAGCACCTTTAAGACTATTGAGATCCCTGCCAACAGGTCTGTCACCTCAATAATTGCTGTGGGACTTGGGGTTTTCTTTCCAGATTGCAGCTGCTTCTGTTCTTATCCATACTTGAATCACATTTGTTGAGGAGGTCCTAGGTGTCTTGGAAACAGGGCATTCAGGGAAGAAACTTTCATTACCTCACAATATGCTTTGTTTGGTTACAAAATTTTGATCCTTGAAAGGAGGCACTGAAAGGTCATGTTGTGTCTTCAGTTAAGCTAGTGCAATTAAGCCACACAAACTGGCGAACAGCCAATCCACTTCAGAGAAATCCTTGTGGAAATCCAGTTCATGGACCATGCAGTAGAGCACCCTCAAGATAAAGGTAAAAGTTATGCATTAGTGTTTTCCTTGCTGGTACACTTAACTCCTTACCTGAAGGGTGGACTTAAGGCTCTGATGTGTGGGAGCTCCCCCTGAAAGCAGCTGCCACAACCAAGGAATCCACCTTAAGTGACACTAAAGTAAATCATGGAAAACCGCCCACTTTCCTAGGGACCAGAGCTAGATTACACTGCAATATGGAGTACTAGTTTGATCACGAGGTACTGGTGGAGACAACCTTGAGCTTCATCCATTGAATGCAGTCAGTGGGCAGTCTTCAACCCTGGTACATCGACAAGATCTCTTACTAGAACACAAGATCTCCCCAAATTTGGGACCATTATGGAACAAAACAAGCGAATCAGCATCTTTACTAACAAGATCAGCCACTGGTGATCTGACATGGTTCTTTAATGTAACCTTCAAGGGAAAGAATCCAAAGGCAAGGAAGACCATATCTTCAGGGAATAAATTGGGAAGGAAGGCTGCAGACAATGACTGGCATTGATGAATCTTTAAGCCTTTCAGCTCAACAGCTTTTTCTGATGCAGTAAGCAATATCTGCAAAATTGGCTACATCAGCGGTACCACAGCAAGGATGGCTGCTAGTTCCAATTTATTCCCTGCAGATATGGTCTTCCTTGCCCACTGACTCTGTTATTCAATGTTGGAAGTGCTGCATATTTAAAGTTTTACATTTTAAAGGATTGTGGGTGATCCTTTTAAGTGCCATTGTTGGATTAATAGTTTTCGTTGGTTTCAGGCACTTTTTTCCATCTCATTTGGTGATTTTAATCAGTTAGCCTGGACTTTCTCTAGGACAAGGCAGGCATTGTGGACAAGAACCACATTTATGTGCACCTGCCTTACCTTGTTTAATAGATGTTCTTTCTAACTTCTTTTCCAAACTATCTTTAATATTGTGACTTTCTGTAAATGTATTTTAATGTTTTTTTTAAAAATTGTTTCAAGGTCTGGTCCGAAATACCAGCAAATCTTTCCCATTCTTTGCATTAGAAAGACAGTAGAGAAAGATCTAGTATTTCTGACCTTAAAACAATTAAAGAAAAACATTAAAATGCATTTACAGAAAATCACAATATTAAAGATAGTTTGGAAAACAAAAAGTTAAAAAGAACATCAATTAAACAAGGTAAAGTAGGCGCACATAAATGTGGTTCTTGTCCACAGTGCCCATACCTGATAGATGACACTTTAGAATCAAAGGACAAATTTATCAAACGTAAGAGTTACGCCAATTGTAATGCCAGTGGAGTGATCTATATAGGAATATGTAAAACAAATGTCAGGTATTTTATACAAGCAAAACAGAAAGAAAATTCAAGGTTAGTGTGTTTTGTGTAAGGCATTACTAGGATTCTGGTTCTTACAATCACAAACATGCTCAAACTAAGTTATGTGTAGGGACTGTTTTTAATTTTTTATTGAAGTGACACCTATTAACTTGACAGGACCACCATGGGAGACTACAACTGAATACCGGGGATTGTATTGGCAAATATTTCTGGAGGCTAACAAATTCCCAGATATAAATAAGTGTCTGGCCCCAGTACTTAAGTTTAGAGCAGCTAAACTTAAACAGTTTTACTATTTTTTTGTTTTAGAGAAATGACCTATAGATGGAGCTATTTAGATTTAGCTTCTAGTGAGTTAGGGGAAAAATTCATTCATCTTATAAGGGAAGACAATTGCTGTTTTAATTATTGAAAAGATTTTTAAATTAAATAAAAGTGGTAGGTTTTGCTATTAGTTTTAAATGATACTTTGTATACACAAGTATATGTATTCATTTTCTTTATTCTTTCTATACAAGTTTATTTGAATTTTATTGTGGAAATGGAAACATTTTATCATTTATAATTTTTTACTAGTTTAATTGAATGATTGGTTATTTATTGGTTCACTACAAAAGGAGAATTGTGAGGAATGGTACAATAAGCATCTGAAGCAGTTTTAGATCGGACAAAAACATGAACCATTGAGCGTTGGTGTGTCTCTTTTTATTTGTCGGAAGTGTTGCATAAAGTTTTGCATTTTAAAGGATTGTGGGGCATCCTAAGTGCCATTGTTGGATTAACTGCTTCAAATGCCAACAGCAAGACAGGCTCTGGCATCAGCACTGAAAGGTCGAGGTTAAGCATCAAACATGAAGCCACCATCAAGGCTGCGAGGCTCAGTTAACATGGATAACATCAAGATTTCTGGAAATTGGGAGCCCTGGCAACTAAAAAGTCAAAAACAGATAGGCTCAACAGTTGGTGTGCAAGTTGCACTTTCAGCTCAAGCACCTAACAGATCAAAGACAAACCTGTGGAAATAGAAAATTTTTGGTGTCCTAGCCTCTCTCAAAAAATATTGGCCATCCACTTGGCCCATAAAGAAAAAGTAGGGAATGCATGCCAGAAAGCAATTTCTCATTACAAAAATCAAGTGCAAGACTTCAAGTACAAATGACACTGTCTAGGTGCAGACAAATGAGTTGAAAGTTTGATTAGTCAAAGCCATTGATGGAAATACCTTCAATTTTGGATAAGTAACCTTTACAGGAGGAAGAGCTGGAGCAACTAGAACAGTTGTAGGAATGGAAATAAGCTGTTAAGATGGCTTGTGCTTCCTTTAGCTAACTAGGGTGAAGAAACAAGTGGGCTTTGACTCAGTCAAGCTTGATTAATATGGCCGCAACACTGCAGACTGGGACCAGGCAAAGATAATTGACGTTTAATACAAGGTTTCTGCATAAAAAATTGCCCCTAGTGATTCCATGTCTGAGCAACCAAGGAAAAAAAGGTCTTTAAATGGGGCAGTTTAGTACCAAGTCCATCTCCCAGACTAAAGACAATCCTGAGGAACATATGTCTGCCCAGATTTTCACCTCGTACTTCTGTCAGTTCTTCATAAAAAATTGTGTTTTTCTAGAAAAATCAATGAGGACTGAAGTCCCTAAATATTTGAGTTTCAGACGTCATATCCTTTACAAAATGCATGCTAACACAAGTCTTGTTATTCTAGCAACTTAAATTTGTAACAGCAATATTGAAAAGCTGATCCTATTTTTGAGCATTTGTCCCCCATTATTTTAAGCTTTGTCCATGTTTCTTGGACTACAAAGCTAATGGGTATGCGCTGGGGAAGTGTTTTTTTTTCCCCTCACAGGAACCCCAATAGAAGCCAGTTTCTGATGAAGGGCAGCAATACAAATTTCAAAAGGAAAACAAAAGTGGGAAGAAACAGCAAGGAAACCATTCACACAAAATATATGCGCACAAACTTATTTTTAAACAAGCCACTAAAGTGCGTCCAGGCCAAAAAAGAATCTCCTGAAAGGAAAATTAAAACACAAACTGTAAATATCGACAGGAATCATAAAAAAAATTAAAAGTAAAACACGTCAAATTCATTTTTGACCAAGAAATGCTTAAATCACAAATGCAGTTTGATGGGCATTTATACTTCATCTGAGTTAAAACTGCAGTGAAAACCTGGTGCTGCTGACCAATACAGTGCACTACAGGACAGGTTGAGAAAAACTCAGCAGCCTAGGAAAGTTTGGTTTGCAGAGAGGTTCTAAAGTCTGTGGCTTTAGTCCTAGCAGTTACCCAAAGATGGAGCTCCCCCATTTCCAATATACAAATACAATACCATACTTGTCAATATTACAGGGATTGCCACAAACAGCTGCAGAGTGCTGGTGTAGCCATCCAGCAAATGGGACAATTGGGGAGTACTTGGGGATTCTGTTAAGAGAATCCCCTTGGAGAAAAAACTAATATGCAAGTATGTTATAGTATCAGGGCCCCTTTTATGTGGGTCCATACTGAACAAAGAGCATGAAGGCTGGGAAATGATCAGTAAATCATCCAGGGTGACAGAAGCAGCTGGCAGTCAATGATGGTACTTTCAGGACTCATCCTTTAGAGCCAAGCTATCAAAAGCCAACTAATTCCTGGAATCAATGTCCAAGCAGTACTGCTTTCTGAAGGTAATGAGCTATGACCAAATGGTTGTGGCACATCGGTAATAGGTGCATTTCTGAAGCAGGTATGCTTTTGCAGAAATTGTGCGAGTGTCATACCCCTGCTGGGGAAAACTCAAATTCACTTCCTTGAAGATGTGAAAAATTATACCTACAGGTTACTACCTTCTCCATCAGTGGGCATGCTTTGTACAATTTTACTTGTATCAAAGGTCATTGTTGGCACAATTACCATTATATATGAATGCTAATTCTTTTATGCATTCAAAGTAAATGCTACACTGCCAAGTTTATAATCAGGTAACAAATACCACAATACAGCTTTCACTACACATACATGCCCATTTACATAACGGGCCCTCTAATACTGTCATAATTATGTGAAATTGAACCTGAAGTCTTGTAGCCACACAGTCATACTATTGCTCTCACTTCACTAAACCTTTTACATTCCTCCAAACATTGGACCCATTTTTACCTTAAAGAATTCTCTTCAGCTGCCGACGCCTAAAAGTAAAATAAATGACCAATTATAGTCTAGCAATTTTTTTGCTTCCAGTACTCCACTTGACAATTGAGCCCCACTACTCAGATTCTCAGGTGACCCACTCTTCACTCCAGAAGCGAGAACAGACTGCCAGAAGTGGTACTATCATATGGCTGGGGCAAATAAGGTTCTGTCCTGGCTCCAATGTTCCCATTGCATGTCTGTAAACATTCAAGGAGAAACCTGCATTGCATGATGCAATGTTCAGAATGCTGTCTCACTCACCACGTTCTCCCATTTTCACTGAGAATTCCGATTACGCACCCTGAAGCACGAATGTCCAAACCCTCAATCAAAGGTGTGAAAAGATATTGCCTTGCTGCTTCTCTCCCTCTTACCAATTCCTGTAGCTCAAGACAAACCCAGGAGACCAGTCACTGCCTTGTTCTTATCCTACACAGTGGAGTTGGCAGATTCCTAATCAGGACTAAGCTAGCTGCCACTGTGGACCATTTTAAGCCTAGCCAGTTTCTCTTCGGGAAGAATCAAACCCTGTACCTCATGTCTGTGAGGTAAACACTAACCAATACACCAAATCCCACACCCTGATGCAAAATACACAGATAATAGCATAAGCCAGGAATTGAGGGGGAAATAGTAGCAAAAACTCAGTCTTGGACATATTTCACCTAAAATACACAACCTGTCAAATTAGCAGCGAATGCATTTAAATACCTTGTAGAGAAATTCAGAAAAAATCTGCAAAAATGTTACAGAATAAAGACTGCTCATATCCACTGCTAAAAATCAATACTGTCATTCACATCTCAAACAGCAAGTTTCTAGATGCAGAACTGACCCTAGAAATCTTCTACCTTAAAAGCCTTGAGACCTGGGACTGCATGCATGTAATACTCAGCTTGTCCCAGCCTCTAAGGATACAATTCACTATAGATCAGCAAAGTGTAACCACAAAATGTTAAGTGTGCTCTATATTACTTAAGATAAGAGTACTGGGACAATGAGGTACTGGTTACTCCATTATGGCTCAGTACTACACACTTGTAATTTTTTTCTTAGGCACAGTAACAGTTGCTGTACAAAACAAACCAGTATAACTACAAGATAACAGAACCAATGACTTTATACTTCCCAGCAGCAGATGTTGATGGTACAAATTCACATCCTAAGTACAAACTGAAGATCTATGTATAAACTAGAAATATGGGAAAGGTTTCCTCCATACGTTTAAGTGAAAGATAAAAATACCATGGTACATGATCCCTCTCCATAATGGGTCCCTCACGACTTTCTGGGATCAAATTTTCCAATGGCCTCAGTATACAATGTCATTTTTCACCACGCAAGAATACAAGTTGCTGGAAATATATTTCATCTTGTAAGAACTACTAATTTGGAAACAGCTTTAGGGAGAGAATACTTTCTCACCAAAACAGCAATTGTAGGGTTAATGGATGTAATACTGTGGTGGGAGGGGGGCATTTGCCTTGAAGATGGACTACCGGGGGGGGGCAGTGAAACTCATGACATCAATAAAGCTCACAACAGGACAAGACTAGTGAATGGCTCACTAGAAGACTCCTCCCATACCCACTGCAGATAAGACAAAACTTGGCCACCCTGACAAAAATAATTAACCCTCTTTTTAAAAACAATGTATATTTTTCAGATGGGACATTGGTGTCAGCACTTGTGGATTGTGCTTGCACAGCCCTGTCTAGTACTTCACAGCAGATGTAAAAAAAAAAAAAGAAGAAACCAACCCCTGATCTGCCTCAAATCAAAACATGCACTTAATGACTTCTAACAGAGACAATTTAAAAAAAAAAAAAAAAAAAAAGCTCAGGCAGGCCCCAAATTCTACATGTAAAATGAATACCTAGCAGTGATCTTCCATCAGTGTAACAAAAATTATTCAGGTTATAAAACATGTTTCCTATAGATCTCACCAGCACTTACAGAATTTTTTTTTTTTTTTTTATAAAATCCCTTTCTCCTTGTAGTTCTGCACCCCATAATATACTCTTGCTGATGCATTAAAAATTTTACTGCGTGATGTAAAATGTGAAATGCTCTGCGCTGGCACAAACAACATGCAGTCTCAAATGATTAATTGCAGCCAGCTCTCGTTACACTATCTGTAATGGAGTAGAAGAAATCAAGGTCTGATTGGGGAATCTCTTTGCTAGCACTGTTAGTAATGGACTTGCCACCCAGTACTGAACATTCCACTAAACTGACCTATTGTTGAGCATACTTCCAAAGCTAAAACTGTCAATACCTGTTCATATGTAGCTGTGTCTTGCTTTGCTTTTACTTCTGAAGGCACAAAAGCCCGTTTTGTGTATATATGCTCCATCGCATTAGTTAGAAAAACAAAAAGCCTTAATCCGTTTGACTAGCAAGCTGCATTTCTTCTTCAAAAAGTGTTCTAGTCCAATGCATTATACGAGCATTTCTCATCTCATTTTTCTTGCACCCACCATGCTTCTTTGCTATTATAGCTGTAATTTCCTTAATAAACTCTCATCATTGCACAGTCAAAGGAATCTAATTTCATAGCCCAGCCACTGTTTGGCCACCAAAAAATTAAAGTTGTGTATTTACAGTAACGACACATTTGTGTTGACCACTTCAGTCCTCTCTCAATGGTTGGGTCCTCAGATCCATACCCAATCTGATTGGCCACTAAAGCTTCAGCTGCAGTCCTCAGGCTCCTTCCCTTACTCTGTCCCCAGTAAGGAGAAATATACCTCAGATTGAGATCCCCCCTCCCTAGGGTTACCACCTGTCCCACTTTCCAAGGGACAGTCCCTCTTTGGGCAGTTATGTCCCGACAAAAAAATGTAAAAATGGCAAATGTCCTGAGATTTTAGGACAAAATTATTTCTTATATTTTATGTAATAGTTGCATAAAACAGTTATTCTGTATCTGAAATACATAAATGTTATAAGAAACAGAATAAGCAACTAAAATGCTACAAGAATAAGCTTTTGTTTAGGCAAAAAAGTTAAGTTATGTCCTTTGTACTGGCCGTGGGTATGTGTCGGCCTGTAAAATCTGATGTCTGTACCAAAAATGTCCCACTTTGGTCATTTGAAAAGGTGGCAACCCTACCCCTCCCCCCAAAATACTGGAAGATTGTTAATTCAGATACCGAGCACAACCTACTACAAAGAAACCAGCTGCTGTTCAAAGGCTTTGAAGAACAAATCAAGTCCAAGGTAGCTCAGTATGGTCACTCCAGGAACCAGTGAATAAAGTGAAAAGGGTGAAGGAGGGAGGGAAGTTGCTGAGGAAGGATAGCAGCAGACACTACACATCTGTTATGTTAAGTACACAACTTTAATATCTGAAGCATCTTTCTTCCATTCCTCAACAGGTGGGACAAAGCCATCAGCATAAAACAGTCTCCAGCTACCAGAACACTTAGGAAAACTCCTGGAATAATATTCTAGAGCACAGCCAAACCAGAGGCGGCTTTTGATCTTTATTGTAAATCCAATTTATGGCAAGAAGTGAAAGAATGAACACTGGACCAGGTAGCAGCAGCAGAGATAAAGAGGTATGGAAAATAAGCTGCAGAAGCAGCAATAGATCTTGTAGAGTGAGCCTTCGATCTGGGTCAAGGATAAGCCCTTTTATTTGTAGGCATGGCAGATACAGAGTGCCAACAGAATGTTACCTTAGATACTACTTTACCCATTTTGGCCAAGGAAAAGGAAACAAAACTGATCAGTCAGTATAATGCAGATAAAGCTAACAATGCACATTGGGCAAGTATAGCATGTATACACCCTTAAACAAATTCAAGAACACAAGCTTGTTTACAGATTAAGGGGTAATTCAGAAGCCACCTTAGGGAGAAGGATTGGTTCTTGGAGAAACCCTGTTTGCAAAAAACGAAATAAGGGGCTTTGCTATGCAAGTTGTGAAGCTCTGAAATTCTCCTGGTAGAGGTGATGGCCAAAAATAATGTTTTATACTACAAGAATTTAAAGTCAACTCTGGCTACAGGTTCAAGGGGAGGATAAATGAAGACCTGCAGCAAAATACTAATGTCTCACTGTGGGAGTGGATCCAATAGCAGTGGGTGAAAAAAGGTGCAGAGAAACATTTTAGAGGCCTGAGGCATCAGGAGAGTGATTCTCCCCAGTGTGAAGCCTGGATATTTATTTTACATTTGTTGACTGGGTTTGTCTGGCTGAGCTAGTGGCTCATTTCAGCCGAGACCCAGGGAGAAAAGCTCCACAGTGAGATAAAATTATACAATAGATACAAAAACTTAAAAATACATTTCAGTTACATACACATAAAAAATAATTATACATTCAGGAGTACACAAAAAGTTTAAAAAATATCTTCACAATATTTGTAATTGTAGAGGAGTGATGTATTGAAACCAAAAAGTACTTTTGTGAGGCAAAACATTTTGAAAAGGAAATGCACATCTAGGATGGACTCAGTAAACCAGCATATAATAAACTTAAGATATACGATCAGAGGTATATAGAAGGGGTTTGTGGTAAACATGGTATGGAATTGGTGAGAGAGAGGAGAGACAGTAGCAGGTGACAAGGGTAGTCTAAAAAAATCAGTAGAATAGCATGTTTATAGTAAATTACCATGAAGTAATATGGAGAGAAATAGGAGAAAATACTGAAGAGGAAAGATGAAAGAAGGGAGGTTGGGATAAAGGAAAAGAATAGATAAAAGGAAGCTGTTAGCTGACAGTGCAGGTGGAAGATTAGACAAGGGAGATGGGGTGTGAAAGGAAGTAGTAGGAGGGTGTAGGTTGGACAGGCAAAGGAGTGAGGGGTGTTGAATACTCAAGAGAAAGAGGGTCATGGGGGATGAGTGCAGTGGCAAGACCAGTTTTTCTTTAGGTATTCACGAGTGGCAGTTTTGAATCGTTTAGGGTGGTTATGTGACCTAATTTCTAGGGGTAGTTTGTTCCAGGATGTGGCAGGGTTGCAATTATAGAGTATACAACCTGTTTTGGTCTTAGGTTTATAAATCTGTAAGCAGGTATTGGTTGGAGCTGTGAAGTGGTCTAGCAGGAGAGTACTTGGATATAACTGAAGTAAGGCTAGGACGGGGGGGGGGCAAATATAGGATGGAGTGAACAAGTTGTGGTTGATGAAGTTTGAGGAGGTGGGGAAATTCTAGCCTGTCTAGTTGCTTAAGAGATATGCAGTGATGAGACATAGGTTTGATTTGCAGAGAATCTGGCCACCTTATTATAGGTAGTTTCTAGTTTGGTGAGGAGTGTGGAGTTCAGATTTGTGAATAACGGACAGCTGTATAATAGAGTAGGAAAAAGAAATGCATGCGAGAAAGTTATTTTGGACCTGTTGGTTAAGAATTTCTTGTTGTGGTAAAGGTGTCAGTTTCTGATGCGTCTTTTTAATACAGTTTCTGACATGTGCATCAAATTTAAGCTGATCTATTACAACTCCTAGCAGTTTTGTGCTAGGTTCTGCATTGAGGACTCCTATTGCTAGACTGAATAGTGAAAGTAGATTAGAGATTAGAGAGGTTCTTAGGGAGAAAGAGTTAGAGCTTAGCTTTCTTTGGGTTGAGAATTTATCACTGAGCCACATTTCTGGTATTAAATGATGCTTGTGTAGTAGAGTGGAGGTTTGATGGATTGTCTACAATGGTGATGACAGTAAAGTCATCAGCGTATTGTACAAGTGATGACTGGGAGCAAGAGGTGTGTAATAAATTTGTGAAAATATTAGAGAGGAGAGGCCCAAGGATAGATCCTTGGGGACTCCCATTTCCACAGAGAGGTGGAGGGATTGAACAGAGCCATTTGACTGATTGTTGGTGGTTTGAGAGGTAGCTTGAGAACCAGGAAATAGTAGGAGAAATTAAGGTTAGTTTGGCCAGAAGAGGATGGGAGACTGTGTCAAAGGCTTTGGAGAGGTCCAGGAACAGGCAAGAGACAAGTTTGTTTTCACAAGCAAGAGATATAGTATTTATGAAGGATAATAGTGGCGTTGTGGTACTGTATGTGGGACGAAAGCAGTGGTGTGTGTGTGTGCAAGTAGGTTTTCCTGAAGTAAATAGTGCATAACCTGATTGTGAATACATTTTTCGAGAGGGGAGACTGTATGGCAATTGGTCTAAAGTTAGATATGTCTGAGGAGTTTCCTCCTTTGTGTATGGGTAATGCATAGCAATTTCTAGCAGCAAGTTGTACCTTAATAGTGGAGTAACAGGCTTTAGCATGAAATACGGATGCCAGATAATCCAAAATGGCTAGGAGAGGGGCTGAAAATGGGTAAGCTTTTAGTGGAGGCTCAAATAGAGAATCTTTTCGACTTAATCTTTTAGATTTTGCTAGTGGAGGGTCTCTGAAGATGCCAAAATGCAAGTGACTTGGGAAGAAAGCCTGGAATGTAACCATCACTTGAATTGGATAAATTATGCATTTATAGCATGACTGCTTGAATGCTGAAGTGAGGAGACCTAAAGGGTTGAAAAGGTCAGGACAGACCAGCAAACCTGGAGGATGAACTATGTGAGGCTAGAGGATGGGGAAACCACATTTGTCGAGGTCAAAAGTGAGAGATCACCATGGCCTCTCACCAATGATTTCTGGACAACTTTCAGAATCATAGCGGTAGGAGGAAAGGCTTGCAGGAGTCTGGAGGGCTAATCGTGGGTCAGTCTCCGCTTGGTGACTCTCCCTCTTGGGGGATCAGGGCAAAGTACCTACTGCATTTGGTGATGAAGGGGGAGACTGAGTAGTCACAGCAAGGTTGACCCCAATCGAATGAAGATCCAGTTCACTACCTGTGGATTGAGGGACCATTTTGAATGAGAACAGACCTACTCAACCTGTCCACTGAAACACTGGACTTCCCAAAAATGTCTGTTGCCATGAGAAAGCAGTGAAACATCACCCATTGCCACACTTATGGCATCTCAAGTAGCATGATTGGGTTCCTCCCCATTTACTGATGTACTAGATTAGTCAGCCTAAATTGAAATCACACCTGTGGGAAGTCTCTCAGATTGCCTGCAATGTTAGGACTGCTCATTTCTAAAATGTTGATGTGAAGACTGGCCTCTGTCAGGGACCATGTGCCCTGGACTGATCTTTCCCAAGAAATGCCCCCCCAACCCAAGTGGGAAGTATCCATGATCACTGTAGCCTAAGAGATGGAACAAGGGGCATCCTCGGGAGACAACCAGCGACTCCATCCACCTCTGGATGCAAAACCAGCACATCCTTGTGAGTGAAACCCGAAAGGACATTGGCTGGCATCTGTTAGACCACTGGGGTGACAGGGTCTAGTGGAGTACTCTTGTGATTAAGCAGTGGCCATGGAACCAAGGCGATGCAAGATCAGCCTGGCTGGTGGCCTCTGACATGACACAAGTCTATGCCCATTTGCGAATTGCAGAAATCCTGGCATGAGTAAGTCTGGTGATTTGAAGTTTCATGTCGAAAAGAGCTCTGACAAATTCCAAGATCTGAACAGGTTAAAGCTTGGATTTTTCTGTATTTAACAATACCACCCAGAGTCGAGTGAAGGTGGAGCAAGGAGTCCCTGGTCTGAATAAGGAGATTACTCGAGGAGTGGTGATGGACTTGTCAAAACACCAAGAACTCCTGCAGTCTGAGATGAGCTGCAACCACAGTCAAGCACATGAACACCTGGGGGCTGTGGGTGCGACCAAATGGCAGGGCTCTGAATTGGAAATGATTGGCCCCCTTAACAATGGAGGGCTGTGGCGAGACTAAATGGCAGGGCTCTGAATCGGTACTGACAGTTTCCCAGCTGGAAACAATCCTGCTGGAGTCTGGCCATCTTTTTATGGTAGTACATGTCGTGGAGATTGATCCAGCAGTCATCCTTCCTTAGCAATGGAAGCAATGACTGAACAGTGACCATATGGAAAAGTCTGAATCACAAACTTGTTTAAAATGACTTGGGTCCAAGATTGGCCCCTAGGTTCATGTTCTTTGGGGCTAAAGAATTTTGAGTAAATGTTCGATCCCCTCTGCTGTGGTGTGAATTTCTTGGATGACTCAATTTCTTAGGAGCTTTCTCTGAAAGCATAAGTTTCCCTTTGTGAAAGGAGATAATCAAGGAGAATCAAGAATGAACCCTGGAGACGTGTGGAACCACTGTTTCGTCCTGCCCTTTTGGTTTCTTGAAAATGTCCTGGGGGCTACAAAACCAGATTCCTAAAGCAGATAGGGTCTTGCCATCTTGCTCACTTCATGGATAGAGTTAACTATCTTTGGACCAAAGACTGCTTATTCAGAGGGTACATTGATGGGCATCCTAAAATGCTCCACAAAGTCGTACAGGCACAGCCAACCATATCTCCTAATGGTTATGCTAGTACCTGCAGCTCTAGAAGCACCTCCCATGGCATTGGAAATAAGATGCATAAAAATAAGAAACACAGCCAAAAGGTACCAAAATAAAACCAATAAGCAAATCCAAGGTACCAATAGACCAGAAGCCTTTTTAAAACAAATTTAATATGTACACAAAACACAAAGTAAACAAACGCAAACCATTAAAATACAGCGTTTTCATTTGAAACACCATCAGATGTGGGTCTAAGGTAGGTTGACAGACTAAATATCTTCCTAATGAACAGACTGACCAATAAAAACATTCAATAAAATGACTCCTAGTACTCAAAAATATTAATGAATAGATTAAAAACAATACAATAGGCACTTCAGAAATATGTAAAAGCCTGTATAAAACAATGACAAAAATTGTTGGTTCATAATTGATAATTTCAGTGAGGACCATTCTGAACAGAATTACAACATTAAGTAAAAGAAAGAAAAATTAAAACTCCTACCACAAACACTAACGAGAGATGCACTTATACAGCCAATCTAGAGGCAAAGCACATTCCAAGACTGGAACATACAGTCAAGAGGAAACGATAACTCGCAACACCCCACTCACTACACATAAACCAACTAAACCAACTAAACCAACACCTCCAAAACCCACACAAAAACACCAAGACATATACAGAGGCTCTGATTAAAAATCTAAACCTGCCTAGGCAACAGAGACCTCCAAAACAGACACAAGCAACCTCCTCCCACCAACACACCCCAAACACATAGCCCACAAACTCAGTGTGCCACACCACAGCCCGATAAGGCAAAACATACCCAACACACTAGTGATAGGTGACTAGTCAGGCACACCGATGTCCCACTCGCCAGGCTGGATAAAGAGAAGGTTACTGTCAGCTGCTTGTCTGGTGCCAGAATCCGCCACAACGCATGTACTCAGGTCACTACAAGGCAAGTACAAATATGAATCTGTCATAGTCCATGTTGGTGTAAATGACCGGAGACGTACCTCCCTGGACTACATGAAGAGCTCTCCAATCTTGTAGCCCAGGCAGGTATATGACCCTAGCCCAGAGTAGCATCCTGTCTTCACCAAAAATGATACCACAATACAAGGATAACACGATATTGGCTAAGCTTCTGGTGTTATTCAAAGGGGATCCAGTATCTGTCTGCCTGGGATGACATGCTTGACAGGCTACGATGCTTTGCCAGAGATGGCCTACACCTGGCACCCCCCCTGGGATTCAGTATATTGGCCAAGGCTCTTGCCGCCCAAATAGTGCTTTTTAGGCAAGGCTCAAAAAACAAACCAGCCACCATAAGAACTACAGGTAACAAAAAACTTGAGGGCAATGTCACTCAATGCTAGGAGTCTAAACCTCAAAACGCACTCACTCGAGGCACTCCTCAAAATGGAGAACATAGATATCTGTGCAGTGACTGGTTCAAGGCTCCCGAGAGCACCCCAGCACTACCAGGCTATAATTCATAGCACAAGTTTCGGCCAGAAAACCCAGGCGGAGGCTTGTCCATATTCATCAAGGACATTCACACCTCCAGGCTAGTTGCAAAACACGATGCCTCTGAAATCATCCAAGTGCAACTAACCCAGAGCAAAAATGCATTCCAAATTGTAGCTTGTTACATATCCCCCACCATGACCCAGGATGCTCATTCCTCGTTCCCGGGGACACTGGAAAAAAAATGACAGTCTAACCAAATACCATAATAATGGGTGATTTCAACTACCCTAACAAACTGGGAAAACTACTCTTGTACTAACCCCCTTTCTCATTGATTCCTGGAATTGATAAACTAATGCCCTGGATCAACTTGTCAACACCCCCACCAGGGGCAACAAGATTCTGGACCTGGTCATTACAAACATGGGTGACTGGTGCTCAATGCCAGAGAAAAGTACAGTTTTGTACCTACCATAAATGTAGATGTTCGAAGAACCACATTGCTGCAGTCCTTACACTTGGTTAGTCCGCTGTCCTCGGTCGGCCCGAATATCAAAGTATAAGGCTGACGTCGGTCAAGGCGCATTTGACTGACATCAGGACGTCAGGGTACAAATGCGCATGACCGACGTCATATCCTCAGTCTTTTCTTGCCCCAGATGTCAGAAGACCCTAAAAATAAAGGTCAAAAACCAAAAGACAGCAAACCAACAACCAACCATCCTAGCACTAAAAATATGCACAATATATACAATAGACAATATACACCCAAATGACCACCCAACCCACACAACCGCCTCTAACAACAGAGGGGAAGGAGGGTAAATTGGACTGCAGCAATGTGGCTCTTCGAACATCTACATTTATGGTAGGTACAAAACTGTACTATGTTCTTCATCTCACATTGCTGCAGTCCTTACACTTGGGTAGAATCCCAAAGCAGAGGAAAGGGAGGATGGCCCAATTATAAGGAAGCAGGAGCTGCCAAAATGCCCTGCAAAACAGCAGTGGCAAAACCAGCCCTGGATTTAGAGTAAAGTGGTAGGTGATAATGCCTGGAAAAAGTATGCACTGAACTCCAAGTAGCTGCCTCCAAAATATCCTTAGTTGCCACCCTCTCAAAAAGCTGTTGAAGTGGCAGTAGCCCTAGTGGAATGAGGCCTAATCCCAGCTGGAACTTCCTTGCCATGATGGGAATAACAGAAAGCAATGCAAAACCCAATTCACTTAGAAATAGTTTGTTTTGACACAGGCTTGCCCTGAGAACTCAAAGCAAAAGAAACAAATAACTGCTGAGACTGCCTGAACCCTTTAGTTCTGTCCAAATAATAACGCAACTGCCTGTGTACATCTAAAGTGTGCAAAATCTTTTCCCCTTTATTTTGGGGATTTGCATAAATGGTAGGCAAATGAATAGTTTGGTTTAAAGCCACACTAGAAACCACTTTAGGCATAAAAGAAGGATTTGTACGTAAAGATACCCTATCCTTATGGAAAATCAAGAAAGGCTCAACTGCCATAAGGGCCTGCAACTCAGAAACCCTTCTTGCAGAGGTAATAGCCAACAAAAAAGCAGTCTTCCATGATAAAAAAGTACAGTTTTGTACCTACCATAAATGTAGATGTTCGAGGATCCACATTGCTGCAGTCCTAACTATTGGGTAGTCCGCTGTCCAGTCGGCCCGAATACCAAAGAGGCGCATTAGACTGACGCCAGTACGTCAGGGTACTAATGCGCATGACCGACGCCATATCCTCAGTCTTTTCTTGCCCCAGATGTCAGAAGACCCTAAAAAGACAAGGCCAAAACCAAAAACACCAAACATACCTGCACCAAAAATATATACAATATATACAAAGGTACCAGAATATAATCTCACCTATAGAACCACCCCTAAACACAGAGGGGCAGGAGGGAGGGACTGCAGCAATGTGGATCCTCGAACATCTACATTTATGGTAGGTACAAAACTGTACTATGTTCTTCATTCCACATTGCTGCAGTCCTAACTATTGGGTAGAATCCCAAAGCAGAGGTAAGGGAGGCTGGCAAATCATAAGGAAGCAGGAGCTGATAACATGCCTTGCAAAATAGCTGTGGCAAAACCAGCCCTAGACTTAGAGTAGAGAGGAAGGTGGTAATGCTTAGAGAAAGTATGCACTGAACTCCAAGTAGCTGCCTCCAAAATATCCTTAGTTGCCACCCCTTAGAAATGCTGTTGAAGTGGCAGTAGCCCTAGTGGAATGAGGCCTAATCCCAGCTGGAATCTCCTTGCCATGATGGGAATAACAAAATGCAATGCAAAAGCCAATCCACCTAGAAATAGTTTGTTTTGACACAGGCTTGCCCTGCTCAAGCAAAAGAAACAAACAACTGCTGAGACTGCCTAAAATCCTTAGTCCTGCTTAAATAATAACAATTGCCTGTGTACATCTAAAGTGTGCAAAATCTTTTCCCTTTATTTTGGGGATCTGCATAAAAGTAGGCAAATGAATAGTTTGGTTTAAAGCCACACTAGAAACCACCTTAGGCATAAAGGAAGGATTAGTACGTAATGATACCCTATCCTTATGAAAAATCAAAAAGGCTCAACCGCCATAAGGGCCTGCAACTCAGAAACCCTTCTAGCAGAAGTAATGGCCAACAAAAGCAGTCTTCCATGACAAGTATTTCAGTTCAGCAGTAGCAGGCTCAAAAGGTTGTAGAGTAAGTTTCTCCAACACAAAATTGAGGTCCCAAGCAGGAGTAGGAGCTCTACGGGGGTCTTATATTCTTTGCCCTCTAAGAAATTGCTTGAACAAAGGATGTGAAAACAATGGTGGGTCACAATCATAGTGAGCTGAAATTGCTGCAGCATGAATCTTAATAGAAGAGAAAGACAAACCTTTGTCCAATAACTCAGTAAGATATTGAAGAGCCACACTCAAATTAGGCTCAGAAATCTCCAAATTTTTTGCTGCAGTCCAAAACAAAAATCTCTTCCATTTTTCTGTACACTTTCCTTGTACTAGGTCTTCTGGCTTCCATAATCACATTTAAAACTTGTTGAGGAAGCTGAGACCTGCTGTCCTTCAAAACAGAATATGCCAGGCTGTCAGATGAAGAGAGTGAAGCTTGACATTGAGCAGACGACCGTCCCTCTGAGACAATAGGTGTGGAATCAAGGGTAAAGGCCATGGAGGCTTCCTTACCAGACTCCTCAGTAATGGATACCAGTGCTGCCGAGGCCAATCTGGAGCTATTAAAATCATCCTTGGCTTGTCTTGTCTGACCTTTAGAAGCACCTTTGGAAGAAGAGGCAGAGGTGGAAAAGCATACACATGAAGATTTTTCCAACTGAAAGATAGAGCATCCACTTTCCAAGCTGTGTGATGAAATCCCTTCATGCAAAACTTTGGCAGCTGGTGGTTTAGTGGAGAAGCGAACATATCTATGTCTGGAGTTCCCCATGACACTGTCAATTTTTGAAATACATGAAGATCCAGTTTCCACTCGTGGGATCCATGATTTGTCTGCTTAACACATCTGATAAGGAGTTCTGTGCTCCGCAGAAACCTTGCCTGAAGAGTTAGTTGCAAGCTGAGCGCAGTCTCCCATAAAATCATTGCTTGCCTGCACAATGGGTAAGAATGTGTTCCCCCTTGTTTGTTGATGTACCACATGACAGTTGTGTTGTCTGTCAGAATCAACACCTGCCCTGGAAGAAGTAACTCCTTGAAAGTCATTAACGCAAACTGGACTGCTAACATCTCTTTCATGTTGATATGTAGATGCTGTAGTCTGGCAGGCCACTTGTCTTGTATCCACTTTCCATTGAGATGAGCTCCCCAAGCAATGTCTGAGGCATCTGTCGTTAGAATCTGACACGCCTCTGGCCGGGTCACAGAGAGTCCCTTGTTTAGGTGACATTCCTGAGCCCACCACAAAAATTCCTTTTGAATGCAAGGTATTATTTGAATGACAGTGTCCAAATCCTGGCAGTGCTGTGTCCATAGATTTTTGAGATACCATTGTAGCTCCCTCATATGCAGTTTGGCATTGGGAAGCACCAGAATACAAGATGCCATGAACCCTAAGGCTTGAAGGACTGTCCTTGCAGTCAGCCCGGACTGAAGAGATAGTTGTTGGAAGTAACTGGAAAGATTCTTTTGTTTGTCCGGGGTTAAAAAGGCCATCTGGGCTGCTGTATTCAGTCTCACACCCAGAAAGCACATGTCTTGAGAGGGTACTAGACTGGACTTTATTTCGTTCACAGAATACCCTAGGCATCTTAGCACTGCTATGACATATTCCAAATGCTGTAGAAGGTCTTCCTTTTCTTGAGCCAGAATCAGGCAGTCGTCCAAGTAAGGATAGATTTGAATTCCTTTTAGCCTGAAGTAAGCTATCACTGGAGCCAGAACCTTGAATACTCTGGGCGCATAGATAAGCCAAAGGGCAATGCAGAGAACTGATAATGCGAATTTCCAGCTCGAAAACGCAGATACTTCCTGCAACTTAGTCTTATTGGCACATGAAGGTAAGCTTCCTTTAGATCTAAAGTTACCATCCAGTGATCTTTGCCCAGCAGAGGTAAAAGCTGTTGTAACGTCAACATTTTGAACTTGGGAATGTCCAGATAAGTGTTGAGGATAGATAAATCCAAAATTGGTCTCCACGTGTTCCCTTTTGGTACTAGGAACAGGCGAGAATAAAATCCTAGGCCCCTTTCTGGCACAGGAACTGACTGAATAGCCCCTATTTGGAGCAACAGAGAAATTTGCTTGTGAGCCTCTGTTCTTTGTAGAGGAGGAATGTCTGGCATGCCTTTGAAAGGAGGCAAGGTATGGAAATAAAACCTGTAACCGTGGTGAATGATATCCAGAACCCATCTGTCTTGGGTAATTAAATTCCAATTTTCTTTGAAAAGAGACAGCCTTCCTCCCAAAGGTGCTGCCAGGCGAGAATGTACTGGCAGCTGAAAAGGCAGGTCATTGGGTCTGCTTACGAAAGGACTGACCCCTGCCCTCACCAGAAGTCTGAGCAGGTGAACTCCCTGTCCTGGGCCTAAAAGAACCTTGAGCTCTGCCTCTACCACGTCTAGACCTACCCCTAGACTGGGAATCATAAGCAGGATAAGTCCACCCCTTAAGTAGGCCAATTTCTACTAAACTTCGGAGGCTGCACCTGCAAAAAATCCTTAACAGTTTGCATAGACTTAGCCTTGTCCTCCATTTTCTTTAAAACTGCTTCCACAGGCGAACCAAACAACACATCAGACTGTAAAGAAGCATCCAAAATCCTTGTCTTAACATGCTCAGCTAAGTTCTGATCCCTCAACCAGGCGTGCCTACGAAGAACAGAACCAGTGGCAGCCACCCTCGAGGAGGCCTGCACAGCATCAAAACCACACTGCAAGGAATGCTTACCCACCTGTTCAGAAACATGAACTAAATCCTGCAATTCTTTACAGTCAATACCTACAGCCAGAGCATCCACCTTAGACTTCAATTGTGAAAGGAGATAATTCTGATATTTTAACATATGAAACTGACAATTCAACGCCCTCATGGCTAAAGTGGAAGAAGTAGACACTTTCTTTCCCCATCTATCCAAAGCCCTTGCCTCTTTATCAGGAGGAACAGGACTTTTAACCACAGAAGCCTTCACACCTTTAGGCCCCTGAGAGACAGTTTCTGGGTCTGCCCTAGGACTCTTAAAAAGATACTTATGGGCTTCAGGCACCCTATAGTACCTATCCGGTTTAACTGGGGCAGGAGGCAAAGAGTCAGGATTCAGGGAAGCCTCTGCAAAAACATATTCTACCACATTCAGAACAGGAGGTATAGCTAAAGGCCTATGCTGGGGTAAAAACAAGAATTCTCTAAGCCTCTTCCTGGAATCAGAGAAATCTTGACCTTCCCATTTGAAATGCTCCCTCATGGAATGCAGAGTCTCTGAAAATGAAAAATCCTCAGGAGGCGAAGCTGAAGGAGTAGAATCATCCACATCAGAATCAGAATAAGGAGGATACTCCTGCAAGTCTTCAGTCGAAGACTCAGAAGCCTCCGAACATTGCTCAAAACTCTCAAACTCAGGTTCCACCCTAGGCCTCTTATCAGGAGGGGGCATAGAACCTCTAATCATTGTAATCAAATCCTCTGCCATTTTTAGCATATGCTTCTTAGGCAAAGACCCTGAAACACTCGGAGAAACCCCCACTGAAGCTAAAGCAGGCCTGCCTCTTAAAGAAGCCTTAGAAACGGAGGGCCCTAACCACCTTAGGAAGAGAGGGAAGAACAGCCACCTGAGAAGCCCCTTCAGGCTGGCCTACTCCCTGAGAGGATACATCCTGTAACAGTAAAGATTCTCCCTGAGACTCCAAAGAAACTCCTGGCAGAACCTCCGGCTCCACTGAGCCTTCTAAAGAACCGACGTCCGGGACTGTCGGTTCTTCCACTCTAGGCTTCCCTACTTTGTCCTTGCGCTTTTTGGCTGAAGCGGGCGTCGGAGCATCCGACGGCATTTTATAATTGCAACGCTTCCCAAACACTAACCTGGCACAGTCTAACCTTCTCTTAATAGTGCGTTTGTTAAACCTAGCACAAGAGCGGCATCCAACAACGTCGTGCTCAGGCCATAAACAAGGTATACACAAAGTATGGTAATCCCTATGAGGTATCTGTTTCCCACAAGAAATACAGTTATTCACTTTTTCCTGACATCCGGTTAAATACTGAGGCAAGAAAACCAAAATATTCCCAACGGGTACTTAGCCAACTTTGATTCGGTCTGAAACTCTGACTTCAGAAACTTTCAGAACGCCAACCTGCACTCGCAAAAACTGCTTCTGCATCGGACCATGCGGCAAAAAAGACTGGGGATATGACGTCGGTCATGCGCATTAGTACCCTGACGTACTGACGTCAGTCTAATGCGCCGTGACCGACGTCAGCCATATACTTTGGTATTCGGGCCGACTGGACAGCGGACTACCCAATAGTTAGGACTGCAGCAATGTGGAATGAAGAACATCTTTAATTCAGCAGTAGCTGCAGGCTCAAAAGGTTGTAGAGTGAGTTTCTCCAACACAAAATTGAGATCCCAAGCAGGAGTAGGAGCTCTTCGTGGGGGTCTTATATTCTTTGCCCCTCTAAGAAATTGCTTGAACAAAGGATGAGAAAACAATGGTGGGTCACAATCATAGTGAGCCGAAATTGCTGCAGCATGATCCTTAATAGAAGAGAAGGACAAACCTTTGTCCAGTAACTCAGTAAGATATTGAAGAGCCACACTTAAATTAGGCCCAGAAACATCAAAATCCTTTGCTGCACTCCAAAACAAAAATCTCTTCCATTTGTCTGCGTACACTTTCCTTGTACTAGGCCTTCTAGCTTCCAAAATAACATTCAAAACTTGTTGTGGAAGTGGAGGCCCACTATGGTTCAAAACAGAATATGCCAGGCTGTTAGGTGCAGAGAGTGAAGCTTGACATTGAGCAAATGACTGTCCTCCTGAGACAACAGGTGTGGGATCGAAGGCAAAGGCCATGGAGGCTTCCGTACCAGGCTCCTCAGTAATGGGTACCAATGCTGTCGAGGCCAATCTGGAGCTATCAAAATCATCCTTGGCTTGTCTTGTCTGGCCTTTAGTAGTACCTTTGGGAGGAGAGGCAGAGGCGGAAAGGCATACACATGAAGATTGCTCCAATTGAAAGAAAGAGCATCCACTTTCCAAGCTGTGGGATGAAACCTTTGTGTGCAAAACTTTGGCAGCTGGTGGTTTAGTGGGGAAGCGAACAGATCTATGTCTGGAGTTCCCCATGACACTGTCAATTTCTGAAATACATGAGGATCCAATTTCCACTCGTGGGGATCCATAATTTGTCTGCTCAACACATCTGCTAAGGAGTTCTGTGCTCCCGGCAGAAACCTTGCCTGAAGATTTAGCTGTAAACTGAGAGCAGTCTCCCACAAAATCATTGCTTGCCTGCATAGAGGATAAGAATGTGTTCCGCCTTGCTTGTTGATGTACCACATGACAGTTGTGTTGTCTGTTAGAATCAACACCTGCCCTGGAAGAAGTAAATCCTTGAAAGCTATTAATGCAAACTGGACTGCTAACATCTCTTTCAAGTTGATATGTAGATGTTGTAGTCTGGCAGGCCACTTGTCTTGTATCCACTTTCCATTCAGATGAGCTCCCAAGCTTTGTCTGAGGCATCTGTCGTTAGAATCTGACTCTCCTCTGGCCGGGTCACAGAGAGTCCCTTGTTTAGGTGACATTCCTGAGCCCACCACAAAAATTCCTTTTGAATGCAAGGTATTATTTGAATGACAGTGTCCAAATCCTGGCAGTGCTGTGTCCATACATTTTGAGATACCATTGTAGCTTCCTCATATGCAGTTTGGCATTGGGAAGCACCAGAATACAAGATGCCATGAACCCTAAGGCTTGAAGGACTGTCCTTGCAGTCAGCCCGGACTGATGAGACAACTGATGAAAGTAAAGGGAAAGATTCTTTTGTTTGTCCGGGGTCAAAAGGGCCATCTGGGATGCTGTATTCAGTCTCACACCCAGAAAGCACATGTCTTGAGAGGGTACTAGACTGGACTTTATTTCGTTCACAGAATACCCCAGGCATCTTAGCACTGCTATCACATAATCCAAATGATGAAGGAGCTCGTCCCTTTCTTGAGCCAGAATCAGGCAATCGTCCAAATAGGGATAAATCTGTATTCCTTTTAACCTGAGGAAAGCTATCACTGGAGCCAGAACCTTCGTGAACACTCTGGGCGCAGTAGATAAGCCAAAGGGCAATGCAGAGAACTGATAATGAGAAGCCCCAGCTCGAAAACGCAGATACTTCCTGCAACTCAGTCTGATAGGAACATGAAGATAAGCCTCCTTGAGATCTAAAGTTACCATCCAATGATCTTTGCCCAGCAGAGGTAAAAGCTGCTGCAACGTCAACATTTTGAACTTGGGAATGTCCAGATAAGTGTTGAGGATAGATAAGTCCAAAATTGGTCTCCACGTGTTCCCTTTCTTTGGTACTAGGAACAGGCGAGAATAAAATCCTAGGCCTACTTCTGGCATAGGGACCGGCTGAATGGCCCCTATTTGGAGTAACAGAGAAATTTGCTTGTGAGCCTCTATTCTTTGTGGAGGAGGAACGTCTGGCATGCCTTTGAAAGGAGGCAAGGTATGGAAATAAAACCTGTAACCGTGGTGTATGATATCCAATACCCATCTGTCTTGGGTAATTAAACTCCAATTTTCTTTGAAAAGTGCCAACCTTCCTCCCAAAGGTGCTGCCAGACGAGAAGGCTCTGGCAGCTGAAAAGGTAGGTCATTGGGTCTGTTTACGAAAGGACTGACCCCTGCCCTCACCTGAAGACTGTGCAGGAGAACTCCCTGTTCTAGGCCTGAAAGAGCCCTGAGCTCTGCCCCTACCACGTCTAGATCTACCCCTAGACTGGGAATCATAAGAAGAATACATCCACCCCTTAGTAGGCCAATTTCTACTAAACTTTGGAGGCTGAACCTGCAAAAAATCTTTAACAGTCTGCATAGACTTAGCCTTGTCTTCCATTTTCTTTAAGACTGCCTCAACAGGAGAACCAAACAACACATCAGATTGTAAAGGAGCATCTAAAATCCTAGACTTAACATGGTCAGATAAATTCTGATCCCTCAGCCAGGCGTGCCTGCGAAGAACTGACCCAGTAGCAGCCACCCTAGACGAGGCCTGTACAGCATCAAAACCACATTGCAAAGAATGCTTACCCACCTGTTCAGAAACATGCACTAAATCTTGCAACTCTTTACAATCAATACCTTCCGCCAGAGCATCAACCTTAGCCTTCAATTGTGAAAGGAGATAGTTTTGGTATTTTAACATGTGAAACTGGCAATTCAAAGCCCTCATAGCCAGAGTGGAAGAAGTATAAACTTTCTTTCCCCATCTATCCAAAGCCTTGGCCTCTTTGTCTGAAGGAACCGGATTCTTGACAACAGAAGCCTCAACACCTTTAGGCCCCTGACTAACAGTTTCTGAGTCTGCCCTAGGACTCTTAAAAAGATACTTATGAGCTTCAGGCACCCTGTAATATCTATCTGGTTTAACAGGAGCAGGAGGCAAAGAATCAGGATTAAGAGAAGCCTCTGCAAAAACATCTTCCACCACATCTAAAACAGGAGGTATAGCCAAAGGCCTATGCTGGGGTAAAAACAAAAATTCTCTAAGCCTTTTCCTGGAATCAGAGAAGTCCTGACCTTCCCACTTAAAATGCTCCCTCATAGAATGAAGAGTTTCTGAAAAGAAAAATCCTCAGGAGGAGAAGCAGAAGGAGTAGAATCATCCACATCAGAGTCAGAATAAGGAGAATACTCCTGCAAGTCTTCAGCCGAAGACTCTGAAACATCCAAGCCTGCTCAAAACTCCCTGGCTCAGGCTCCACCCTAGGTCTCTTATCAGGAGGGGGCAGAACCCCTAATCAAAGAAATCAAATCTTCTGCCATTTTAAGCATATGCTTCTTGGGCACAGTTCCAGAAGAACCAGGGGTGACACCAACTGAAGCTGAACCTGGCCTGCCTCTGGGAGAAGCCTTGGAAACAGAAGGAGAGGGCCTAGCCACCCTAGGAAGGGAGGGGAGTATAGTAACCTGAGAAGCCCCTTCAGCCTGACCTGCCTCCTGAGAGGCCACATCTTGCAATAACAAAGTCTCTCCTGGGAACCCAAAGAAACCTCCGGTGGAGCCACCGGCTCCACCGACACCTCTAAAGAACCGGCGTCCGGTACAGACGGTTCTTCTAGCCTAGGCTTAACAGCTTTGTCCTTGCGCTTCTTCGAAGCGGGCGTCGGAGCATCCGACGGCATTTTATAATTGCACCGCTTCCCAAAGACTAACCTGGCACAATCCAACCTTCTCTTAATAGTGCGTTTATTGAATCTAGCACAAGAGCGATGCCCAACAACGTCGTGCTCAGGCCCTAAACAAGGAATACACAAAGTATGATAATCTCTATGCGGTATCTGTTTCCCACAAGAAATGCAATTATTGACTTTTTCTGACATCCGGTAAATCACTGAGGCAAGAAAAAACTAAAATATTCCCCAACGGGGTACTTAGCCAACTTTGAACTCGGTCTGAAACTTCGAAATCGAAAAATCTCAGAACGCCAACCGGCACTTGCAATGCTGCTTCTGCATCAGACCATGCGGCAAAAAAGACTGAGGATATGACGTCGGTCATGCGCATTTGTACCCTGACGTCCTGATGTCAGTCAAATGCGCCTTGACCGACGTCAGCCTTATACTTTGATATTCGGGCCGACCGAGGACAGCGGACTACCCAAGTGTAAGGACTGCAGCAATGTGAGATGAAGAACATCTCCTCGCTTGTTAGATCAGACCATAAACTAATCACTCCAGATATCCACATCTTGACCCCACCCCCTCACAAGGATACCATCGCAAAAAGTTTTTCCAAAGCAACCTTCACGCTACTCAAAACTGAGGTGACTAACTTTGCAATGCCCCTGCAAATGGATAACACAGTAAAGTAAATACAGTCACGATGCTGAATCCTGCACAAATGCACTCTACAAACACCTGCATGAGTGCATGGATCTGCTATCTCCAATCATACCAAGACATTATCCTCCAAAAAGAGGAAGCCAATTTGGTGATCCCCTGCCATTAAACTCTACAACAGAAGGTAGAAACTGTTGCAAAAAAGTAAAAACCCAGGTATGGACGTACTCACTGACGGGCCTCGGTAAGAAACTAAGATCTCTCAAAATCCTCCAAAGCTAATTTTGAAAGCAAATCTGCCACGGATTCCAAAGACAACCACAAAGCATTCTTTAGCTATGTCAAGAATCTCCATGGCAACATCCAGATCTGCACAGAGCTACAACAGCATGGCACAAAATATACAGAGCCAACAGACAGTACCAACATATTGGCAGATAGTTCAGTGCAAACTTTACTCCCCCCCAAAGGGCCTATAACTATACCAGATGGTTGTACAGCCTCGGCAATCACAAACAGGTAAAAATGGTGCACTCAAGCCAAAAACACAACATCCATGGGACTGGACAACATCCCAGGCTGCGTCTTACACGAACTCCAAAATGAACTAGCCCCCCACCTAAAATCCATGTTCAATAACAGCCTTGCCACAGGCTATGTGCCCACAGAATGGCGGACAGCAACAGTTATCCCACTCCACAAAGGAGGAACCACCACAGACCCCAGGAACTATAGACCTATTAAGCCTGACAAGCCTGGTCTGCAAGGCCATGGAGTGCATCATGGAACTCAAAGACATTGGCAAACTCCAAACTGTGGATGCTACCTAATTTGGATTTGTAAAAGGTAGGTCATGTCTCTTAAACCTGGTAGACATCTTTGAAACAGTTACTAAGGCCACAGATGAGGGCAAGGTGGTCCACACAGCCTACCTGGACCTCGCCAAAGTTTATGACACTATCCCTCATTCAGGAATCGTAGATAAACTCATCAACCTTAACATAAACCCTTACGTAAGAGTTGCAGACTCCAGATCAGACTCCAAACCAGTGACAAGTGGAGCACCCCAGGGTTCAGTCTTGGGACCCCTCCTGTTTGGTATATACTTCTCTTAAGTGCAAGCGAACACCAAGGGTCTATGGCTAACCAAGTTCACAGATGACTGCAAACTGGGTGTCATTATCAATTCCCCTGCCGACGCAGACATCCTGCAAAAGTGTCTCATCGGGACTGACACCTGGTGTCAAAATCATGGCCTTAAACTAAATGCCAAGAAGTGCATTGTTATCCCCTTTGGCAAAAACACGGTACCCATGAATTACCAAGTAGGGGGAAGTTTACCTAACACAAAGTGTGATGAGACCATGGGAACTAAGTGGATAGTAACCTCTCCTTAGGTAACCACATTGCCACAGTTGCTAGAAAAATCTTTCTACGTGGCCCACTTAATCAAAAAAGGATTTGCATCTAGAAATAAGTAAGTCATCGTTCCCCTCTACTCATCACTTATCAGACCCCTCAATGAATACAATGCCACATTTAGGATGTACCTCACAAGACACCTATAACTTGAGGCCCCAAAAGTACCTCACACCAAGAGGATTGCTGGCCTCAATTGCCCTATGCCGACCGGTCATGTAACTCCAACTCTACTCGGTCGCATCCCACTTACTTAGAGGACACCTCTGTCTGACATTCAAAGCTATGTCAAACCCGGAATTGTTGGACATACTCCACTTGAAGAAATCCCAATCTCCCCAAGCTACACGTTCTAGGGACCTAAACCTCACCACAACAATAAATAGGACATTGAGAAGCAGTCAACATAAACAGAAAAAAAAACAATTGAACCCGAGCAAAGGCAAAATCACAGTCCAAAAAGATACGTTTAATCCACAAAAATCCACTTTACCGCTTTTCGTCAGTGCATTACGCTGACCTCTTCAGAAATTGTTAAAATCAATTAAACAGCTGGTCTTTCTATAAACCAACAATTAAAACCTCCTAAACACGTGGCTAAAAAAAGCCAATCCATTACTGATGTTAAAGTGTTTAAAGAAACAAGACTGAAAATTCTCGAGACAAGAAAAGATTCAAGTAATTACATTGTAGTAGAAATTAAATTACCCCAATCATGTTGAAACTTCGCTACACATATTAAGTTTAAAACTAAATACAAAATAGCCCAGTACAAAATTACTTGAATCACCATAGTTAGACAAACACGTATCATATAAAAAGGAAAAAAATTCACCTCTTAAGGCTATTCAGTGTAAGTACACTAGAAATAGAACAAGTGTCATTGAGACCAGGGTGAGTGTAGGCATTAAGCCTTACTTGCCACACTAGTTCCAATTCTATACCATAAACCAATAACTTCAATTTTTTGGCTATAGATCAAGTTAACACTGATTGCAGTGGAGGACCGAGACTACTTAAACTTGAAGAATTGGAACTAGTGTGGCAAGTAAGGCTTAATGCCTACAGTCACCCTGGTCTCAATGACACTTGTTCTATTTCTAGTGTACTTAAACTGAATAGCCTTAAGAGGTGAATTCTTTTCCTTTTTATATGGTATGTGTTTGGCTAACTATGGTGATTCAAGTAATTTTGTACTGTTTTGGGCTATTTTGTATTTAGTTTTAAACTTATGTCTCATTAATATGTGTAGTGAAGTTTCAACATGTTTGGGGTAATTTAATTTCTACTACACTAATTACTTGAATGTTTGTTCTTTTCTTGTCAAGAGAATTTTCAGTCTTGTTTCTTTAAACACTAACATCAGTAATGGATTGGCTTTTTTTTTTTAGCCACGTGTTTAGGAGGTTTTAATTGTTAGTTTATATAAAGACCAGCTGTTTAATTGATTTTAACAATTTCTGAAGAAGTCGGTGTAATGCGCTGACTGCGCTATGGATTTTGTGGTCGATCTTTGGACTGTGTTGCTGCTCAGGTTCAATAAATAGGACATGCTGGAGGGATAGATTCTTGTCCCAGAGACTTCCCATGCTCTGGAACAAAATTCCCATCAACATCAAGCAGAGCCCATCATTCGCACTATTCAAGAAAAACCTTGATAAGTGGATGGGTGATTGGAAATTCACCCCTGGGATTGTGTCTAGGGCACTGCTTGATAGAGGAGCAGGAATTTAACAATACATGGGTGGCAAAAGCCAATACACTGTTGGCGAGGCTTGCTTTGGCCCTCGGGCCGATAGCCTAGTACCTACCTATGAACCTATAAGGAATGAATTCAGCACCAGCTTAGAAATGAAGGTAAAAATACTCTGGCTCCCTCTAGTGTTCAAAGTTGAAAAATGTCAGCCTGATGCAATAAATGCTATTAAAATCTTTAAAACCATACCAAACAAACAAAAGCATGCAGAAATTTTTATTTTGTATTTTATAACTTTGCTGCCCTTAATTTTTAAGAGGGCAGCAATGGAAGTGCTCTCATTCAAGCCTGAAGGAGAGGTGGCTTGTAATGTTATCTGCCACCATAGTTCTTTAAATTCAATTCTCTCTTCCCATTGTCCCCCTCTAGTTTATTTTTTAATGGCTTCCAAAACAAAAAAATGTATAACTAAAGTTAGTACAGATTAACGCACGTTTAAAAAGGGCATTAGTTTCCTTCCTATCTTGTATGTTGCAGTGGTGTTCGTGTAGCCTTTAATTTACGTTCGGTTTTACCTACATAAAAGGAGTGACATACCTCACACAATGCTAAATAAGTCCATTTGATTCACAGTTAAAATAGTCATTACTAGTTAAAATCACATTTCTACTGTTTAGGCTTATTTCTTCCTTACTGATTATATATCTGCATTGTGAGCATCGTCCACATTTGTATGTGCCCAATTTCTAACATTTGCCTGTTTTCTATGCATTTTTCAAGTTTCGGGAATTTTTATAAACAAATTTCAGTTCCATGTTGAATATTTTGTCCAGGTCTGCAAGATTTATAAATTTTCCTACTCTAGCGTTATATTACAACACCATTGCTTTACTATAGTCATCCCTTGGGAGGGGGGGGGGGGTCATTCTTAGTGTTTATAAGTGGTTGTCCCAGGATAGGTTTATATTTGTCATTTCTACCTTCCTGCACCTGTTTTATAACATCTTCCAACAAATCATTAGGGTACCCTCTTGCAGAAAACAATCCTTTAAGTTACATTCCTTCATAAACTCTTGTGTCAGAGGTCATGCAACATGCCCTTACATACTGACCCTTCACAATATTTTTCTTATAGTGATGGGGATTGTGCACTGTTGTAATGCAGGTATGAATTGGTGAAAGTACTTTTCCTATGCACCCTTGAATTAAACGTGTTATTTTCTTTGTAAATTTCAATGCCCAAAGATTGTAACCTCTCGTTACAAACTTAAGTGAACCTAAGAAATGATGTAGTTTTATTTAAGTCGTCAACAAATTCCTGTATTTTGTTCTTATCTACCCAAAAGACACAGATGTCATCCAGGAACCTCCTATAAAAATTCAAACAGTTCTTATAGTCTATAACATTTTTCTTCCCACTTGGCAAGAATCAAGTTGGCATAGGTGGGTGCACAAGCTGCGTCTATCGCAACACCTCTAACTTAATGGTACAATTCCCCTTTAAAATAAATGAAATTGCATTTTAGTACTAACTCCATCAAGTTGAGGAAAACCAACCTGCCATTCTGGGACATTTCAACCTCCTCAGAGGATTTCTTCTAACATCTGCATTCTTTCAACATGGGGTATGCTTGTAAATAAGTCAATAATTGTAATAAAAGTTAATTCTTCCTTGAATAAACCATTAACATCCCTTAACAGATCCCAGGAATCTTTTAAAATATTTTTTCAACCATACATTCTGTAACTTAAAATCCACAAACTTAGCTAGTGGTAAGGTTTTAAACCCATCAGCTGAGACAATAGGTCTCAGTGGAGGGTCCTTTTAATTTTTGTGCATCTTGGGTATTCTAAAGATCATAGGGATCTTAGGTTTGTCCACTTTTAACTAACTGTAGGTGTTGGCATCTACTAAACCTTCCAGCAGCATATCTAGAAGGGCCCCATCAATTCTACTACACGAGATGTTAATTTCATTTCTCGAAACACTCATATTTGTCGGTATCCATTAGAATTTCATTCATTTTGCCCTCATATATTAGGTTGTCCATTAATACAGTTCCTCCCCCTTTATCCGGTTTCATCACCCTTATATAATTCAGTCTAAGCTCATCCAGTACTGTTCTTTCACTTGTGGAGTGACAGAAGGGCGGAACCAGGAAGCCCTCAGGCAGAATGCACCCAGAGGGTGCGAAAATACCGGAAATAATGCAGATCTGAGCAAAACGGTCATTTCCAGAAACAGTAAACGAAAAGGAACTAACAGTAATGAATTCCTGCAGACTCCAGCTTTACTGAGGATTGAAATGTTCCCTAATAGTGAAGACTCATCCTTGGCAGCAGAACAAAACTCAAGGACTTTTGATGCTTTTCTGCACTCTGGGAATGTGGAGTTAAAGGACTGTCTGCAAGGACAATAATGGTGAGAATGCAGGAATTTCTTTACAAGTGAATGATTCTTATAAAGTGAGATTAGCTAAAATGTCTAAGCTTTTGTTAAAATACAGAACACTTGATATTGAAAATTCATATTTGAAACAATGTATAGTTGAAGAAATTGTTCCTTAAGGTTTAAGGGTATTATAAATACCCAATGTTGTACCTGACAGTTTATATCACAAGGAGCTTTTAGAAATCTGTAACAGATGTGGTTTGGATGTTTTAAAGGCCATGGTTAAAGATGACAGACAGAAGGAAATTAACAAAGAGATAGAAATATTGAATGAACAGAAAAAATTACCTAATTTTTTCTATACCTAGTAAAGAAAGATACTTTTTCATTAGGGATGATGTTGATTCTAAATGTGAAGAATTAGTGAGGAGAAAAATAAAAAAAATTAGAAATGGACATGCATGAATATAAAACATCAGCAGCTACCCCAAGCCAAAAGTACATAATAGAGCTGACTTTGGAAGGGACTATGAGTGGAATTTCAGTAACATGGTGGATGAAAATGTAGAAAGCAATGCACAGGTAGGTGAATAAGTAAATGGATTAAGACCATTTTGGTGACGAAGAACCTTTAAGAAGGTCTGAAAGAATTAGAAATAGGAATGGTAGTTTGTACCCACAGCAGAATTTTCAAAGAGGGGAAGAAGGGGGAGGGGGAAGTATTAGATTGTACTGATAGACCCCACCCTGTCTTAGAAAAAAATAACCTTATTTGGCAAGATGAAACCAATAAAATCAAATTTTCAAAAATATACAGTATCTATAATTTCAGATTGATTTACAAGATGAATATTTTAGCCCGTTATCAAAATATTTGAAATTTATACCCCTAAGAAAAAGGGGACTTCACTAAAACCTTAATTGATATGAAATTATTCACTAGGAAAATCAAAGTGAAAGTGTTTTGAGAAAAGAAATCAACATCTCATATAGTAGAATAGATGGGGCCCTTCTAGATATGCTGCTGGAAGGTTTAATAGATGCCAACACCTACAATTATTTAAAAGTGGACAAACCTAAGATCCCTACGATCTTTGAAATACCCAAGATACATAAAAATGAAATGGACCTCCGCTGATATCTATTGTCTCAGCTGATAGGTCTAAAACCTTACCACTAGCTAAGTTTGTGAATTTGAAGTTAAAGAATACATGGCTGAAAAGAAAAAAATAATTTTAAGATTCCTGGGATCTGTTGAGGGATGTTAATGGAGGTTTAATTCCAGGAAGAATCAACTTTTATTACGATTGATGTTATTGACTTATTTACAAGCATACCCCCCCCCCATGTTGAAGGAATGCACATGTTAAAAGAAAATCCTCTATGAGGAAGTTGAAATGTCCCAGGAATGACAGGTTGGTTTGCCTCAACTTGATGGAGTTGGTACTAAAATACAATTTCATTTAAAGGGGAATTGTACCATCAAGTTAGAGGTGTTGCTATGGGCGCAGCTTGTGCGCCCACCTATGTCAACCTAATTCTTGCCAAGTGGGAAAAAAAATGTTATAGACACCAAGAACTGTTGGAATTTTTATAGGAGGTTCCTGGACGACATCTGTGTCTTTTGGATAGGTAACAAAATACAGGAATTCGTGGACTTCTTAAATAAAACTACCTAATTTCTTAGGTTCAC
Organism: Protopterus annectens; assembly: GCF_019279795.1. NCBI lineage: Eukaryota > Metazoa > Chordata > Ceratodontiformes > Protopteridae > Protopterus > Protopterus annectens. The sequence goes on from NC_056745.1 coordinate 764,490,635, forward strand.
TTATGTTTCTAATGAAAGATTACAATATTTGGACATTGAAATTTACAAAGAAAATAACACGTTTAATTCAAAGGTGCATAGGAAAAGCACTTTCACCAATTCATACCTGCATTACAACAGTGCACATCCCCATCACTATAAGAAAATATTGTGAAGGGTCAGTATGTAAGGGCATGTTGCATGACCTCTGACAAGAGTTTATGAAGGAATGCAACTTCCTTAAAGGATTTTCTGCAAGAGGGTACCCAAATGATTTGTTGGAAGATGTTATAAAACAGGTGCTGGAAGGTAGAAATGACAAATATAAACCTGTTCTGGGACAACCACTTACAGACTCTAGGAATGCCCCCCCCCCCCAATGGGATGAATATAGTAAATCAATGGTGTTGGGATAGAACGCTAGTAGTGGTATAGTAAAGATAATCATTAGAGGTGAGTGGGAAAAATTCACAAGTCTTACGGATCTGGAAAAAATATCCAACATGGAACTGAAATTTGTTTATAAAAATTCCCAAAACTTGAAAAATGCATAGAAAACAGGCAAATGTTAGAAAGAAAATGGGCACATACAAATGTGGACGGCGCTCACAATGTAGATATACAATTAATAAGGAAGAAATAAGTCTAAACAGTAGAAAGTGATTTTAACTAGTAATTACTATTTCAACTGTGAATCAAACATACTTATTTAGTATTGTGTGATGTATGTCACTCCTTTTATGTAGGTAAATCCTAATGTAAATTAAAAAGGATATATGAATACCACTATGACATATAGAATAGGAAGGTAACGAATGACCTTTTTAAACATTCATTAACCTGTGTTAACTTCAGTTATGCATTTTTTGTTTTGGAAGGCATTAAAAAAGAAGCTAGAGGGGGACAATGGGAAGAGAGAATTGAATATAAAGAACCATGGTGGCAGATAACATTGCAAGCCAACCTCTCCTCCAGGCTTGAATGAGAGCACTTCCATGGCTGCCCTCTTAAAATTAAGGGCAGCAAAGTTATAAAATACAAAATAAAAATTTCTGCATGCTTTTGTTTGGTATGGTTTTAAAGATTTTAATAGCATTTATTGCATCAGGCTTGCATTTTTCAACTTTGACCATTACAGCACTAGAGGGAGTCAAGAGTATTGTTTTACCTTCATTTCTAAGCTGGTGCTGAACTCATTCCTTTTGGAGTATTAATTTTTCTTTCTTTTACTTAATGTTATAATTCTGTTCGGAATGGTCTTCACTGAAATCATCAAATATGAACCAACAATTTTTTATCATTTTATACAGGCTTTTACATGTTTCTAAAGTGCCTATTATATTGTTTTTAACCTATTTATTCATTAATATTTATGAGTACTATAAGTCATTTTATTGAATGTATTTATTGGTCAATCTGTTCATTAGGAAGATATTTAATTTATCAACCTACCTTAGACCCACATCTGAAGTGTTTCAAACGAAAATGCTGTACTTCACGTTTGTGTGTTTACTTTGTGTTTTGTACACATTAAATTGGTTTTAAAAGGCTTCCGGCTGGCTTCTGGTCTATTGGTACATTGGATTTGCTTATGCATAAAAACATTAAACAAGGAATGCAGGGTAGCCAAGAGTTAATGGACTTTGTTCTCCATAGCAGACATGGACCCTGTGAGATTTTGAAAGCTCATTGGTCAAATCTTTCTGGAAGACTGTAGTGTGCTTGGTAGTTCAGAGCCCCAATAGTGAATGTTGCTGAAACAGAGACTCTTACCAAATCTGTCCATTACCAGAAACCCCCCATTAGGGGGATGGACAGTGGAACTCTACTCTACTAGTTCCCTCTTTGTGGCCATCACCATCATCATGCCATCTATGGCCAGGTCCTTGCTCCATTAATGACATCCTTTTGTCATCACAATGAACTTGCTGGATTATGGATAATTGGTTTGGCTATGCCTAGTACCTTCCATGCCCCTTTTGAGATTAGGTCTACCATCTCATCTGCAGGAGGAACTACCCAAGAAGTTGGTGGCCCATCCCCAAAAACCCTCCAGAAATACTGAATGCTACTGGGAAGGGGCTTCTGAGGACCCCCCCCCCATTCTGTCAGTAGTTTTAAAATCTCTCTGAATGAGACATCCTCAGAAGATGATCTAGCCCCTTTACTGGAATTAACATCTTCAGTTAGTTATTTCAGATGAGAAACAATGTGCTTCCTTCTGCACTCATGTTTGCAATGTACCTTCCCAGTGGGATGCTTTGGAGTAGACTTGGAAGTTGACAGGGGTTCCTCAAGAACTGGCTCAAGGGTTTTGGAAACTGTCTGTTCCAATGTAATAGGTCAAGCAGGATCAGGGCATTGTGAAATAATCCTATGCAGGAGGGATGGATCCATGCCAGAGAAGGATGCCTGCTACCTGGAACAAGATAGCACTCAAACTCCTTGAAAATGGAGACAAAAACAGAACCAGAGACCCATTCAAAAGGAGCCCAAAGTCCTAAGTAAGATTGGTCTCTAGGAACGGTCACTCTTCTCACAGGCAGATGGAGCTAAAGTAACTCCAAAGCACAGAGAAAAATATCTGAGGGACTTCAGTGCCAACCCATCTCTCCCCTGGATCTAACAAACTCTGCCTGGAGATTCAGTATGATCCAATGAGCTTGGAGCCAAATGAATCAAAGATTGCCATAGCTGAAGAAATGCAAGTATACACATACAATGAGAACATACCTCAGGAGGCACTCAGACAGCCTTGACTCAGCAGAACAGACTGGGGGAGGAGCAAAACCTGATAAGTTAAGTGGTTAATACTCCAGCTCTGATGAGGGTTGGCGGCAGGAGGCTCCCAGTTAGATCTGGGTCCTAAGAAATTTCATAATCCTATCAAATTCTCCCTCAGAAAGGCTCCTGGAGGCCCTAACTGAATGAAGCAGAGTAAGGAGGTCTACAGATATGATTAAAAGATTCTCTCCTGCAGAATAGGAGATCTCAATCTGGGAAATATCTGCTCCAAAGAAAAATGTGACTTTGGCAAAGGAGTAATGGATCACAAGAGAATTGGCTCCAAACAGAGAAACAGATCGGAGATTTTTGGAAGTTTGAGATGATAGAGTGATCTGGGGACTGCTTAAGTTTTTTTTTTTTTTTGTTTTCCCATAACTTTGTGCCCAATCAGCCACTTCCTTTGACTGAGAAGCACAGAAATAACAAGATTGAGCTGTGGGTCTTTCGCCTATGCAGGCAGAAGCCCCTTGATAACTAAATTATTCTTCATCTTAATAATGGTCCTGTGCCCAAAGGCCTCAGATGTTGGACTGCTTATGCAGGTGTACAGCCCCCAAGCAGTGCACATTTGGTATGTGCATCAGAATTTTGTAAGTTATGGCCACAATCGACTTTTTAAACCCAGATGCCTTTTCGGACATCCTAACAAAAAAAAATGTCACAATCACCTCATGACAACAGGTGCATGCCTAATCCCCAAAGGCATAGAAACAGAAAAGACAGGCACCAACAAGCACCATAAGATATAATTATTAAACTGACTAAGATAAAAGGTCAAAAATCCAAGTTTTTTTGGGTCTATATTAGATCACAGAGTGCTTAAAAAAGCGAACGGTGATTAATCAACCCTATGTAAGCAAAAGCTTACAATTTCAAACTGTCAGAACAGTGATTTTTTTTCCTAGGGAAAAAAATCACTGTTCCAACAACAAAAACGTACTTTAAACATTACAAGTGGGGGGCTGTAAAACCCACACACCCCCTACTTAAATATACAAACTCCGAGACTCTATACAAACTCCGAGACTGCACTACAGTGCCGAAAATGGCAAAATAACGAAGTGGCCAAGCAAATTCTTTCCCAGGGAAAGAATTTGCTTAAAAGCCGCTTAGATATTTTGCCATTTCAGGCTTTTGAGTTCAACCAAGATGCATTCGAAAGAATGTGTCTTCAGTCTTCTAATAGGGAACCGTTTTTTTTTTTGGTAAAGGGAGAAAAGGGAAGTCAGAGGAAAAAACTCTGCACCAAGAACAGACAAAATAAATTCACGTCCATCAAATCAGGTCTCAGCACACAGGAACATGTCTGTAGCAATCGAGCTGCAGACAAAATCGAAGGAATTATCCTCCTTACAGGGGATTATGGGTAAGGTGAGAAGCCTGAGCATTGGATTCAAATTTTAGCGGCCGAAGTTGGATCCACTATGGACCAGAAGAACCATTTCTTTTGAGGAATAGATGGGAGAGAAGATTCAGATCTTCAGAGTTGCACAAGCTAAAATCACTCAACACTTCAGCTCTTTATAATGACCATCTCCACTTTCAGCCTGCCCACTCATTACTAGCTATCATTTCAGAAACTTCCTTTAAAGGGAACAAAGTTGTTAAATGTGTGAGCTTGCATATCTTCATATTTTATACATTATAACTGATTAATATTTTATGTTAACACTGTTGTAATGAACTCATTAAATCTGGGTGTACTGAACTAATTAGCTCAAGTGTGACCAAGTCGTAGCTAAAAAGGGTCATATATGGCCAGCCCACCTACCTGACTACCGTAACCAAGTAAAAAAAAAAATAGCAGAAAGTCCACCTGGCACAATCTTTAGGATCTTTAAATTTAGTACATTATATTGCTATGTAACATGTTCCTTGGTCTGGACAATTAAACCACGACTCCAGACGTGCTAACAATGGGCAGTTAGGCCCCAGAAACCCTGGAATACACATTCCCACTTTACACAGAATGCAACTCCAGCAAGCACCACCATCTGCAACTATATATATGTCAATGACAAACAGTAGGCCCCAACAATTTTTAGGTTTTCTGAATCACACTGTACAATGATTCCAGCATTTGTACACTCAGTAGTTTGCATAAATACAATGTGTACAGTCAAGTTCTTGAGATGAGAGAGCAGTTAAAGGGTAGAATAGCCACCCTTAGCCGGAAACCTGACCATGACCTGTACCAAGTACTTGAGCTGACAGCACTGCAGAAAAAAAATCATACTTGTGTGCCAACAGACAAAAACACTAATATTTCATCTTCAGGATTTCTATTTACTAAATTTAGATCAACTATTTAACCCTATTATACATCCACTTAGAAATTAACTGGATAACAAAAGTCTCAGTACATTAAAGAATTCATATGGTAGTTTCAGTGACAGCTGCACCTAAATGATTTACAGACAGAGGTGAATCCTGTCTGGAAAGGAGACAAACAGAGTCAGGATACCACTGAAACATATGCATGTTTATTGAGGCACAAGACAAGGCAAGTGAATAACCCATAAGTTAGGCACAATCTTCAGAAGGGTAATCCGCTGATAAGAGGCTGTCTTCAAAAAGTGCAAGAAATTATGCATTTCACAGCTTTATTGCAAGGCCACATCACAATTCATAAAGTGCCCAATTAGTGCTAAGTAGCTAGTCCAACCACACAGCCAAACCTCTCAAAAGAAAAAAACAAAAAAATATATTCAGCAATTCAACCAGTTAACCCTTCAAAGAGCATCAAGTTTTTCAAGTAGAACAGAAGTTTTCATTTGCAAAACAGTATATGTTAACTCAATCCTGATAAAGAAGGTAGCCAGAGAAAGTAGAGTACTTCCAGCTGCTTCCATAAATGGCACCTCTGTGAAGCCGCAGCCAAATCTGATCTCCCTGAAACAGCTGAAGAACTGCATGGTTGCTAGCAGTTTCATGGTCTGGGGCACCATCATTGGCGTAAGCAGATACCAAGACTTCTTCATTTTTCATGAGGTTAACATACAGAGGAACATTGACTGCCAGCTTCAACATGTGGAAAATGAAAACATATGTGCCATTCACTGGGCAGGTGAATCTGCCTAGCTGAATATCAAAAGTTTCTCCAAGGTTGTTTAGCAGCAGGTCAAATACTATTGGTTGGTCTAGTGTGCCAGGTGCAAAGTTAGAAGTTCTAGCTGTAGAGAAGGCTACTCTCATCTGTTGGGGTAAAGGATACACATGCATTGGCAGAACAGTGGTAGCTTGACTTGTAATAGGTCCATCAACTGGAGTAATGCTGCGGGAATCTCCCTGCCCAGAATCTCCACTGTGTAATGTTTCATTGTCCCGTTCTGGACTGCTCAACTGGGATGAATCACTCCATCCTGCTGAAAGAAATAAAACATTAATCATCTTAACACTAAAGAAAAGTGGCAAGTTTTGAAGCAGCAGTACACAGTAGGGTTTTAAGTTTAATTATTTTAGTCATTTCTGCAGTTCATAAAGTTTCAAAATTATGAGTGCAGTTAAAGTTATAGCATTTCAAGCCTGTTAAGTCATTTCCAGTCACAAATAAGTCCTATCTTATCAAATTTGAAGAGTCAACTACAGTTTACTATTTTATACAGTTTCTTACCTCAACTGCATCTTTATATGCACACACGGTTCAAAACTGCAAAAAGCAAGCCAATGGAAGTTGCCTTCTGTAATTACTAGTGTCCCCTTCCAAACTATTTCCCAGTTTTTTGCCTTTATCCAATAACCTTCCATGCCCCCCAAAATAATCACTTGGGGTCATACCACTTCAAGGATGGGGGGGGGGTGCCCAAATACAAGCTGGACTTGAGTTTGCTCTCGACAATTAAAATTGCTCTCCAGTAGACAGGGTTTGTAAGACAGTGGAGCTGAAGACAATTCCCAAAAGGCTAAATGGAATGACAACCAGCAGAACTATTATGCAGTTAAAAAAAAATAGTCTGCTTAATGATTCAGCTACTTACAGAAGAGACAAAAGCTGTAACTGGGGCACCTATAAGCAGCACAAGACTGTTGCAGTAAATCGCTGTGCGAGAGTTTTTTCCTGGACTTTATAGTAAATGTATAATTAATCCAATTCAGGATTACATGGAAGACAGTTCATCACAGCATTTGGTGGGTACAAAGCATGAAAGATGAGCATATAACATACATACACCCCAGGGTAAGCACACCTATGAGCAATCCGGACAATTACTAATTCATCCACATGTTTTTGGGATATGAAAACAACGGTCAGTGCAAATCCATGTGGACACTGAGGACATGTGACCACTGGAGAACATTAAAGGTTGCACTACCATACTGATCTTAACCAATACTGGTTTCATATGTATGGAAAGTAGCATAGATGTAAACTGCTTAGAAAGTGTTTAAGATTCCTTCTACATAAATAGTGGCAAAATGCAAGTCTAACCTTAATGGACTGCTGGTTGACACAGACAGGATCCAAGAAGTCAGGATCGGTAAGACCACCTCCACCATGTCACCAGTCAGTAGCAGAGTATCCCAGGGTTCCACGCTGGGCCCACTCCTGTTTAGCATCTGCTTCCCAGAAGTCAAGGCCTCTGGCTCACCAAGTCTGCATGAGCCTAAACAACGAGCTACTACAGATACCCACCTCAAGACACCAACATCTTGCAAGAGGGTTCATTACCATTAAATGACTGATGCTAAGCCATGGCCTAAAACTCAATGGCAAAAATGCATCACATTGCCCTTTGGGAAACTGTCAACTCAAGCTAATTACTCCATCAATAAACCACCAATAAAAAATCAGCCGGGTAGTAAGGGATCTGGGAACATATGTAGACAGCAATGTGGCCTTTCACCAACATGTAGCTATGACAAGAAAATCATTTTGTCCAGCTTGTAGGCAAGGGTACAATTGTAGGCAAGGGTACAACATCCAGGTCCAAAACAAAGTCATAGTAGCACTCTACATGGCCCTCATCAGACCCATCATTGAATACAATGCCCCCTTCAGCATGTATCTAACCCAGACACAATGGAAATATCCTAAGATTATCTCCCAAAGGCTCGGTCTCTAGTCAGTCTTCTACAGACTGCAGAGAGGGATCCTTGCCTGCCCTTAAAGGATTTCCACAGACCCAGCCCAGTCTTCACCTCTCTCATAAGCAATAGTTCTATATACACATCTGAACAGGGGTGGTTTTATACCAGGTGCGATCCAGGCCAGTGGTTGAAAATGGGCCCCCTAGTAAGCCTGTGTCAAAAATCCCATTATATAGCTAGGAATAAGGTGTTCACAAGGCTCCCAAGAAAAATGGGTCTACATTCACTAATCTTTTAAGCCTTCATTTTGAAAGATAACAGGAAAAAATGTTAAGATATACATGTATGTACCCCCCCCTCTTAATACTGCGTGCACACAGATAAAAAAAAATGGTGTTTATATCCAAATCACAACACTGCTCCTGACAAGCAAGTCTATCACAAAACACAAGCATGTGCACTCACACAATGTATACTTACAAACTGAAAAATCATCAAATCACCTATGGCATACCTTTGGTGTGTTAGTAGAAAACAACAAGATATAACCTGCTCAGAAACAGAGGACATGCACACACCACAGTCAATTCAACAAGTGAACTAAGCAGCGAGACAAGAACCACCGGACACCACTATACCAAATACTCGCACATACATCCAGTCAAACTTCCAAAGATGCAGTGTGTACAATGCAGAGGTAACAATAAGATAGAA